>NC_136428.1:3132500-3732500 GCF_052849685.1 Lactuca virosa | reverse complement strand
TATATGTGGGCCCCTCGATGATTTAGTGATGACACCCTAAGCGCTTGGCCAAGCCTGAACTGATTTGATTTGTTCAATTAGTCAGTCGTCATAAATCGGAAATCAGGAAACAAAACTTGGACAGAGAGATTGATTATAATCCATGTCTCATGTCCATAGAATATCTTGTAGAACGAAGGAATATTTGATCACTTATCTAAAGGATGCATTACTGATAAGATCATAGTTCGACAACGGCTTTTGAAAGCAACGATTGCTAGTCAAATTTTGAGGTCATACTTGCAATAATAGTTATTAGACTTATCCAAGTGGGAGACTGTTGGATTAGGTGTCTAATCCCATAACTATAATTGGTATGTACTTGATTTGATATGTAGCATGGTCCTTTTGTGTTGCCTTCACTCATGCAACCTGACAGGATGACTAGTCGAGAGAAAGAGTAGGATTTATTATATGAATAATAAATTGATACTCAGAATGAATTTATTAATTTATTACAAGATTAATATATTATTTGGAAATCATATTATTAATTAGTAATCAATCAGAAATTAATTTCATATTAATTTTGGGATTAAAGGAACTGATTAATAATGGAGAGACAGTTTTGCAAATCATTGATAGTTGCAAAACTGGGCTGATAGACTCCATAGAGTGGAGTGGATGAAATTTATAGGTAAGACCATAAGATTTTGTCTAAAGGCTCTAAAGAGGAAGTCCATGGGACGCTTAAGCCTTAAGCAGGAATTAGGGTTTACTCCAAAAACCCTAGCAGCCCACAGCTATATAAGGAACCCTTCACTATGTGATTTTTGGCCTAAGCAAGAATTCTAAGAGAACCCTAGCCGATTTACTCATCTCTCCTACTCATCCTTTGCATTGGGTGTTTGTGACTCCATTATAGGTGCAACACTTGGGGCACTAGGCTTTCAGAAGTCAAGATCAAGCAAGGATTGTTCTTGTTATTACAATATAACAAGTGAGGTAATCATCTAACTCTAATATATATATATATATATATATATATATATATATATATATATATATATATATATATATATATGTATGTAAATTTCGAAATTGTATATACTAGATCTAGGGTTATTGCTTTGGTGTTCATATTTGTATGTTCAATAGAGAAAAACTTAGATCCAAAGCAATTAGGGTTGCATGATCACATAGGATTGTAGATATGCTCAAAACCCATCATCTTCAACACGAAATATCATTCGTTTATAATCAGTTGATTATTTCTTCCGATCATCAGCACATAATATCAATTATTAGTGTCACTTGAAGTATAACATACTCAAGTAAATGATGAAAAAAATAAATAGTTCTATCATATAAACTTCTTCAGCTCAATGAGATTAGAGAAGCAATTTCTCTTTCAATTTTCTGTTTCTTCCACAATAGAAACAACATCAATCATTTAGATCCTTTCTTGATTTCTGGGTTCATTTTGTATATCCCTTAACTGAACTATGAGTCTATTTGAGTACACAATCTCTTAGACTTCCTTTATTTAATGCTTGAATAGACTTGAAGTACTTTCTAGTCTTCTGATTGAATATATGTTTTACTTGATGAGACATCTAATATGTTTCATAATTATCCAAGACTTTCTACGAGTCAAGGCTAATCACTCTAGTATGACGTGAGACACATCAACATCATCACAATAATACTTTCATCAAAGTATTAAAATCAGACTGACTTGCTTGCAGAGTTTATTAAGGTATAGGATCTTTCAATATATATAATTTATATTTATCCTTAAGGTGGAACCTCAAGATATTATACCAGTTATAGAAATTATAACCATCAAAAGTTACTGTCTCTTGAAACTCAACAAGAGAGAGGTTTTGCAGGGCCTAAGAGTATTAACAGTTATTAACATAATTTAACAAAGTTTCATTTAGTATTTTCAATATTTAATCTTTAAAAATTAATACCTTTTATTGTTTCTTAAAACATTAATTTATTAAAGTCTAGTATCCAAGTAACGAAATAAGTAAATGGTTAGCTGACCTTTATCTCATAAACTTAATCAAACTCGGTAGGTAGCGATTACCAATTGCATACAGTATGTAACTCCTAGATTATGGGATCCTAAACAACTATTTCTTAACTTGGCATGTTTATCCCATCTATGCATCAGACCTCTCATGTTTAGGTGACCTTTATCACCCAATATTCCGATCAAGTCATCCTACTTGAAACAACTTGTAGTATTGTAACTAACTAGTGACAAGGTGACCCTTTAGAAACCAGAAACTACAAAACTACTCCGAACATCATAAGACAATCCTAATGAGCAAGTGACCCTGTGACACTAATCCATACAAATGATAACGAGTGTTCTTCAAAAGAACGGCAATGACTTGCATTTTTAGAAAAGGTTTTATATATGTTTTACAATTATAGTTTATAAAAAATATGGTATCATGAATATTGCATGCATCTTTCAATTCATGTACCCTTTTGTAAAATTCATATCACTTATTAGGAGTTTCTTCATGTATCAAATAAAACTTTATTTTATTTGCCATTAGTCGCGATCAATTATAAACTAACTAGACGAATTCCCGCACGTTGCGCAGCGCAGGTTAAAAGTATATTGTTAAAATATTGAAAAATATATGTTTAAAATGGTTATGTTATTGAAATTAACTTTGAGATAATATTTTTACATTAATATATATATATATATATATATATATATATATATATATATATATATATATATATATATATATATATATAATCTCAATTATTTTAAACACTAATATTCATTGACATCAACCCACCTTCCTCATTAATACAATTAAATATAATTATCTATTTAGTATATTTTTAACAATTATTATGATTGACTAATTATATTTTTACTTATGCGATCATTTTCTTATTTCAATAATGATGTGCATTTAAAATACAACTTATTTGTAGATGAATTTAATTTATTATTTGATGTTGTTATCATTTAAAATTATTATTCATTAATTTTAAACCACTTATTGTTAATAATAAGTTAAAGAAGACTTTTAAGAAACACTTAATATTATTATTAAAATGTGAAACATACACTAAATAATAAAGTGATAATATAGACAATTTGCATTTCAAAAGAGACTTTCATGGATAATATGACATATTCATGATTTTTATAATTTGATTTTATTATTTATTATTATTGTTCATTAATTTTAAAACCACTTGATATTATTAATAAATGAAAGAAACTTTTAAAAAACACTTATTATTATAATTAAAATGTTAAACATATACTAAAATATAAAGTGATAAGATAGACAATTTGCATTATAAAAGAGACTTACATAGATAATATGGATAATATGACATATCCATGATTTTTAATTAATTATTGCTTTGAAGCAACACGAACATACAAACATGTATACAATAGTTAATTAAATATTATGTATATCACCTTCCATAACATATGATCGATAACATGAATCTAATCTAATTTATATTAAAATTTCAACAACAATATACAATGATATTCTTAAAAAAATACTTAAACCAAGAAAATATAAAAAAGAATTAGTATATAGCAAACTTACAAATTAAAAACTTCAACATAATAACATGGCTTGAAAAATGGTCCAAAGCCCTCAAACCAACACAAAAACCTTTAAACTTGTTTTCTTTGTGAAATTTGTATGTGATTTGTATTTGTGTGTCTACTCAAAGAGATTAACCTTTTTATAGTAGATTATCCATTAATTGTTAATTAAACATATTATATAAGTTATAAAACCTTTGAATGTTAATCATTATTAAGAGACTTTTGAGTGGTATTCATTAAAATAAGAGGTTTCAAATGCATGAGGTGTTTGCAAATTTTTGTGGGGGTTTCAAATGCATGAGGTTCAAGGAAAAATGCCTCCTTTATAAGTATAGTATGAAGCCGGTATTTTAAAGTTTAGTCATAGATCGGTTTTAAGAACCGGTAATAGTCTTAATAAAACTTCATTTTATATTTAAGACTTGGAGTTTTGGATGAGTAATAAAATCACGATTTTAAATCTCCTTTTAACAATCAAAAACTTATGACTTCATGAATTTATAGAATAAACTCATTTTATTTTATAAACTCAGTTTTAGGCATCTTATGATAAAAGTCATATTTTGATAAACCAAAACTTGGGTGATGATACTTATGTTTTAAATCTCATTTGGCATGCATAGAACATAATATCAACATGTTGCGTTATGTTTAAAACACCAATATCACATATTAAGTTTCGACGCAAAAAATAATCACTAGTTTTATTGTTTGTCGTTATAACGCTATAAACCGATTTTAGCCTTTTTAATAAAAACTCCTTATTTATTATAAAGACATGGAATTTATATAATGTTTAAACATCTTTTAAACCATTTCAAATATTTTAAAGTTGGATATTTATAAGTTTCACAATAAACTATTTTCAACAAAAAAACGATTTTTAACCGGTAAACTGCTAACCGGTAAAAACGTTTTTATAAATATCCATTTATAAACATCTTATGTTATCTTTTAAATATTTTTTACTCAAACTCTAAGTGATATTATCTTATGTTAAAATTTTATTTGATATGTAAAACTAATTTTCATGCACAAAACATAACATACAATAACATAAAAATAAACATCACATGCATGCATTTAATGTGTATAAACCAAACCATGTCTAGTAATAATTTTTGTGTGCCATCACCATCAAGAATATAATTTCTCTATGTGTATCCACCATCAAGAATAAGGCACTTGGAATGCTAGTTCTTTCTTGTATTCCTCTTAAGCCTTTAAGTGTTTAACTCAAATAAGCACTAAAGGAGACAACTCAAGAAGGCTTATAAACCACCAAACTAACTTCAAAAGAGAGAGAGGAGGGGAGAAAGAGATTTTTCGGCCACAATCTTTAAGTGAAGAATTAAGCCCAAAAACTTGCCAAAAACGTGCAAGACACATCCTTTATATACCCCATGCAAAGTAAGAGCCTTATAATAAAATACTATAAATTATGTGTAGCCTTTAGAAGCATGGGGAGACAAAGCATGGAGGTTGACAAGCAACCTCCATATTACTTTATTAATTTTGTCCATACCTCTCAAAAGAGGATGGATTCTTTTCTTTTTATAAACTCTAAGTTTATAAAATATAAATTTTGTCTTTAGGTAAAAGACAAAAGAATACAACCAGTCCAAAAGGTTGTGCATGACTTATTAATTCATACCATATGAAATAATAACTAGTTATACTCTCTTATAATTATTATTTTCACAAAACAATAATTAATCCCTAATTAAATACAAGAAATGATAATATTTATTAATAATCATATTAATAATAAACATACAAAATGTGCCAACTTGATAAAGGTGTGACCCTATAGGATCATATATTATTAGAAATATCATTCCATAATGATTCTTGGGCATATAGATTCAACAGATATTTGGCAACACAGTTCTTGTTCGTATCAATAAGATTATGATCACAGATGTAACAACCATACAAATCACAAGGAATTTCAACTTTTAAAATCAACCCAATTCATAAATTGTTTACAAATCATAGTTTTCAAAACATTTTTCCAACATCAGAGTCTCCCAAAATCATAAGTCATAAACAAGAGGATGTGTATGGTCATGCCTTCGCCTTCCCTCGATCATCCGAAGTACCTGAAACCACAACTAAAAATCATAAGCCAAAGCTTAATAAGTTCCCCCAAAGTACCAACACATAAGCAGATAACGTATATAATAACAACATGTACTGGGTCCACAGCTAAAAGATTGGATTACCCCTGAGCCCACAACATAACTTTGGCATGCCCTTGGGGCCCACAACTTATGTCTGGCTTGCTCCCTGACCAAATCAGTCACCGGATTGAAATACCCTTAAGCCCTCAGTACGAGTTTGGCATACCACCCGTTCCTTAGCTCGTATCTGGAATACTCTTGAGCCCTCAGTATGAGTCTGGGATGCCTTAATCGACCCTCAGCTCATATCTGGAGTGCTCTAGGGCTTGTTGGCTACCGCACGAATCAGTACGACCTCAACCCAACACAATACGTCGACATATAACATATAACAACATATACAAATAATCATGTAGACAGAATCATAGGTAGTCCAACAGATCTACCAGACTAGCATATCGACAACTAGCATAATCATGTGTATCTATTCCCTACTCAACATATCAGCGAATAGTTGGATATCAAACCAATGGGCCGGCCTTGGTTCCTTTGACCCGTAAGTATAGTGAGGAAAACCCACCTCACAAACTGAACAAAACCTGATGAGGTCTCGACTCCGAATCTCAGCTCCAACCGACACCTATCCATCCAAGTGGCCAATCACAATAAAAATCCCAAAATACCCTTAAGGTCAAACTTGGTCAAAGTCAAGGTTAAACTTGTCAAAATCGAGTCAACCCATCCGAGTCAACTCAGCAAGCATACATGGGGCGTACTCTGGAGGTACGCTGGGCGTACTCCTCCGTTGACCATATCGGGGCTATTGACCGCGTACGTTAGGCGTAACCCAGGTACGCTCGGCGAACCCCAAACTTCTTCTTTTTTCCCATTAAGTTATTAATATAACATCTTAACACGTCCAAATGCAGATCCAAGGTCAACATGTCATTAAGATTCATAAAGTTTCCAACTTTATGACCTAGCATGCTCAATAAGTGATTAATCCATACAAACCTAACATCTTAATGCCTTAAGACTCTCAATGACATGCATGGGACAAAACCAACCATTGGGACTCCATCTTTATGAGTTAAGTCCACTACTAACGTCTAAAAATACACATAATGAATCAAGAACATTCCATGCTCAAGATCTAACATTTTGGGACCAAAAAGCATCATTAAAACACCCATTTCTAGATCTATATGATGGAGGGATAAAGTTGCAAGCTTTATACCTTCAAAAGGTTGCCAATGAGGTACAAATCCCAGATCCAATGTGCTTCACTCCTCCAATGTGAGCTTTACTCCCTTACTTCTTCTTCAAAGTACAAAAACATATACTCTTAAGCTTGGAATGGCTTCACATGGCAAATTAGGGTTGCAAGAACGATCTAAGAGAATGGTTGCTGAGGAGGTGAGGGGAAATGAGGCTATAATGGGGTTTAAATATGAGTTAAACCCTAAAAATTAGGGTTTCCATATCTGGCAAGTACGCCCCGCATACAATATGTACGCTCAACGTACACGCATACGCATGGCGTACTCCCCCCAAGGCTAATTTACGAAAATGCCACTAGGGTCCTTTTTGTACACTTTCTTGAACTTAGGGACCAAAATTCAACATAATTAAATTATAGGGTTAAAATTAGAAGTACCTTATCATCAGGATGTTACAACACAAGGACATTCCATCCATATTTTTTGATATATTTGAATCAGTACATTTTGTGGTCAAATATGAATGGACAGCTAGTTACATTTCAGGTATTCATAATTCTTGACAAATAGGGTTTGCATTTATCATAGGACTTATAGTCAAATGAATTCCAAAATTCTGTCTAACTGGATCTTTGGTAATGCAATCCTTATTCAAGAAGATGATTTCACATTAGTACACCATATTCAAATATTCAAATTTGGTTTTGAATCATTGTTCCTATACTAGATTCACAGATTTCATGACTTTTCCTTTTAAATAGAAAACATATAAAATGGTCTACATTAAGTCAGAACAATCTTATGGGATTTGTATAAACAATTTCAATCATAAACCATAGAATTAAACATTTATGTAACACTCGGTTTCGGAGTTGCTTCATTATTCGGGGTTGCGGCCCAATCGTCAGTTGTCATGAGGCTTAGGGCCTTAGGGATGAAAGTTCTTGGTCTTTTCAGATGTAGGTATAATGTTTTAAGTGATCCAAGTGTTTGATTGTGTTTTCGGAGGCCAAGGGTATAATCATAATTTGATAACTCGGTCTTTTATGAATTTTGGGTTTTGTTCGGGAGGTTTTAAGGCTTGGGTGTGTTGTTAGAAGCGTAGGGCTTCTCACCACCTTTCGTGGATATAAGGTTCGTTGGAAAAGGAACTAAGATGAGGAATTTATGGCAATTTGAAGATTTTGGCAGAAATGGCTCTTAATGGAAAAGGCTTGCATTTCAGTCCCATGCGTGCATGGCTTAAGGCACGTGCCTGGGTGAGTACGCCCAGCGTAATGATCAGAGTGCCAAACCCTAATTTTTAGGTTTTGGGCACTATTTAAACATCTTTATAAGCTTAATGCTCTTTCATTACTCAGCCTCCATTGCCTTCTAGCCTCATTTCGGAAACCCTAATCTCATTTTGAGTGTTTGAGAGGTCTAAGTATGCATTTTGGTGTGTTTTTGCTCATTTTCAAGAGAAGTGTGCTTGGTGTTAGCTTGTGGTTCAAAGGAAGACTTTTAGATCCGGACTTTTGGTTTCATTTCCAGCTCATTCAAGGTATAAAGTTCTTATTTTGACTTCTTCTTAGGCTAGTTTAAGTTTAGGGCAAGATTAAGGGTTTTTATGGTGTATTAAGTTCTCCTTGTGAGTTTGAGCCACTCCAGGAGCTTGGAGTTATAAATTTTGCCTCTTTTGATGTTGTTAGTTCATAAAAACGCTTGCTTGATGTTTAAGAATGGTCCATGCATGTTCTATTTGGATTAGAATGGGTCTTAATGGATTAAGTTGGTTGTTGGGTCCCATTGAGTCATGCAAATGCGTAAAGGTGCCGACTTTATGCATTAAAAGCTTTATTTTAAGGTCCTCTGAAGTTTGGGTGCAAAGTGCTTCAGTGGTTAAGCCATAAAGTTGAGTTTGGATTAAGCCCATTCGGCTAACGACCCTCCACTAGTCAAACTCGTTCGGCTAATGACCCTCCACTAGTCAAGAGTGCGGTGGGTAAGAATGGATACCCAGTGGCGGTCATGTTACAAGCTGCTTCCTTAAACACCCCTTATAGACCAACTTCGTGAATGAGGCCTACTAACGGTAAGACTGAGTTTTCTTATACATATATAATATTAGACTTTTAATTTTATATAGTATAAGGGTGTATTTTAAACTTTTAAAATACTAAGGGTTTAATCTTTTAATTTAATTAAATCTAAACCACACATGGATTTATTAATTGTCTTTTAATTAATCTTTTAATTAAATTATTAATAAAATCCACACGGATATCTTCTAGGTTTTTCCATTTAAATTTCCAAAACTAAACTTTTAATTTCAAATTTAAATTATAAAACCAAAAGGGTGTATTTTAAAACTTTTCAAAATACAAGGTTAAATTAAAAAAATATATACTTATCATTATCCAAATTTAACCAAATCCTTTAATTAAGATAAGGATATCATATTACCTTTCAGAAAATCCAGTTTTAGGCATTAAAAACGAATTAAGGCAATTATCCTAATCAAACGAAGATATCAAAATCAAAAATCAGGGATCTGACGAGTCAACTTGTCGAGTTCAGGGCAATGAACTCGTCGAGTAGGACCAACTCGTCGAGTAGGACCAACTCGTCGAGTAGGACCAACTCGTCGAGTAGGACCAACTCGTCGAGTTCATCTTAGAACTCGTCGAGTTCATCTTAGAACTCGTCGAGTTCATCTTAGAACTCGTCGAGTTCCTGGAACAGACAACAAAAACGATTTACTTCTTCTTTGGACAGATCACTATAGCATCAAATTCAATTGAAAAACATCATAGGCTCTGATACCACTGTTGGGTTATGAGCATAACAACAAACCTATGTGTTCATGCAACCCTAATTGCTTTGGATCTAAGTTTTTCACTAATTGAACATGCAAATTGAATGCTAAAGCAATAACCCTAGAAACTAGCATACAGTTCAAAAATCATGTATAGATTAGGGTTATAAAATTACCTTACTTGTTATGTAGTAATAACAAGTCAACCTTGAAGATCGTTGACTCTTGAAAGCTTAGTGCCCCAAATGTTGCACCTCTAATGGCTCACAAACACTCTATGCAAAAGGATGAGAGGAGAGACAAGGAAAATCGGCTAGGGTTATGAATATTTGCTTAGGCCGAAATTCTAATGACTTGGCGGGGGGGGGGGGGGTTATATATGGCTAGGTTGCTTAATCTTAAAGCTAGACTTGAATAAGGAAACCCTAGTTCCCATCCAAAACCCTAAGCAGCCCATGGACCTCCTTAAGGAAACCCTTGGACGAAATCTTATAGGGCCACCCTACAAATTTCGTCCACTCCTTTCCAAAGAGTCCTTAAGCCCGGTTTCACAACTATCAATGATTTGCAAAACAGCACCTCTATTATTAATTAGTTCCTTTAATCCCAAAATTAATCCGAGACTAATTTCTGATTAATTACTAATTAATAATATGATTTCCAAATAATATATTAATCTTGTAATATATTAATAAAATCATTTTGAGTACCAATTTATTATTTCAAATAATAAATTCTACTCTCTCTCCACTAGTCATCCTGTTAAGTTGCATGAGTGAAGGAAACCCAAAAGGACCATGCTACTATCAAATCAAGTACATACCAATTATAGTTATGGGCTTAGACACCTAATCCAACAGCGTACTGATTTGAAGTCGCGACCAGGGTTCATCGAGTACGCCCATCGTTCGGCGCGGGCTTTGG
This sequence comes from Lactuca virosa, assembly GCF_052849685.1. NCBI lineage: Eukaryota > Viridiplantae > Streptophyta > Magnoliopsida > Asterales > Asteraceae > Lactuca > Lactuca virosa. Next base: position 3,721,841 of record NC_136428.1, on the reverse strand, counting down.
ACTTGTTGTGTTTTTGGACCTCACATCTTTGGGTTGATTTGGGGCTTATTTCGTGAAGTGGGGTTTTTCATTAAAGTTTGAATTAATTTATTGGGTTTACATTTTGGGCTTAGGATAAGGCCTATATGGGGGTTGGGCCCAATTTGAAAATTGGGCCATTAGTGGGCCTTTGTGGATATTTTGGTTTTGGGCCTTTTTGGTTTTTGGGTTTGGGCCTCAATTTTGATTCAAGTTGGGCCATGGGTAAAATGGTTATTTTACGCCAAGTATGGATTATGGATTATAGTTGGGAACCCAATTGCTAATTGGGTGTTATTTTGGTATTGATAGCTTGGAGGAGTCGTCAGGGCAGCAGCTAGGGATTTCTTTCAATGAGCTTCTGCATTCGAGGTGAGTCTCCTCAATGTTCTATGGGTCGAAGGCACCAATGCCTGCCCATTTGGTTTATGTATTGTAGGAAGACCAGGGGGTAACCCTTGGCAGTTTGTATGAAAGACTAGGAGGCGGCTCCTGGCAATTTGTATGCAAGACCAGAGTCTGAACTCTGGAAATTATTAGTTAAGTAGTTGTAGATTGTATGCTAGTTGTCTTTGTGATGGTTGCATGGAAGACCAGGAGGTGGCTCTTGGCACTTGTTTGTAAGACCTAGGGTTTTGGCCCCCGGCCTAGCAAGGAAGACCACAAGGCGGCTTGTGGCATAATGGCAAGACTATGGTTGGCACATAACACTTTTATTGATTGATTGGATACGTATGATATATATGGCTCGTATAATATGTATGGTATGTGGTATTTGGGGAACTCACTAAGCTTTGTGCTTACAGTTTGTGGTTTATGGTTTCGGGTACTTCCGGTTCGAAAGGGAAGGGCCTGACTTCATCGCAGCGCATACACCCATGTTTTCCGCAATATGTGATTTTGGGAATGAACTCTGATAATTGTTTTATTTTGAAATTCTTTTAAATGTTTGAATAAAGTGACATTAGTATTTTGATTATAATAAAATAAAAATTTTTACCCTTGATTTTCGGGATGTTACAATTTAGGAGAATGATTATCTTTTAATCCCATATATAGTAACAAGGACTCGGTATTCATGATCAAACTTTCTTCTTTATGTTTTAGTCCCATTACTTTCTTCAATCACAACACACTCTTGTGAATGTTAGTATTTTATCCTTAGTACAATACTCAACGGATGGAAGTAATGTTCTAATGGTATTATGAACTTTCATATCTGATTGTAGACTAAACATTCATAAGAACGAGATGTCATTTGATCCTATGGATAGTAGTATGAGCTCATAATTCATGATCAAAACCATCTTCTCTACGTTTTAGTCTTATTTATCGGACATATTAGGTATTTATGCTTTACTTGTCCTTCTTCTTATTTTGGAAATGATTAGCCTATCAGAACATGTCTTAGAACAAGTCTTCATATTCTCCTTAACGTTTAGGCCTAGATTAGGTGTATCGTCACAAATCGCCTTATACCTATGGACAACTGATTTAATTGCTTTTTGACATTTCAGTTCATGATAGTAGATGTAAGAGTCTTTGAAGTTGGAGTTTCTATTATTGGTCATGTTAGTTCCAATGGACACTCAATCATGCCATACAACTCTATATGGACATTTCAAGGTTCTTCATATCCAAAATCAGAATGAACTGATTATATGTACATGTGAGTTAGTTGATCATGATTACCATAATCAACTTCTAACTAAACAAAATTCCATTTCTCTTAAAAATGTTTTATAACTGTTCATATATTTTTTTGAATGTAGTGGAGGGAGGATCTTTAGGATGAGCTTTCTAATAGGCATGATTTCTCTATTCGTTCTTGAGAACAATTCTCAAGCTACGAATTTTTGACTAGATTGATCATCCTACAATCTAATCCCTGTCGAGGTATTATCATAGTATAATTTTGTGGATTTATCTTATAGACATCATTCAATATCAATTACATTCTAGTTTGATTTATTAATCTTTAATATAATTATTAACCCTAAATGAAATTATTGATTAAAGCTTGGATCCATATTTGGCTTCGCGATGGCTAAAGGGATGTCGTAAACACACCACAAAGTTATCTAGGTGGGTAATGCAATTTACTAGTTTCAATCTTTTGAAACTCCTAGATCATTTGAGATTCATTGACATTCAATGACATGTTAAACTCGTTAGTGCTCATCTCGATTCAATGACGGGGATGTCATAGATCATTGAATAAATAGTGAATCAACCATACAAAATCATGTGACATTCGATATAATTTTATTCTCTTGTTGACATGTCGGTTAACCACACACGCTCCATCAACTGAACAATTTCACGAGTGAAACATCATATTAACTTATATTTTCGCAAATGATATGCCGGTTAACCACACACGCTCCATCTTCAAAATATAAGCAGTATGTGTGTTTTCATAGGCAACACATGACTCACGTTTTTAAACATATAAAATGGAAATTTTGTTTTATTACTTGATTAATACTATTAATCTTGAAAAACAAAATCCGATCAAACCATTTTGGTAAGTCCACTCTTAAAATACAAAACGCGTCGAGGGAGGTAAGGATGAAACATTTTAAAAACGACCTCATTGGGAATCAAAGAAGTCTCCTTAAACCAATATTAGAGTGGGTGCACCTAGTCTCAATTCGACCATAATATTTTTAATTAACATGTGAGGACAAATGTGGTATAACCATAATATCTATCGTATATTATACCATATACTAAATTTAAACCTTTTAAATTTATATTATTTTTTTTAACAATCAAATTTAATTCTCTAATTTAAATAATATTCAACTTATTAAATAATCTCAAGGAAAATATTCAAATTTTAAATTTAAGCTTAAATATTAATCAAATTTTAATTAATCAAATATTCAAATTTTAATCCTATTAAACAATATTTCAAATTAATCTAAAATTTGAATTCTCACATTTAAACAATTTAAAATAATATTGTAAACAAGAATCTTATCTCCAATTTTCAAAAAAAAAAAAAAGATAATTTCTAAAACCTAAAAGCCAGGCAAGCGTGCCGCATCCAGAAGGGGGCGCGCTGCAACTAAGCAAGTTTCTTTTCAGTTTTCGATTTTATAAAATATGTTCCAAAAACTAAAACTTATTGGCTCTGATGCCGCTGTTGGGGATTTATTGCATCAAGTAGACTATCTAAAGGTATCAAAATAATCAACAGATTTACCTCAATGCACAGGCATCCTAGAATCTAGGTTTTACTAGTAAGCAACATACTTTAAAATCAAACTGAATAGAAAACTTACATCTTGATCCTTAGATCATGTGATGGACATCTCTTGCAAAGGATGAAGAGGCCAAAGCAGAACTCATCTAATGTAGTCATGCCCAAGTCTCTAAAAGCATAACAAGGAAAACCCAAATTAGGGTTAGGTCAAAATTTTAATAGCCCTAGAAAGGGGTTATATTTTTTGTCCATAAAGAGAGGAAAAGAGGGCAAAACCAATTTATGAAGGAAAAAAGCATCTAGGGTTTGATTCTTAGCTCCCAATTTATATAGAGAGCTAATAAATCATTAAGCAATTCAAATTCCTAAAGAATAATCTTTACCTTATTCAAATTTCACCTCTTTTCTCTGGATGGTTCTAGAATATTCAAATTAATCCTAAAGATTTAATTAATATTCAACATATTTAATTAATTAAAACTATTTAATTAAATATCAAAATAATTTCCAATTAATTTACTAAATTCTTAATAAATTAACAACTTATTTTCTCCATTTTCATAATGTTATTTATGTCATGAAACCAATCCAAAAGTGTCATGTTATTATTTAGAGGTATTAACAATTAGTTAATGACATTGGACATTATTTCCAACAAAAACTATTTTTGAGGTTGCTTTATGTTAATAAATCAGATTTCAATAAACGAAGTCCATTTCAAGAAAAATATTATTTACGAACTGTCTTCACAAATTCATAGCCAATTTCGCAAAACATGGTTTTCGAAACACCTCTATGTCAAATATATGATTTCATAAATCAATTTTTTTCAAAACTATAGCTATTTTTTAAAAGGATCATTATTATGTAAGAGTATATTTACTTTTTATGCTCGTTAAGGGGTGATGTGCATGCCTTGTCAAGGGTGACACAACACCACCACTCATACCATAAGTCTACGGATTGTCAGGATTGACAAAGATTTTGAAATTTATTCTAAAATACAATTAATGAAATTTACGAAAAAAAAATTCCTTAACAACAGTCTATGGAGCAGCTAGGGTTGTAAACGAACCGAACGAACATGAACGGTGCTTGTTCATGTTCGTTCGTTTAAGTTAGCCGAACAAATAAACGAACACGAGCGGATAAACGAACGAATTTTCTTGTTCATGTTCGTTCGTTTAACAAATTACATTGTTCATGTTCGTTCGTTTATGTTCGTGAACATGCTAAACGAATAAAAGCAAACGAACATAAATGAACAAAGATAAAAAAACATAATTAAAGATATATGAACATAAATAAATATATAATACACTAATGTAATCAAACACAATTAAGCATATGTGAACATAAAACGAACTTATATGAACGAACATAAACGAACGTAAACGAACAACATAAACGAACGTTCACGGCCATAATTGAACGAACGGGAGCATTGTTCATGTTCGTTCGTTTAACTAAACGAACGATAATTTGTGTTCATGTTCGTTCGTTTATTAAATAAACGAACATAAACGAACTTCTCGCCGAACGGTTCACGAACAGTTCGTTGAACGTTCAGTTCGTTTACAGCCCTAGGAGCAGCTATTTCTTAGAGTTTTGTATTTACAATATGTCCTATGTAATTTTTTAGAACAATTTACACACGCATCTACTGCTCAATTCTTAAATCTATATCTTTTATCTACAACAAAAATTAAATCATTAACATTTGGCTGATGGGTATATATTCGTGAGTATATATTCGTCAACTCCTAATACTAGTGTTATGCTAAAAACATTTTGGTATAGACACTATGTAATTGATGATCATTTTGAACAAAGTTTCAAATTCGTAAATCTTTTGTTATATTTGTTTTTATGGTTATTTTTGTGATTTTCTTTTAATTAAAATAGTTAGTTCTTGATGATTTGTTTTAATCCATTTTGCAAAATGTAAATAAAATCATGTTTTTTTGTTATATTTGATTCGTATAATATAAGATATACAAAATACGGTTGTAAGATTACCCAAAATAGACATTCATGTATGTGTCTGTTTTGTTAAGAGGCTGAAACATGATGGAGTCTATTCTCTCTTTCAACCTCTACCAAATTTTTGCCGATGGAGTCCCATGGTGTCATTAAATTTACGGTTTTGCCACTCCACCTCTGTATAAGTATTCATTCAAATTGCAAAACACACAGACACACATACACTCTATCATTATAATATTAATCAAATAAAAATATCGATACTGAAAAGGCTTCTTTTTTCTACTGAACTTTCTTCCGACTTCGTCTCCTACAATCTCTCCGTCTCTCAATTTCTACGCTTTCAACCGCAATATTGCATCATCTATGTACGTATATCTATCAATTCTTTCGTAAATTTCGCCAATTGGTGTACTATGGTTACCAATTTGCGACTGTTTATGCAGATGGTGGTTTGATCAGGGGTTTTTTTTATTGAGTTGAGGAATTGAATTTGATTGACGAAATGAGAGTAAAGGAGATGCATCCGTTGTGTTGTATATCGCTGGAAAGTCCATCGATCGGGGACCAGTCGCCGGAACCGAGGATGAAGTTGTCAAGGTCGTGTTCGGTGGCGGACATGAGATCCGACGGCAATGCCGTTGGATTGAGGAGGTCTGGATCTGAATCCTGTTCTGGCAGCACAAGCTTCGCCGGAGTGTTATACAAATGGACAAATTACGGCAAAGGATGGAGATCGAGATGGTTTTTGTTACGCAACGGCGTAATTTCCTACTCGAAGATCCTCCAACCAGAAACCCTCGCTGCCGGAGAAGACGTTAGGTTCATCGGCGACGTGTCCTCCGGAAGACTTAAACGTCTCGATAGAAGCGGTAGTAGCAGGCATCAGAAACATCAGAAAGCTGTTGGAATCGTTCACCTCAAGGTAATCAAACGACTTCGAACCATATAACTACTAAATTAAACCAAAAGCAAAAGGTTTTAGCAAGACACAACACAACACAGAGACGGTATGTTCCAATCGCTTTTTCACGGAAAAGTTTCCTTTAACGGCAAAAAGTTGACTCCGGTTGTACATCTTTTCCGTGCCGCCATGAATTGCCTTGATATCCGAGCTCAGCCCCATTGACCATTCTCTGTATGCTGATAAAATACACGTATAATAACATCAGCATTTATTGAATTTTGTATATGATTGATATATCAGTTCAGTAAATACTTGGAAATTATTACTCGATTGTTTTATATGAATATATGTGGGTCACATCAGCAGGGCCACATAGCAATTTGCAGCCTGGCTTTATTTTGTGGTCACGACGACTGCTTCACCCAGTTTTTTTTTTCTTCGTCGCTTTAAACTTGGATAAGAGTTTTCCTTGTCTTACAAGTCCCACTTCCTTTAGATCTTGTCTTTTGGTCAGTTTTTTGCGTCTCTTTCTTTTACTTGGGTTGATTCATTCATGCTTACATGGATGGAAATATGCAAGTATATACAGTACAATCACAATCACAATGCGATTAATAGTTTTTTTTTTATTTGCAGGTTTCATCATTTCGAGAGAGCAGATCAGATGATAGGCGATTTTATATATTCACAGCTACAAAGACACTCCATCTCCGGACAAGTTCAAAGAAAGACAGAGTTGCCTGGATTGAATCTTTAGCCTCAACCAGAAGTCTATTCACCCTACGAAGATTAAATTATAAACCCTCTATCCTACCACCTGACCTATCATTGTCAACTGAAAGATTAAAGAAACGCTTGCTTGAAGAAGGAATCAGTGAGGTGCTCATCAAAGACTGTGAGCAGATCATGCTCTTGGAATTTTCTGAAATTAAAGGACAAGTTCAACTTCTTTGTGAAGAGCGTTCAAATCTGCTCGACACCTTAAGGCAGTTGGAGGTATATTTTTAATTCTTCTTGTTTAGTAATAAATAAATTCATGATCACCTGTGGTTGTTATGTGTATGGTTTACCTAATTATAATCAGAAGAAGCATTAATCTTTGCATGAATCAGGCTGCTAATATTGAAGGTGAAACATCTGGAGTTCCTGAAGGTGACTATCAATTGACACAACAGGAATTTACAGATCGTGGAAAATACAGTGGTATGCTATTTCTTACTATTACAGTATTGTATAAATATAAATATATTTAATTGTGGAGCTTGATATTCAGAATGGAGTACAACCGAATCATCACAAGAACTAGAGGATCAGGGTTCAGAAGATGAGGAGACTTGCTTCTTTGACACAAAAGATTGTTTTCCTAGAGCTACTGATGTAATGGGTGAAGTGATTATTGAGAGGAGAAAGAAGCTTCCGGATCCTTGTGAGAAAGAAAAGGGTGTGAGTCTGTGGTCCTTGATTAAAGACAACGTTGGAAAGGATCTGACACGTGTCTGTCTCCCTGTTTATTTCAATGAGCCAATTTCATCTCTACAAAAATGCTTTGAGGATCTGGAGTACTCTTACCTTCTAGATCGTGCTTATGAACATGGAAACAGTCTTGAAAGAGTTTTAAATGTTGCTGCTTTTGCTGTTTCTGGATACGCTTCTTCAGAAGGACGACATTGTAAACCTTTCAATCCTTTGTTAGGGGAAACTTATGAGGCTGATTACCCTGAGAAAGGAGTCCGATTCTTTTCTGAGAAGGTGAGTCATCATCCTACTCTCATAGCTTGTCATTCTCAAGGTAGAGGATGGAAATTTTGGGGGGACAGCAACATCAGAACTAAATTTTGGGGGAGATCAATTCAACTTGACCCTGTTGGCCTTCTTACCTTAGAATTTGATGATGGTGAGGTTTTCCAGTGGAGCAAGGTATGTAAAACTTTTTTAAAAAAAAGGGTAAAATGGTCATTTAGTCAAGTTTCCCCGTATTTTATTCATTTTGTTTTTGGTCTCATCAGGTTACAACCAGCATTTATAATCTTATTTTGGGTAAAGTATACTGTGATCATCATGGAATGATGCATATACGTGGTAATAGAGAATATTCATGCAAGCTCAAGTTCAAAGAACAGTCAATTCTTGAAAGAAACCCACGCCAGGTAAATGCTTAAAAAATGGTGACATTAATATAAATTATAGAATTTTGATCCCTAATTATTGTTGAACAGGTACATGGGTTTGTTGAAGATGCTAACGGAAAAAAGCACGCAACATTATTTGGGAAATGGGACGACAGCATGTATTACATAAATGGAATTACAAATGTGAAACCAAAGGATATGAGTGATGCACATCTATTGTGGCAAAGGACACTGCCTCCTGTTAATCTCACTCGATACAATCTAACATCTTTTGCCATCACATTGAACGAGTTAACCCCAGGACTACAGGTACAAATCACAACTCATTCATTCAAATTCAAACTCTTGATGATATCAATTTCATTTAAGATTTGTTTTTCATCTGTTTTGGGTGTTTTTTTTTCAAAAAAAAAAAAAAAAGGAGAAGCTTCCACCTACGGATTCACGACTCAGGCCAGACCAACGACACCTTGAGAACGGTGAATATGACATGGCAAATTCAGAAAAGCTCCGTCTTGAGACCAGACAGAGAATGGTATGCTTTCTTAACCTTAACCTTTTGTTAACGGTTTTTGACATTAACCTTTGAACTTATGAGGAACACATTGTGAATATTGATAATATTATTTGATTTAATATTTTCTAGTCACGAAAACTACAAGAAAATGGATGGAAACCGCGATGGTTTAAAAAAGAGGGTGAAGACGGGACGTATCGGTATGTAGGTGGATATTGGGAAGAACGAGAGGATGGTAAGTGGGAGGGTTGCCCGAATATATTTGGTGAATTTAGTGACGATTCCATCAACACATCCTGATTTATCCCAAGGTAAATTACTTTTATCTCTTTTTCTTTTCTATGGTAAATAAAAGAAAAAGTAAACTTAAAGAGACCTTTTATCATGTTATAAATGCAGGGAGAAAGGGAGGAGGTACAAAATCCATATATATGTATGTATGTATGTATGTATAAAACCCAATTCTTCAAGATTCTTAGTGTTTGCTGAAAGAAAAAAGATATAGATAACAACAATCTTCGGGTGGGTGGCGTAACGTTGGCACTTGGCACTAAAACTAGCTAGCTAGCTACTTAATTTAGATGTGTATCTTTCGGGTTATATATATATATATATATATATATATATATATATATATATATATATATATATATATATATATTGGATAGACATTATTCATTCATTGCCTACAACATATATATGTCAAAATTTTAAGTAACTCTAACTGTTCATATCACTTTCGTCATTATCTTGATCATCACAGATTTTACAAATTAAAACTTTAGATAAAACAAATTAGTCCACATAAATATGCATCATCATCATCATCATCTTCAAGCGCCAAACTTGTCTTCCTCCAACTCAATGGCAACGCCCTCCCCAGCAAGCCTATGTTCCCTATACACATACCATTTGGCCCCTATCAAATACAAGCCCATGTTCAAAACACTTAGAATTGCCAACAACCAGTAGAAGTTGTAAAGCTTTCCTTTGTTCAAGTTATCCGCTAGCCATGGCTCCTTCTCCCCTGTCACCTTATGCACTATACTCACCAACAACGAGCTAAAAAAGAACCCTAACGACAACGTACTCAAAAACAACCCTGTACTCATCGTCTTCATCCCTTTCGGGCACTCTCTCAAGAAGAAATCAAGCTGCCCGATGTAAGTAAACGCCTCCCCTGACCCCACCAAGAAAAACTGAGGAACCAACCAAAACACACTGAGTGGGACCACCTTTGACGGGTCGTTGACCAACCCATGGGTCTGAGCCATGCGAAGTCGTTTGATCTCGGTCAACGCTGCTGCAACCATAGCTAACGCAGACATGACTAGGCCAACCCCGATCCGTTGAAGTGGGGTTAGCCCTTGTGGGTGTTTGAGGACCCGTCTGGCGACTGGGACGATGATCCGGTCGTACACCGGAACGGTCAACAGAATGCTCCCCACGAAGAAGACGGTCAACGACGCCGGAGGGATGAGGAAGGATTTTCCGATGTGGCGGTCCATGGTGGTGGCTTGTGACACTGAGAAAGTTGTCATTTGGGCGTATATTGTCCAGAACATGATTGTCGTCGCCCAAATCGGGAGCATCGTGATCACCATTTTCACTTCTTCTACGTCGGTTGAAGTCGAAAGGTACCATTTGTTCACCTCCTTCACAGTCTCACTGTTCTTGATTGCCGCCTTGTCGAGAAAACTGTAAATATGAAAAGGTAAAAAAATATATATATATTATTATTATCATTATAAAGATATACTGTATATTTTAATCGAGAGAGAGAATTAATCTTGATTGATATAGAACCACGTCATAAAAAAAAAAAAATTGTTGACAGACTGGGTTCATCTTCAGGTGCTCGTGAACTTTTTTCGAATCACACATGCATCTCATTTTGATACATTAAAATATTATTATTTAGTGCATTATTTTGTATAGTGATAGTGTATATGTTTTATTAAATTAAAAACCGACAGACATGGGGTGTAAGAAATAGATATCATATTTAATTGATTTATTTAAGATAAATGACTGACCGGAACTGTTTGCTGTGAGGCAACTTCTGTTTAAGGTTTTTTCCGTCAACTCCAACTCCTTGGGTAACATCATCGACATTGAACAACAAGGAAGGATCCGACGGAAGCTCCAAATGCCTCTTCCTCCATGCTCCGATGAAAACCGATGCTATTTGGGTTAACGGACTACCCACGAGCTTCTTAAACCGGTACCTTCTTGTACCCGACAAGAAGATCACCAACCCTAACCCAATTGAACACGCCACGATCCCATACCCCCACCGCCGCCCTAGGTTGTCCTGGATGTAAACCAGAACCGTAACTGCCGCCAATGACCCGATACTTATGAAGAAGAAGAACCAGTTGAAAAAGGTTGTCATTTGGGCCTTTTCCTCTTTGTCCGTTTCGTCGAACTGGTCCGACCCGAAACCCGATACACTGGATTTTAACCCTCCGGTTCCCAGAGCAGTTAAGTAAAGGGCCAGGTACAGAACGGCTAACTGGAGATCGGTCGCCGGAATGCAGGAACCACCGGTTTTGGAACATTTTGGTGGTTGTAGGCTTGGAATGGCGGTTGAGATCGTTAATATCGTCACACCCTATATATAAATATACATGAAACGTAAAAAAATTAATATATATATATATATATATATATATATATATATATATATATATATATATATATTATCTAATCAGAACTTCAGAGCTGAATGTTTTTGGAATGGAAGAGTAAAAATAAATTAAGTACTTACCGTTGCTTGCACCGCCGTGAATATTGCAATTGTAAGATAGCGGCCGAGAAAGGTGTCGGCGACGAAACCGCCGAGGAGACATAACATGAAAGAGGTACCCATGAAGTTAGTAACGTCGTTAGCGGCGTTAGCCTGTCCTAAATGCATAGTACCAGTCAAATACGTCACTAAATTAACGGCGATACCCAACGTCGTTAGCCTCTCACACGCCTCCACCCCTAAATAATTAAAAATAAAAACATCAGATCACGATATATACGTATAACGACAAAAACAAAAATAAAACATCTCCGGTGACTGTTTCAGTCACTTAAGTGATTGAAAACTAAGCCGCCGTGGGTGGAGGTGGACCTAGAATCATGGCGGCACTAGTCCAGCCGCCGGTGGTGGAACGGGGTGCCGGCCTGCCTTTGTAGTCCCAAGCGTCCGGTAGAGTTTTGACCATTTGTGATTCCGGCAGCGACATGTTATGGTTTTGTATAATATTTTGGAAGTGAATGAAGAGCTTGGTGTATCCGTGTATGTGTATATATGCAGTATGTTTTGAGATGCTAAAAACACTATAAAATTGAGTTGTGGGAAGACCGACCTTGTCTTTTTATAGCCGTGACAATGTCACACATCAAGTCGTTTTTTTTATTTATTATTATTTTCTTGTTTTAAACCTCGTAAACTTGAATAATATTAACCTATTTTATTTTTTAATCATATTAAAACTTTTAGTTTTTATGTGAAAGTTACCAGATAAATAAATAAAATCCGGCTTTATTAGTTACTTTGCGCATTTTTTTTGTCAAAATTGGTACACGTACATGTTTTTTTTTATAAGATTTTCTTTTTTATAAAAAGAAACTTTTCTATTGAGTGTTCATGTGATGGTCGTACTTAACATGGAAAGTTATTGTGGGGTAAATCATAATTGACTTTATTTGGCTTAAAGACCGTTTAGAGTTTGACACGTCAAAAAGTTATGAATATTTGTGACAAGAAGCTAAAAGTGCAACTAGCCTCATTACACTTGGTTTTACTTCATTTAATATAACAACTCATTATACGTGGTTTTACACGATATAATCACTTCCATTACTCCATTATTAACTAATTTTTTCAAATTGTAAACCTTTCTATTTTGGCAAGTTTATATATTCATATATTTGAATATTATTATATTATACAAAGATTCATAATGACCAATAATTATTTTTCATAAATTTAAATACTTGAAAAGAAAAGAAGTAAATAAAAGGGATGAATGAATGGGCCAAATGTTAATTGTTAAACCCATACAGATTAAAGATACAGGTGCTGCAGTGCTTGCTTTTAATTAATTGAAGGCCAACCAGCTACACATGACAATGTCCTTCCTTCACTTAACCACGGGATAATCAAGGCTGCTTGTACTCTTGTGGCCACCATCCTTAGCTTTTCCTCAACTTTACCTTTATTACATGCAAATATAACCTCTCTTTTTTTTTCTTTTCTTTTTTTAAATAATAATAATAAAGTAACTATTGAATTTAATTAATTGCTTTTGATGATAATTTGATATGCATGTATATTGGCTTAGAATGTCGATGAGCATGCGATGTTTAAGTGTGATATGTTGATGTTTCGTATGTGGAGACTAATCGGTAAGATTTTTGTTAGTCAAATATGTAAATCGCAATAGGATTTTGGTTAAGATGATTGCTAATTACGTACCTAAACCAATAATCAGATATGTTGACGTTCCTAGGCCCCATTGTTGGAAATGAATTTTGACAAGTGTAGACGCGTACAAAAAAACGTTTTTTGAGTTGTAGTCATCTAATTAGATTTTATTTTCTTAATTCATAAAACATGTTATCTTTGAATTGTCATATCGTTAGCTGATTGAATGTACAAGAGGGGAACGTGATAAGTTACTCTTCGGTTCACTATTTATCATTTAAAAGTTGTTGGTAGGAAATGATTCTGATTCAGTTGCTCGATTCATGATCACTGTGAATTAATACTAAATGTCAAACGAAGAGGTAGCAATATAAACTAGTTAGGTTGGCAGCATGACCCTAAGATTGTTTTTTCCTTGATAAACTATTTTTTTACAGCCTAATAAAATTTCCGTAATTCCAAAAAAAAAAATGTCAGATGGATACCACAAAACCTTTGCATTTAAATTTTTTTATGCCACATAATCAATGGTATGAAATACCTAACATTTACAAGAAACATCCTACCTAATAAATGAAAGTTTTTGCCACGTGTCATCATCTAATTCAATATGTCAAATGATATTTTTTTTAATTTTTTCAATTTCATTAAAATCCACTTGGCAAATTATGGTTTTTTTTGGAAAGCAGCCATGTGGCAGCATACTGCTTCTGACAGATCAATACTCAGACAGTTTCCTTGTTTAGGGCGGTATCAACTAATTGGGTTTTCAGGTGTATGAGAAGTATCTAGATGTTGGAACCCCCATATATCAGAAGTTGAATAGATAGATGGGAGACAAGCGGACTCGGCTCAACAATAATGAATTAGTATGAGAGGTCTGTCAGGGAGCCAGTCCATTTCGAGACTTCAGATTTCAGATTGAGTAATGTAATTATAGTGCGGGGGAATTCGTCCATTTTCGGGTTTTAAAACCCTGTTAGGGTTGGTTCTGATTGCCTTGGGAAGGCTAGGGTTATGCTCGGGATTATAAGTTGTTTGGCGTGTAAGGAATGAGAAGAAACGATTTTGAGGACGGAATCAAATTTAAGTGGGGGAGAGTTGTAACATCCCATTTAAAATATAATAATTAAATAATAAACCCGGAACCTCGAGAAGCAATTATTATTATTATTTTATATTATTATTGTCCAAAATCATGTAATAATTAGCGGGATGTTGGTTTCGGGGAACCAAATGACAAGATTTGAATATTCGGGGGTTAAAGTGTAATTTCGGGATTTATTTTGCAAAGGATTTTGAAGACAGGGGTTGTTTGGTAAATATTGGGCTCAGATTGAAAAGATTTTTGGAAGCTGGGGGCTAAAAGGTAAATTTTGGACCTAAATTGAAGAGGGCTTTTCATAGGAAGGGCTGTTTGGTAACTTTTGGATTGAAATTGAAAGAAAGAAAAGATAGAGGGACTAATTTCGTTATTATGGGAAAATGTTATAAGGGAGCTGGGGTATAAAACCCACTACCATCGTTCTAACCCTAACCCTAGAACTCAGCCGCACCACCCTCATACCTCCCCTTCCCAGCCGCCACCCTACACCTTTACTCCCTTCAACCGTCACCTTTGTCGCCGCCGGAGATCAATGGAGTGCCATCGTCAAGAGCCGTTAGGGAGGAGTTTCTAGGACCCGGGATCAACGACGGACAGCAGGCAACCTTAGGGGTGCTGCCGGATTCGCATCTCCGCCATTACGCCATTTCTGTCGAAAACGGGTTGCCACCGCTACTGTTGTTCCGTCGACGACAACGACCACAAGAAGTCGTTACCTTCTCTTCTCCTTCTTCAGCCGTCAACGACGAAGAGTCTCACGTCGAGACTGAATCTGTGAGCCGCCGCTGGAGACCATTAGACGTGAGGTTGAATCGGTGTTGTGGTCGTGAGAAGGGCAGGTCGAACCTGTTGCTGTGGGTCTCAATGTCGCTGTTGCCGATGCATAACCGCGGCCGTTAGCCGTTAGATGCCGTCGTTTGTCACGGTTGTGGCCATTAGGCTTGCTGCCGCCATCATCACGCGCCACCAGGTGGGGTGGCTGGGCCTATCTTGCATCAGAAGTGTGTGTGGGTCATGTGGGTGTCGTGTGCGCATAATTATCTTGCCCGGAGTTACTAGAAAGCCACCACCACCATCGTGAGGTGGTGGCTGCCACTCTCTACCACCGTTTGCGACCACAGGGTGGTTGTAGGTGTAATTATTGGAAGTTTATTTTGGGCCATTGTGTGTATTATTGTAATTTGTAACCGGAATAATAATAGAAAAACTTGAAACCACCACCGTGAGGTGGTGGCTACCGCCTCCTTCCGCCACCAGCCGCCGTGTTGGGTGGCGGTGTGTCTTGTTGTGTTTCGGACTCGTTTGGGATGTTTGGACTAAGTGGGCCCAATGAAGCCCTAATGGGCCCAATGAAACCCTAATGGGCCCAATAAAGCCCTAAGTGACCTAAAAGCCCAACCATTTGATTAATGGGCTAGTATTGGGTTGGAAACCCTAAATAGGGTTTGGAAAACCCTAATGGCATAAAACCCTAATTTTGGGAATTGATCGGGACACACACGGGAATTATTTAATAAACCTAAAGTAATAATTAATAATCATTGGCAAATTAACCTAAGGCAATATTGGACTTAATGGATTAAGTCCTTAATGGGTTAAGTAAAAAACACTTAACCCTAATTGTCATTTATGTGAAACCCTAATTTCACTTGGGCTTTGTGTTGGGCCTTTACATTGGGCTTTGGTAATTGGATTATTAATGGGCCATCCAAGAATGATCATATGGACTAGAACATGTTGATGGTTTTAGGATAAGGACCACGTGAGAGTCTTGGGCCCAATTTGGAAAATTGGGCCATTGATGGGCCATAATTGGGACTTTATGATTATGTGATATCGGGTCATGGGAATACCAAGAGTTTAGGCTAGAATAATTGGATGGGCCTTATGGAAAGACCATGTAGAGGTTTGGGCCTAATTTGGAAAATTGGGCCATATGTTGGGCTTTAGTCCATTGGTTGACTATTGGGCCTTTGGAGTGTGAGTTGGACCTTGGGCTTGGAACCCAATTATTAATTGGGTGTTGTTTGATGTTGACAGCTCGGGAATCTGTCAACCAGCAGCTAGAGTTTTATCCGCGGGACTTCAGCAGTGCCAGGTGAGTTCTCCTTACTATATCGACAGGGTCTAAGGCACCAATGACGGCGCTTATCGGATTTGTATCCGAGTTTATTGCATGATATGCTTATTGATTTACATCCTGGTAATTAGGATGGTGATATGCTTAGTGACCTGGTAGGTTGGTATCATGGTTTATAGGATTATGTTATGTTAGTGATATATTAGATCGGTATCCTAATTATAGGATGGTTGCTATGTTATTGATCGGTTAGATCTATATCCTGGTTATAGGATGTTGTTATGGTTATTGATCTGTTAGATCGGTTGATTGTTATATATGCTAGCGTATGATATTTATGTGCACATGTTTGTTTGATTTGGGGTTGGGTTGAGGCGGTCCTGCTTTGTGCTGAAATCCAACATACCCAGGGCGGTCCGGATAAACTGCAGGCCCTGCAAAGGGATTCAGTCAGGCCGAAGGCCCAGCGAGCTCTCCGGATAGGCTGTAGGCCCTATGAGGCGGTCCAGATGTGCCGAAGGCTCGGAGAGTAGTCCAGACAGACTGAAGGCCTGCGAGGCGGTCCAGTCAGGCTGACGACTCATTATGCATGTTGTTTTGTATTTGTTATATGATATGGTTATGTTTGTATGGCGTTGGTATTTTGGGGGAGCTCACTAAGCTTCGGGCTTACAGTTGTTGATTATGTTTCAGGTACTTCTGATGAACGCGGGAAGGCGAAGGCGTGATCGTGCACCTCCTTATATTTTCATGATTGGATTTTGGGTATACTCTGATGCTTAAACCATTTTGAAAACAAATTGTAATAACTTAATGGTTTTAAATGTTTTAAAAAGTTTTAAATTGGCTTGAATTTTATGGGTGTTACAAGTTGGTATCAGAGCCTTGGTTTGAGTGAACTGGAGGAACATTCGTGTGAATCCAGTCTCAAATCAAGGAAAAGATTTTCAAAATGATTTTCAAATGGTTTTCAAAATAATAATGGAGGATGCAAGTGTACGATCAGCCGGAGCCAGTAAGTTGAGCCCAAAATACCATACAGTTATTTGATATTGTTATATGTTAGAACAGTATGCTAGTACTAGGCTAGGGATCTTCAGGAATTGCATGATAGAATTGTCTGATTATATGATGCCTGATAGCCTAGGGATTTTCTTATATGAAATTGACATCATTACTATAGTTGCTTAGTGTATGCATCACGGTTGTACATAATTAACATCTTATAGCCTGAGAATGTTTGGTTTGGCCTTATGTTCTGTTCTTGTTGATTAGGGGCTTAGGGTAGGATCAGATATTCGAAAGTCTATAGGGTCCAACATTATGTATGGCTAGCATACACTAGTGCTGCAGGGTTGGTGGAAGTTTCATGGGTGGGTTGTGTTAGGCCGGCAGGCCATTTACGAGATATTTAGCATTCCTCTAGGAGTGAGGATTGAGTGCTCGCTATGTTTATGTATATTGTTAGGGTGTTGTGGTGATACTTGAGACAAATATGGGTAGGTGTGGAAGGTAGTATGGGCCCGTACTACTGAAAGCACAGGACCCATATGCGTAGCAAGGAAGTCACAACCCCTAGGGTTTAGTTCGGAGTTGGTCCCCTGTTATTATCTGGGTTATCAGAGATCTTTCTGGTGTATTATCAAAATGGTGGTTACGAGACGTCTTGAGACCGGATCCGGTTCAGGATCGGGAGCTGGCAGCCAGGATAGGCCAGTATTATCAGAGGATCGTGTCAGTGAGATCATCCGGGAGGAGGTGACCGAGGTTGTCCGGATACAGATTCCTGAGATGTTTGGGTCTATCAAGACCGCCATGGATGAATATTTCGACGATCGCTATGCAGCCATTGCCGAGACGATTGTCGCGGCAGCTACAACAGCTGTAACGGAGGCAGGGGAAGGATCTGGTCGAGCTCTCCAGTACCATGACTTGTTACTGGGACGTATTCTAATGAGCAGAGGGCTGCAGTTATTTGTGATCAGGGAGATGTTCTGTACTCGTTACTTTCCCCGGGTTGAGCGGGAGAGGCTGGCATATGAGTTTCTGGTTTGAGGCTTCGGGGGTTTTGTTCGAGGCCGAGATTCGAGTTGCGGGGACTCCGGAAGAGGAGTGATGATTATGATCAGCTGGAGTTTTGCAACTGGAAGTAAAATGATTAATTGATGGATAGGAATGTCATTTTTAGGACAAGGATTGTCCCCTTTCAGTTTTCGAGCTCGAAGGAGTGAGCAGGCTGGGACCCCAGGATCAGGTTGTGTTCCAGCTCGGGTCAGTTAGTCGCAGGGGTTGGCGACTGTATTTCAGTGCTGGTGAGCGCAGGTGGGTCGATGTGGCATGAGTATCTTGTGAGGCGTACGTGATTACCATTCCGACCCATAGGAGCTAAGATCCTATTTGATGGGTTTTAGATAAAACAAATAAACTAGAAAAACAATTCCTAAGTTCACATGCAACCTACTTTGGATCTATGTTTTAACTATTGAACATATAACTTTGAATTGCAAAACAAGAACCTTAAGGAGAGAGGCTATTTTCGAAAATACCAATTAGGGTTTAAGAGTTACATACCTTTCAATTGTTATAGCAAACAATTGACAATCCTTTGATCTTGATCTTCTTGGAAGCCTATCACCACAATTGTAATGCCTCTAATGGAATCATACCCAAATGCTAGCAAGAAGGAAACTAGAAGGAGAGAGAGAGAGAGAGAGAGAGAGAGAGAGAGAGAGAGATTAGGGTATGCAATTTTTGGCCCTAGGGTTTCACCAAAGTAAGAGTGTCCAATTTTGGGAGCCAGGAGGCTCATTATATAGCTGAGGGATCTAGGGTTTAGGGAAAACCCTAATACTCCTTTGCTTGGGGCCTAAGCTTATTCAAGGGCCTTATCCAAGCCCCTTGGACGAAATCATTAGGGTTTCCCCTATGAATTTCGTCCACCTCCTTCCAAGGAGGTTCTGGAGCCTTCCACTCAACTATTTAATAATTGCAAACTAGTCCCTACACTTTATAATTAATACTTTTAACCCCAAAATTAATCCTAATTAATTTCTGGCTAACTATTAATTAATCATAATGATTTCTAATTAATATATTAATGTTTTAACATATTAATAAATCATTTATATTA
Source organism: Lactuca virosa (assembly GCF_052849685.1). Classification (NCBI taxonomy): domain Eukaryota; kingdom Viridiplantae; phylum Streptophyta; class Magnoliopsida; order Asterales; family Asteraceae; genus Lactuca; species Lactuca virosa. Next base: position 3,702,341 of record NC_136428.1, on the reverse strand, counting down.
ATTTATTAATCTTATAATAAATTAATATCTCTCATTTCATAAGTTCCTTGTCCAGTTGCTAGGTTTGAGGGCAACCCAAAAGGACTGTGCTGCTATCAATTCAAGTACATACCAATTATAGTTATGGGCTTAGACACCTAATCCAACAGTCTCCCACTTGGATAAGTCTGTAACTATAATTGCTAGTAAGACTTCTAAATTTGACCAGCAAATTGTAGCTTCCAAAAGCTGTTGCTGAACTCTGACCCAGTCAGTTACGTGTCCTTAGATAAGTGATCATATAATCCTTCGTTCTGCAAGATATCCCTAGACATAAGACATGGAATGTAATCAATCTCATTGTCCAGAATCTATGTTTCCCCATTTCTGATTTGTGATGATGTAGGACTTCTAATTGAACACATCAATTTAGTCCTGGCTGGGCCCAGCACATAAGTCAACACCAAATCATCGAGGGGCCCACTGATATCGCTTTTCCGGTTAGGGCAAAAGGAACGAATAAACGTTGACTCATATGCTTGTATCTTTTACTCATCAAATTATACATGACAATACGTTTTATAACACCAAGCTACTGATGCGTTTTCGTATCACCAATGTATAACCGACTTTGTAAATTACAACTCATATATCTTCGTTTCAAGATTATAAGATATTATCGTCTCAGTATTACTCGTGATGAATTCCACGAAGTGATACTCTGAGCGAGGGTTTATCCAATACTCAAATCTCAATTTTTGAGTACTCATGAACATTGCAGCAATTCTATTGCCATGTCTATCCTTAGACAATCTGCAATCCAATTCACGACAGTCTTAATTCACTACTTACTTCCAAAAGTACGAGCGACTGTGGAGTTTGAATAATCATATTATTTGGGAAGTAAAAAACATGCAAAATATGAAACACAATAATAAACAATTGACAAAAGGCAGTAAACAAACTCATAAATAATACTTTATTATTTAATCACCAAAATTCAATTAAATTTACTTTGTAACAAGTTTCTGAAGTAGACTAATCTAACTACTAAAACTAATATCATCTTTCAGTCCTATGCTCCGAGCATGCTGAATATGCTTAGCCCTACTCAGACCCTTTGTGAGGGGGTCTGCTGGGTTATCTTCAGATGACACCCTCTTTACTACAAGATGGCCTTCTTCTACTCTATGTCTGATGAAATGGTACTTTCTGTAGATATGCCTGGTTTTACCATGATCTATGGGTTCCTTAGTTAAGGCAACCGCTCCCTCATTATCGCAGAACAGTTCCATAGGCTCCTGGATGGTTGGAACAACTCCGAGATCTCCGATGAAGTTCCTCAACCAAGCTGCTTCTTTCGACGTTTCACTCGCTGCTATGTACTCTGATTCACAAGTAGAATCAGCCACTGTATCTTTCTTAGAACTTTTCCAAGTAACCGCTCCTCCATTCAATAAAAATACCCAGCCAGACTGAGAACGGAAGTTATCTATATCCGTTTGAAAACTGGCATCATTGTAACCATCTATTCTCAAAGTATCTTTGCCACCAAGTACAAGGACCCAGTCCTTTGTCCTTTGCAAATACTTGAGTATATTCTTAACCGCTATCCAATGAGCTCTACCCGGATTTCCCTGATAGCGACTGACCATGCTTAAAGTAAAGGCCACATCAGGACGAGTACATGTCGTAGCATACATGATCGATCCGACAACGGAAGCATAAGGTACACGACTCATGTCAGCTATTTCCTCATCTGTACTCGGGCATTGAGTCTTACTCAATTTGGTATTGCTTTGGATAGGTAGCTCTCCCTTCTTGGAATTTTCCATACTAAACCTCTTTAGTACCTTATCCAAGTATGTGCTCTGACTAAGTCCAATCAGTCTCTTCTTTCTATCTCTCAATTGTAGCACCTGGTTCCAGGTATGTATTTTATTTAAGCAATTTTGCATTTTTGGCCTTGGACTCGACGAGTTGAAGGACCAAATCGCCGAGTAGAAGCGGGATGAGACGCGGGATTTAAGTGATGGACTCGTCGAGTCAGGTCCCGGACTCGACGAGTAGGCTCTGACTGGACAAAACCCTAATCTGAGGGTTTGCACCCTATTTAAACAACCTTATACAGCCTCCATCGCCCCTTTATGCTCCCAGAAACCCTCCATAGCAAACCCTAAGTGTTTTGGTGCAAGATCTAAGGCTTTTGAGTGATTTTTGTGGGTTTTGACCTCAAGGAAGGAGGAAGAGCATAGAAGGATCAAGAGGAGACTGAAGGATTCGAGTTTGGTTCATCATTTGTAGTCTTTGAAAGGTATAAAGTATGTACCTTGCTTACTTGTTTGTTAGATCCCTTTGTGGGGAGGATTTAGGGCTTTTAAGCCATATGAGGTGACCAACCATGATTTGCAAACATGGTTGGGGTTCAAGACTTCGGATCTAGCACTTGGGGAGAGTCACAAGGCAGATTTGGGTTGCTTTTGCACCCAAGGAAGGCCCCATGCAACAAAAGAGCCATTTTAGAGCCTTTTTGGCTCAAAAGTCCCATGCATGCACGTAAAGTTCGTAACTTTACGTGCTAGATCGAGCTTAGGGGATTGGATCTATCGTTTGGACAAGTGTTGTACATCAGAAATCGAGGATTTAGGGTGTGGACGTTATCGACTCGGCGAGTCCGTTCTTGAGACTCGACGAGTCCAAGGCTTTGAGTCCCATATCTGTTGAGGGTCAAAGAACTCAGTTGGGTGTTAGAAGGGTGTAACAGGACAGAAAGAGTGACCCAAGGCATTGGACTTAGTTTTAGACCTGGAGTTCATGGGACTCGACGAGTGCTAGAACAGACTCGGCAAGTCCAAGGCAATCTTCTTATGTTTGAAGATGAACTCGACGAGTTGTTCATACAACTCGGGGAGTCAAGGTCAGGACTTGTTCTTCAGTTGAAGGCGAACTCGACGAGTTGTTCATACGACTCGGCGAGTCGGATGAAGGTTCATTGATGTGCGTAAAGAAGGGGAACTCGTCGAGTCGTTGCCAAACTCGACAAGTCGAGTCGTGGATAAGGACGAGTAAAGGAAAGGGACTCGACGAGTTGACGGCCCAACTCGGCGAGTCGGGTCAAGAAGTTGACTTTGACTTGGACTTGGTTGGGGGTAAAATAGTCATTTTACCCTAAGAGTAGATTTCAGATTCTGACTGAGTGTTTCGTGGGGATTGTAGCCGGAGGATTTCCGGAGCAGCAGCAGACAGAGGTTTCCCGCACAGATTATCAGCAGCTACTCGTACGAGGTGAGTTACCTTCCAGTAGGGGTGGGTCTAAGGCCACAATGTCGGCCCATCAAAGAGGGGTATTTAGAAGATGATTGTCTTTGTGATAATTATCTTGGTCTGGTTACGTGCTTTGGTCATGAGTTTTATCTGTATGATATGTTACGTGTATAATAGGGATTAGTTTCCCTGACAGCGGTCCTTAGGACCGAAGGGTAGGTCAGTACCCGGATATGCCTGACTGTATGTTTATATCTTGTTGTGGTATGCTAGTGGTAGGGGGTGGAATAGTCCACAGTTACCGGTTGAAAGATACCGATGACAGTTACCGGTTGAAAGATACCGATGATGATTACCGGTTGAAAGATACCGACGATGATTACCGGTTGAAAGATACCGACGATGATTACCGGTTGAAAGATACCGATGATATTGTATGGTATGTGATATGATGGGGGAACTCACTAAGCTTTGTGAGTACGATTTCGGTTTTGGTTTCAGGTACCTCTTCGTCTAAGGGGAAGGAGTCGGCGGCGTAGCATCGCATCACACACACACACACACATGATTTCCGCATGGAGTTTTCTGGAATTGTACTCTGATATGTTATTATTTTATGACTTGGGTTTTCAGACATGATACATTGTTTTATGAGATGATGTGTTTTCACAGTATTTTCTTATGAACCTTTTTATGAGTCAGTTAATTAAAAAGAAATTTTTGGACTTGAAAATTGGGATGTTACATCAATATTCTAATCCCAAAAATATAGGCAGCTTCTCCAAGTTCTTTCATGGCAAAACACTTTCCAAGCCAAGACTTAACATCTTTCAAGGTTGGAACGTCGTTACCAATGAGTAATATGTCATCGACATATAACACCAGAAAAGTTACTATACTCCAAGTAGCCTTGATATACGCACAAAACTCATCTTCACTTCTAAAGAAACCAAACTCTTTGACTTTCTCATGGAAGCAAAGATTCCAGCTGCGAGATGCTTGTTTCAATCCATAAATGGATTTCTCAAGCTTGCACACTCTATTGGGAAACTTTGCATCAACAAAACCATATGGCTGATTCATGTAAACATCCTCAGCCAACTTCCCGTTAAGGAAAGCAGTCTTGACATCCATCTGCCAGATTTCATAGTCATGAAAGGCAGCTATGGCGAGCAATATCCTAATCGATTTAATCTTGGATACTGGTGAGAAGGTCTCATCATAGTCAACCCCTGGGGTTTGAGTGAAACCTTTTGCAACCAGTCGAGCCTTGAATGTGTGCACATTTCCATCCATGTTTGTCTTCTTCTTGAAGATCCATTTTCACCCAACTGTCTTACGACCTGGTGCACTATCAACCAAATTCTAAACTTGGTTGTCATACATGGACTTAATCTCGCTGTCCATTGCCTCTTTCCACTTGGAAGCCTCTGGGCCTGCCATTGCTTCCTTGTAAGTAACTGGTTCATCTAAATTTACCAGTGTCCTATCACTGATGAATGTGTCACCATCTGAAGTAATATGAAAACCATACAACTCAGGTGGCACACTCACCCTAGTGGATATTCGAAGAGGTAATGAGTTATCAACTGGTTCAACAGGAACTGTTTCCTCTGGTTGAGTGCTAGTGTCATCTAAGGTTCCTTCATTGGCTAACTCTTGAATTTCTTCAAGGTCAATGGTGCTCCCACTGTCCTCTTTGAATATGAGCTCTCTTTCTAGAAAGACTCCTCTTCGTGCTACAAAGACCACGTTTTCACTAGGTCTGTAGAACAAATATCCAAAAGACTGTTTTGGGTAACCAATGAAAACACATTTCTCACTCCTAGCTGCTAGCTTTGTCGTGAGTCTCTTGTCTTACGAAAGCTTCACAACGCCAGACTTTAATATGTGCTAACGAGGGAACTTTCCCCGTCCACATTTCGTGAGGTGTTTTGGCAACCTTCTTTGTAGGGACAAGATTGAGGATGTGGGCGGCTGTCTCTAAGGCATACCCCCAGAAGTGAATAGGATGCGAAGCACGACTCATCATAGAACGAACCATGTCTAACAAGGTTCGATTATGCCTCTCAGCTACACCATTTAACTGTGGTGTCCTAGGAGGAGTTAATTGTGAGACTATCCCACATTCTTTTAGATAGTCGTTGAACTCGATACTAAGATATTCCCCGCCTCTATCGGATCTAAGTACCTTTATCTTCCTGCCCAATTGATTCTCGACCTCATGTTTAAACTCCTTGAACTTTTCAAAGGTTTCTGACTTATGTTTGATTAAGTAGATATAGCCATATCTACTATAATCATCAGTGAAAGTCACATAGAATCGATTAGCATCCCTTGTAGTTGATCTGAAGGGCCCACATACATCTGTATGTATGAGGTCCAACAGACCTTCACCTCTTTCACAAGACCCTGTGAATGGTGATTTCGTCATCTTTCCCAAAAGACAAGATTCACACATATCATCTAATTTTAGGTCAAATGATTCCAACACACCATTCTTTTGGAGTTGGGCTATGCGTTTCTTGTTAATGCGTCCAAGACGACAATGCCACAAGCATGCCTTGTCTACACTATTAGACAAGTCAATATTAAATACATTATTTCCTAAGCTATCAACACAAGTCACTGTTTCATACACACCATCACAAGGTAAAGCTTCAAACATAAAAACACCATTCTTATAAACAGAAATTGAACCATTTAAATCATTAAAAGAATACTTAAAACCTTGTCTGAACAATGCATGAAATGAAATTATGTTTCTCGTCATTTCAGACAAATAGCAACAATTCAATAAGTCTAATCTAACATCATTACTAAGCAAAAGTTAATAAAATCTGATCTTGGTTACTGGTGAAGACTTTTTGTTCCCCATGATCAAGTTTATCCTCCCTCGCTCCACCTCCTCACTTTCTTTTAGCTCATGCAAATCAAAACAGATGTGAAAACCACATCCTGTATCAAGGACCCATGAAGGAGAAGATAATGAGTTATTAGAAGAAATAGTGTAAATACCTGCTGAAGATGGCTTCACTTTTCCATCTTTGATATCCTGCAGATATTTTGGGCAGCTTCTCTTCCAGTTCCCTTTGTCATTGCAATAAAAGCAATCAACATCCTTTGGATCAGAAACATGGGGAATGGTAGCATTGGGCTTAGCCTTTAGGCCATTTGTAGATGACCCAGCTTGAGCCTTGCTCTTCCAATTTTGCTTAGGAGGACCTTTCCTCTTTTTCCCCTTTCCCTGTCCAATAGTCAAGACAGGGGCACTTGCAGGAGTGGAGGCTATACTTTTACCCTTCATCCCTGCTTCAGCTGTCTGCAACAAGTTGTGCAATTGGGCCAGTGTCTGCTCAGTGTTGTTCAAATGGTAAGTTAGGATAAACTGACCATAACAATTAGGTAATGAGTTCAAGACCATGTCAATGGCCAATTCCTCATCAAAGTGAATGTTGAGCTTGACCAAACGCTCTGTGTAGCGTTGCATTCTTTGCACATGAGATACAACCGACTCCCCTTCTTTCATCTTGCAATCCATAAGTGACTTGACTACTTCAAACTTTTCTTGACGAGCTCGCTTATGGTACTTTTCCATAAGGTCCTTGTTCATCTCAAAGGGCCAGTAGTCCTCATAGTACCTCTGCAGTTCTGGGGACATGGTTGCGACCATGATGCATGCCACTTTGGTAGCATCATCATAGTGTTTCTTGTAGGCAACATATTCTTCAGGAGTAGCTTTAGACTCATCAAGCTCTTTGAGCTCCTTTTCAAGGACATATTCTTTGTCCTCAAATCTAAGCGCCATCTTGATGTTACGCATCCAACCGTTATAGTTAGAGCCATCCATAACGACTTTGGAGCAAATGTTGAGCAAAGAGAAGTTGTGGTTGGAGGATGATGAAGCAGAAGTGTTTCCAGGAGTAGACATCTTAAAAGAAATAAAGTTTTAGTTAGATTTCAAGATACCTCAATATAATAACCCAAAGATATAATATCAAGGTTAGGATCCAACTATGAAGATTCACAACTTAGAAATGGGATGCCGAGATCCAAGTGTAAATTTCATAAAGGTAGGTGAATGACGATTCACCAATTCCACTATTAGACGAAATAAACGAAGTGAAATTCCTAATTCCTTTTGAGATACGTTGAAACTATTCAATGGCATGTTTTAATCTCGGATTATGCTCTTCTATTTGTGACTGGGATACCGAGGATCACAAACAAGATGTGAATAACCATGCAAATGTGCTTGGTAACCCCATTGTCTTTATCATTAACTATTGATGTGCCGGTAAACCACACACGCTCCACCAAAATGACAATTATGAGATACCCATTACTACTCTTTATTAGTGCCTATTAGTGTGCTGGTAATCCACACACCCTCTACTAACGACCAATAAAGCATAATGTGCAATTTCATGGATTAGCATACTTTTCACATTTTTCCTAAGGTAACTAGAGTTGGCATTTTGTAAAATAATGTTCTAGTACTTTCTTCAATAACATTATACTTTTAATGAGATGTAATTGTCCCATCAAATCCATTCTGCTAACGACCCTCCACTAATCAAGGAAGCGGTGGGTGAGAGTGGACACCCATTCAACTACCATTTTATAGACAGTTTCGTTATACCCCCCTTATATAGACTAGCTTCGTGAATGAGGCATACTAGCGATTTGACTGACCATATTCTTATACATATATAATATTTAACTTTTAATTATAATACATATATAAGGTGTGTTTTAAACTTTTTAAAACTTTAAGGTTTATATAAATTTCGAAAAATTAAACTATTAAATTTAAAATAAACCAAATAACTAGATTTAATAATTATCTATTAATTAACTTTTAATTAATTTGTTAAATCTTGTAAATATTATCTAATTAAATTAAACAATTAATTTCATCCTAATCCATATCCCTTCTAGATTTCGAAATTAAGGGTATAGGATAATTTCCTTATTTTCTCAATTATTCAATCAGGCAACAATTATCCAAAACAATAAACTCTAAAAATACCATGCATATTTCGAAAATCAAGAGAGGAGGCTAGGGTTTTTCAAAACCCTAACCCTAATTTCGATTAGGGTTCATGGAGGCTAGGGTTTTTCGAAAAACCCTTTGAACCAAAAACCCTAAAAACGAAAAATGGCCTTTTAGGGTTTAATAACTATAAACCCTAATTTGCAATTCAACCATTATAGCAATTCAATTTAAAACAAACAATGGCTCTGATACCACTGATGAGTTTTGGATAAAACAAATAAACTAGAAAAACAATTCCTAAGTTCACATGCAACCTACTTTGGATCTATGTTTTAACTATTGAACATATAACTTTGAATTGCAAAACAAGAACCCTAAGGAGAGAGACTATTTTCGAAAATACCAATTAGGGTTTAAGAGTTACATACCTTTCAATTGTTATAGCAAACAATTGACAATCCTTTGATCTTGATCTTCTTGGAAGCCTAGCACCATAATTGTAATGCCTCTAATGGAATCACACCCAAATGCGAGCAAGAAGGAAACTAGAAGGAGAGAGAGAGAGAGTAGGGTATGCAATTTTCGGCCCTAGGGTTTCACCAAAGTAAGAGTGGCCAAGTTTGGGAGCCATGAGGCTCATTATATAGCTGAGGGATCTAGGGTTTAGGGAAAACCCTAATACTCCTTTGCTTGGGGCCTAAGCTTATTCAAGGGCCTTATCCAAGCCCCTTGGACGAAATCATTAGGGTTTCCCTATGAATTTCGTCCACCTCCTTCCAAGGAGGTTCTGGAGCCTTCCATTTAACTATTTAATAATTGCAAACTAGTCCCTACACTTTATAATTAATACTTTTAACCCCAAAATTAATCCTAATTAATTTTTGGCTAACTATTAATTAAACATAATGATTTCTAATTAATATATTAATCTTTTAACATATTAATAAATCATTTATATTAATTTATTAATCTTAGAATAAATTAATATCTCTCCTTTTATAAGTTCCTTGTCCAGTTGCTAGGTTTGATGGCAACCCAAAAGGACTGTGCTGCTATCAATTCAAGTACATACGAATTATAGTTATGGGCTTAGACACCTAATCCAACATGATTCACCTTGGATCTCTTGCATCTGATGGTAAGGATTGATTGTGCGATCAATTGAACTTATGGGGATTGGAGACTATGTCGTGGGAGTAGTTTGTGGCCGGTTTAAGGCAGAGGTTGTTTCAGCTACTGCAGTTCAGCTATGGATGATCGAGCTAGTGAGTGAGTCAGGGTGTGAGACCCTGAATGATATGATTTCTAGAGCCGAGAGCGGGAGGTTTGTTGGAGCACTTTGGGAAGAAGGATTTTATATGGGAGGTCTGCGGACAGGGTCCCACGGGATGGTTATTCAACATTGTCAAGATTCAGTGGTTTTAGTAACCGTTATTGATTGGCGGAGGAAAGCGCCAAGGGAAGTAGCTCGTTGTTGAGACATTAGTTGGAGCATCTATCTTTGGACTTCAAGATTTGGGTGTGGGATCATTCTAGAATTAGGGACTGTTGGTTTCCCTGAGATTCAGGAAGTGTTCATCTAGTTATTAGAAGTGTGTGATCATTTGGGGTTGGCTAGTAAAGGAGTAGTAGTTTGAAAGGTCTGGTTGTCATCAGATCGACCGTCGGAAAGTGAGAAGGATTGGGAATTCTCAAATTTTCATGTATTGTGAAGACTTAGTTGAATCTAAGTGGGGGAGAATCGTCCCAGAATGCAGAAGCATGATTGGTTCTGAAACTGGGATAAGTTTCGCATCGTTTTTAGGAAGGAAGACAACCCTAGTGGCTGCTTGGTTTGAGTGTTGTGTGAGTTGGGAGTTCGGTAAAACTCCCCAGCATGTGAATCGCGTCTTCTCGGTGCTTGATAGCAGAACTAAGGGAAATCAGGATGGGATTCTAGCCATGAATTAAGTTCAGTTGTGTGTTAGGTCGAGTGCGTGTTCGACCAGTATGGAAAGTGTTGTAAGACTGCGGGGGTAGTCGTAGCATTCACTAGCGATCAGTTAGTATGGGAAGTGTTGTAAGACTGTGGGGGTAGCCGTAGCATTCACTAGCGATCAGTTAGTATGGGAAGTGTTGTAAGACTGCAGAGGTAGTCGTAGCATTCACCAGCGATCATGTAGTATGGAAGTGTTGTAAGTCTGCGGGTGTAGCCATAGCATTCACCAGGTTAGCAGATAGTGCTAGAGTGATGTAAGTCTGTGGGTGTAGCTGCAACATTCACTAGGTTGGTAGATAGCATGGGCGTGCCGTTAGGACGCAGAAGGGACAGTAGTAACCACCAGTTCGGGTGTAGCAGTGAGGATATGGAAATCCACGGGTGGGTTTATGGGTTTCCCCAGAGAGATTAGACTTGGTTAAGCCAGTGATAAGACTGTAGGAACGTCACTACAGATATGAGACGAAGGAAGCAATGAATTGCTTAAGGTTGCTTGTGATGTAAGGCTACCATTGGTCATGTAGCAATCGCTTTTAGCCGTGGATTTGGTAACAACGGGATTTGACGTATGGATCCGATCGGTTGGATCAGGAGGTTGTTAGAGTCGCAATGGCATGATAACTAGTGGCAACTAGTTCTAGGGAAGGATTTTGTTCGGAAGTCGTGTGAGGCAACTATGTGGGAGTCCTTCAGCTCCGCGACCGGGCCGGAACCTGGTATTTCAGATGATTGGTGAACAAATTGAGACCAGAGAGGTCTCGGTAGATTTTGGAAAGCAGCCATGTGACAGCATACTGCTTCTGATAGATCAATGCTCAGACAGTTTCCGTGTTTAGGGCGGTATTAACTAATTGGGTTTTCAGGTGTATGAGAAGTATCTAGATGTTGGTGTTGGGTTATGAGCATTCTAACACTCCTAAGTGTACATGCAACCCTAAATACCTTGGATCTATATTTTCTCTATTATACATACAATTATGAACATCCAAGGTATTATCCTAATCTAGCATACAAAATAATAAATATAACAAGATAGAATACATACCTCTTTGATGTAGAATGTCTTCATGAAGCTTGAGTGCCTAGTGCCCCAAGTGTGACACCTCAAATGGTTCACACAACACCAAATACACTTGGAATAACTTGAGAGAAACTTGAACACTCCTTAAAATCGTCTAGCCCTCACACTCACACATTAGTGCACGATTTCTTGAGCCATGGGATTCTTTTATATGGTGGCTATTAGGGTTACACCATGTAACTCATAACTTTACCCATTCCTTATGCTCCATGGATTTTAACCTCCATGGAGTATCCATGGGTCACCCCATGGACTTAGTCCAACATAAGGAATCTTGGATCACAAGCCCACATATATAAGAATGAATGATTTACACAATCAACCCATATATTTAATTAGTCTCCTTTTGATCACTTAATTAATTCCAAATTAATTCTTGATCAGTACTAATTAAATAACCTTATTAATATATTAGAACTTATAATATATTAACCAACCTTAAGTGTTATTTCTCTCATTATAGTCTATCCAAATGCATGATGCCATGCAACCCAAATGGACCATGCCGGGTCGGGTCAAGTCTTACCAATTGTAGTTATGGACTTAGACATTAATCCAACAGTCTCCCAGTTGGATAAGTCTAAAACTATTATTGCGTATGACTTCAGGAACCGATCAGCAATCGTAGCTCTCAAAAGCTTCTGTCGAACTCTGACCTTGTCGATGAACTCTGACCTTTGTCAATGACTTGTCCATTAGATAAGGGATCATATATTCCTCCATTCTAGATATCATATGGACCGAGACATGGATTATCAATCATTCTCTCTGTCCATTTGTTGTTTCCCGATTTCCGAATCATGACGACTGACTGATTGAACAGATCAAATCAGTCCTGGCTTGGCCAAGCACTCACATGTGTCATCATTAAATCATCGAGGGGCCCACATATATCGCTTTTATCCCGAAGGTAAAAGGAATGGATAAACTTCGACTCATATGGCTTGTTCTACTACTTGTTGAATCATACACAAAGGCACGTTTTATAACATCGAGTTACCAATGCGTTTTCATGCAATCAATGTATAACCAACTCATAGTAACAACTCATATCTCTAGGTTTCAAGAATATAAGATATTATCGTCTCATGATCACTCGTGATAAAATCTATGAAGTGATTCAAATGAGCGTGGGTTGAATCCAATACTCAGAACTTATGAGCACTCATGAGTGTTGTAGCACCACTTTGTCCAACATCTTAGACCTCTACAAGCCAACACATGACAATCTTGATTCATATATACTTCCAACATATGACCGACTGTGGATAGTTTGAATAACTTAGTCATTCAGGAAGAATGACCTGGTTTATTCTGGAAGTCGAAACATGCAAAGTGAAACACAAGAATAATTGAATCTAATATGGTATCAAAACCTATGAATATAAATATACCACTTTTATTTATCACCATACTGATTACTCATTATTCATTGTTTCGGTTTTATCAACTTTATACTTGAATTAAAAACACTAGTTGTCCCATGCTCCAAGCATGTACACTATTTTTTCTAAACAATAGCTTTGCCATACACCAAGTATGCACTCTATGTTTGTCTATGATCCTTACTTTGTGAAATAAACCAATTGACCAAACTTTCAATGATTCTAATTTCACACTCCCAAATCGAAATCTTGTTAGGCTTTAAACTTAAATGCACTACCCTCTTGCAATGAATGTGTACAAAGTCACAAAGACTTGTCAACAACCATTACAGGGTATTCCAATGAAGACCTACTCCATGGACACAAAGCCTTATGTTCAAAGTATGCATTGCTTTGAACATGCTTCTTGCACTAAGTTTTTTCTAATCTTACACAGATTGCTTCTATCTATGGAGACAACTCCATATTCTCATTTTGACTATCACTTCTGAACAAGAGATGCCTCTTTTCAGAATATGTCAATATGGTCCTTCCAAAATTAGCACTATACTTCCAACTGTCCCTGAGCAAACCAATCTTTGGTAAACCTTAGATTGTCCTCGACAATTGCTTAATCATTTTAGTCATATCCAATTCTAGACCTTTTCCCTTCTTAATGCCTCTGGGCATTTGGAAAAATTCAGAAAGGATAAATATTCTAGCACATGTAATCGATCTTGTACCCAAAGTAAATGGGACACGATTCATGATGTAAAAATTTTATTTGCCATGTTCTCACAATTCGAACTATGAAGAGGGATGCCGTAATCATAATCGAATTTTGAGAACGCCACATATATAGAATTTCCTTATGTTGAACCATTCCAACATAACATTCATATATATCCTTGACTAAAGTTGATTAAAATCTCAATCTAAGCTTGTAGAATTGGAATGAAGTATAAAATCCTCTCCCTTAATTATAGCAAAACAACTTTTCAAACCCGAATTGAAACTTTTGTTTTCTATAATTAACATTGCTAACTTGCAACACTAACAATAATTATCATGCTCCCACTAACATGATGATTATTAGCATAACACTTATGCTCCCACTAGCTTTGACACGTAGTCAGAAATCAGCTGGACTTCTAGAAGTCAATACTTTACAGACATTCTTACCAAAGTTCAGATTTCTGAGACGAGATTGTCTTGATAAGACTTTATCAAAATCATACACCTTTCCTTAGATAGCATGCATGTGTGTCTAAACAATTTCAGAACTATGAAAAGAGATGTCGTAATCATAGTCTCAATTGTTTAGACCTTTTGCCATCTGCTTCAAATCTACTTGGTGGAAGTGTTTCCTCACCATCATTTTCATGAATCGGAGAGAAACCTTATGACCCTTAGATTTTATGGTGTATGTGTTCTTATCCATGTGAATCTGTCAAAACCATAATCACAAGACAAGGTTAGTGACAAATCCAAACTCATATGGACTGAACTAAATCTTAATTTCTTGCCACCTGGCAGCACAAGGGCCTGCCATTGCTTCCAAGTTGTTATGCAACCAATTGAGAACTCTAAGAACTCATATGCAAAACTAACTTTAACTGGAATGGGCACAGAAATAGAAGTATGCCAACACGATAGGTTATAAACCTCAAGTCGTGTGCTAGTGAAGAACCTCAGGTTTTACTCTTGATTAGTTCTTGAGACTTTCAAGACCTTTAAGACTCCCACTGTCCTCTTGACATATAAGACTCTCTTGTCAAATATTCAAGGGATAGTGCGGATTCTTTATCAAGACAAACACTTCACACAATTGGCCTTATTTGGTCTTTGTTTAATCCAAAACATCACAACTTACCAACTTCAAATGTACAAGAGTAGGACACTTTTACTCTTACATTTGACAAGTGTTATAAACCTTCTTTAAGATATGTCACTCAACTTATAGTCTTGGAGTATGACTCTAAGACTTGTTTTGAAATGAAGTATGACTCTTTAACCATTTCAACAATTCATGACTCCTCTCCTTAGTCATAAGAATGCACTAAGATGTCCTTAGAAGACCAATTGTGATGTGGTTATTAAATCATTAAGATGATCACAAAACATGATACTAAAGTACTCTCCCATCTTTTCAGATTTGAGAAACTTTTATCTTTCTGCCTAATTTGATTCTTCTCATTCGTTCTGCCATACATCGAGACTTTTCCAATGCTTCAGAATTACACTTAAGCCTGTAAGTATAACCATATTTACTAAACTTTAGTAAATCATGACGAATAGTCTTATTGATCTTTGTGGTGGACTTGACCAGTGCACAAGAATGTGTACTCGATCCCTTTAGTCATTTACTTGACTCACATATACATGTGAACAAGGATTTAGTCTTAATTTTCGAAAGCTGAAAGTTCTCATTCATCATACTATACAACTTGCATGATTCCAAGTTTCGGTCCAATTGAAACTTGGGTGATGAGAAACTTTCCTTATTTGGTAAATTTAGACACTACCACAAATGAAAGAATCAAATCTATTTTCCAATATTGCTATCAATGGAAACATGTAAACAACAATTTTTCACAAATGCCATTGTAAGGATACTTAAAATAAATAAATCAAAACTGTTTTTTTTTATTTTAAAACTTCCGGAAAAACTTATCCTTACAATGCAAATGCATATGAAAAACTTGTTGTTATCTATTCCTAAGAAATATATCATAACTCCTAAGCAACAGCTCAAAATTATGATCACCGAACCATGCGATCGGAAACCATCTTCGCGATCAGAATCAGCATATACTTCCTTTAAGTTTCTTCACTTTTCTTTGATTCTTAAAACATCAACATGTGACCAAGTCACATCATGTAATAAGAATCTCAGAATAGAAACTTAACAGAGTTAGATAGTGAACTTTACCTGAAGCAGAGTCAAATTTCTTGACTTGATCAACCTTATTATCTTTCAGGTAAATAGGCAGCTTTGCAATCAATGCCCCTTCATTTGGCAAGAGAAACATATGGACTCAGTGGGAATGGTACATGGGACTATCGCAGACTTAGCCTTTCTCTTTACCATTTGGTCAACCTAGTTGACTATGGTCGAACCCTTTCTTTGGGATGAGAAGGCTTTTCTAGATATCCAATGTTACCATTGTCAATGTCTATTTGGAAGTTGATCTCCTAATCAATTTGCTTTACTAGTCCTCAAATCATTGCTGACCAAGAAAATAGATAAGATCATTAAGGGTCATGTCATAGTCTGTTTCATAGTAGTCCCAAAGGAACTCACTAAGTGACTTAGAAAGTGATTGAACATCCAACCTTCTTAAGACTTTGACACCCAACTCTCCCGGCTTGTCAATATGTGACTTCATCTCCAAGATGCGATCACACATAGACCTTGCTTGCCAATAGGGCTTGAGTGACCTTAAACTTTTTAGGAACTTGTGGGTTAGGGAGAATAATTGGAGGAGGTGAAAGAAGTATGATATCCATGGGACATCATCTTCATTTAGGAAAGCTTGTTTCAAGAGATTTAGGAAGATCATAAATGTCTAGACCAGACATCTTTTTAGGAGATATTCAAGATAGTTGATTTAAAGTCCTTAATATGACACCCAATATGAAATATTAAGGCTAGGACCCAACAAACTATTTTATAACTTAGAAGAGGGATGTCGTAATCCGAGTTATAAAATAGTTGAAGGTAGGTAAATGACGATTTACCAATTTCCACCATGAAAAACGAAATAATGTAATTAGGTTTTTAATTGGATTTGAAACTCCTAGATCTTTTGAGATTCATTGAACTTTTCAATGGCATGTTTCAATCTCGAGTGTGCCCTTCAGGTTTTGTGACTGGGATGCCGAGGATCACAAATCAAGGTGTGAAGTAACCATGCAAATATACTTGGTACCCTTAATATTTACCCCTCAATCGATGTGCCGGTTAACCACACGAGCTCCACCGATACTATGATAAATATTAAGTTACCCTTTGCCTACTTTGTTAAATCCATGTTAGTGTGCCGGTTAACCACACACGCTCCACTAACGGTTTAAAAAAAGTGCAAAGTGTAATTTCATGGGTTAGCACCAAATTCACATTTTCCTAAGTAACTAAGATTGGGTATTAATAAGAGTTTAGTTACTTAGTATTTATCATTAATACTTTTAATGAAAGGAGAATTATAGTCCTTATCCTACCCGTTCGGCTAACGACCCTCCACCAGTCAAGGAAGCGGTGGGTGAGAGTGGACACCCATTAAACTGCCATTTTATAGGCAGTAACCTTATACCCCCCTTATAGACCGGCTTCGTGAATAAGGCATACTAACGGTAAGACTGACTTTACTCTTATACATATATATAAATATTATTAACTTATGATATCATAAAGTATAAGGGTTGAATTTTAACTTTTAAAATTCTAAGGGCTAACTTGGAATTAAAGTATTCATAAGTGAAGACTTTTCAAATTCTAAAACTTGAGGGCAAGTTTTGAAACTATTCAAAACTAATTAATTCCATAACTTATGAGTTTAAAGTAGTTTTAATTAAAAAAAAAACTCTTCAAGTTCCATATCTTGAGGACAAGTTATGGAAGACTTTAAACTAATTAATAAAAAAAATAACTTTTTTTTTTATTGTAACTTATGGAACTAATTAAGGTTACACTTTTTTTTTTAATTTAATGAAGAGACTCTTGAACCTCCATAACTTGAGAACATGTTATGGAGTCATAAAACCATTTAATTAGAACTAGACTCTTCATTTTGTAACCTTTGCCAACTTTTATGAGTTTTATGATTCTTAAATGTGACTTTTCATATAACTTGAGGACAAGTTACAAAAACACACTTTGGAATCAACTCTTAGATTAAAATGGATTGAAAACAATTATTTCACACAACTTTTCTATTAATCTAAGAACCTCATAAGAACAAGATAATTCAAATCATCAATCTTCAAGAAATTAGCATGAACATACAAACTAATACTGTTGGATTAATGTCTAAGTCCATAACTATAATTGGTAAGACTTGACCCGACCCGGCATGGTCCATTTGGGTTGCATGGCATCATGCATTTGGATAGACTATAATGAGAGAAATAACACTTAAGGTTGGTTAATATATTATAAGTTCTAATATATTAATAAGGTTATTTAATTAGTATTGATCAAGAATTAATTTGGAATTAATTAAGTGATCAAAAGGAGACTAATTAAATATATGGGTTGATTGTGTGAATCATTCATTCTTATATATGTGGGCTTGTGATCCAAGATTCCTTATGTTGGACTAAGTCCATGGGGTGACCCATGGATACTCCATGGAGGTTAAAATCCATGGAGCATAAGGAATGGGTAAAGTTATGAGTTACATGGTGTAACCCTAATAGCCACCATATAAAAGAATCCCATGGCTTAAGAAATCGTGCACTAATGTGTGAGTGTGAGGGCTAGACGATTTTAAGGAGTGTTCAAGTTTCTCTCAAGTTATTCCAAGTGTATTTGGTGTTGTATGAACCATTTGAGGTGTCACACTTGGGGCACTAGGCACTCAAGCTTCATGAAGACATTCTACATCAAAGAGGTATGTTTTCTATCTTGTTAAATTTATTATTTTGTATGCTAGATTAGGATAATACCTTGGATGTTCATAATTGTATGTATAATAGAGAAAACATAGATCCAAGGTATTTAGGGTTGCATGTACACTTAGGAGTGTTAGAATGCTCATAACCCAACAGTTGGAACCCCCATTTATCAGAAGTTGAATAGATAGATGTGAGACAAGCGGACTCGGCTCAACAATAATGAATTAGTATGAGAGGTCTGTCAGGGAGCCAGTCCAATTCGAGACTTCAGATTTCAGATTGAGTAATGTGATTATAGTGCGGGGGAATTTGTCTATTTTCGGGTTTTAAAACCCTGTTAGGGTTGGTTCTGATTACCTTGGGAAGGCTAGGGTTATGCTCGGGATTATTAGTTGTTTGGAATGTAAGGAATGAGAAGAAACGATTTGGTAAGGTCCTAAAACGGATCTTTACCAATGATCAAGGCAATCAGACAATCACAAGCAATCAGAATAATAGTAGAAGAAGAAGTGAAATCGATCAATCAAGCTTGCACACGTTTATTACTGAAAACGTCTGGTACAACTCGATATACTGGCCGTGAACTCTATTGCATCAACAACCTTACAATGACCTACAACTCCTCTATTTATACTAGACTTGGGCCGCAAACAGGGTTTACGGCCGTAAACAGGCTTACGGCCGTAAACTCACCATCTGGCCGTAAACTGCTAAACAACTCACAAAAAGACATTAAAGACTCAAATTAACAAATACAATGAAAGCCTAGACCAAATCATTAACTGGACCCTTCAATCTCCCCCTTGGTTTGGTGCTAGCTTGGACTCAGTCTTTATCAACCACCAGCACGTCTGACTTTCCCATAGCTCCATTCCACATCTCCTTTTGAATAATATCAGCAACCATGGCAGTGTACTCCTTAGCAGTAGACTCAAAAAGGTCTTCAGCCACCTTGATCTGATGAAGAGAAAGCTGATGTATATCCCACTTTCCAAACTGTAGCAGATCCCTCTTGTCATATAGACGAATACATCCATGTTCAAGTTTGATAACAGCGGAAGCTGTAGTTTCATCAAACACCCAGTATTGCATGGATTTTAGAGATCCATCTGGATGGTTCTGAAGGATAGGAATCTGCTTTACTTGATTAGTAGCGGGCCACATCACAGACCGAAGAGGCTGATTGGTTTTGGGATCAATGACACTCGGATATATCTTGATAATAGACTCTGCAGTCTTCATTGAAGGAAAGCCCTTTGCCACTTGATCTTCCAAAAATGACTTGAACTGTGTCGCCTTGGGTTCATTTGACGGATTTGCAAAAGGAGCCTTAGATAACTCTGTGAGATTAACCCTGGTCCAAGAGTGGAAATCGTGAGCATCTTTATACAATTCGGTATTGCCACTCTTCCTTCTCACGATCCACATATTCAGAGTGTCATGGAATGTCACACCCCGATCCTTGTCGGAATCGATCGAGGCGTGATATATTGTTCAAAGTCTCATGACAACTATGTTATAATATGATTAGATTCAATTAAGTACTAAGTATGCAAACAAGATCCACAACATACAAATACAAATCCAAATATGAACAACATTTATTACATCAAATTTAAATAGTCTTGTGGATTTCTAAGGCACAACCTATTTTTCATCAACTTCATTCTTCAAATCTGCATCATGGGTAAAAACAGGTCAACTACGAGAGTTGGTGACTAATCTAATTTTAGTAGAGAAAATTGTGAAGTTGAAACCTTTATAATTGGAAATTTGTTTTCTTTTGAAGTCGGCAAACAATTGTATTTGAGATAACGGTTTATAAATCAAAAATTGATTAACAAATGATAACAACAACAATAAGTCCTCACCCTATATATACATATGTATATATATATATAAATATATATAGGATGGAGCATCTAATCATCATACACACTCAACCACGTGCGATCAATCACCTTAGCGTCCCAAGGCGGGGTGGTTAACCCAATATCGCTATTATTGTCCATAACGTACCTCAAGAATACGGGCATAGTCATGGAGATTAGACTAAAAATGGTAATGCACTACAAGTACATGTAGCGTAAACAAACAATAGTTATACAATTAAATACTCACGTATAAATGTCCCAACAATGTCTCAATTGTGATAAAACAATAAAATGAAGTTGGAATATATTAGAACCACATGATACACCCCAAAAGTATTGAAAATTATAAAGTATGGGGTAGATTACTCACATTAGTCCCAAAACGAAATGCGTGTGTCGTACGATAGACGATTCGGGTCAAAATGGCGTAGAACCTAATATAATTAATAGTTTTGGTTTAGGAACTGCTAAACGAGAATGGAGTATTAATACAAATAATTAGACACATATTCTTATATTAGATGAATTAACAATAATTCATTTTGATTATAATACTAAGGTATTTATTTGTTAAATGAATTTAAATTGAATTACTTACTTTGCATAATTAATTTATATTTTCAATTTAGGCCAGATTTTAATAATTTCTTATTAAAATAATAACTTGCCCAATTATAATTATTTACAGGTTTTAACAATTATTTATATGAAATAATCATTAAAATGCATTTTTACATGCTTAAATACTTAGGAAAATAGTTTTAAATAGTAAACAGTATTGAAAAATTATGAAATTATTAGGAAATCATTATTTCATACAATATGAATTACTGTAAAATTTGTATATTTTTCTGAACTGTTTTAGTATTTATTTAATATTTTAATGATTAAACAACACAAAATTCGGGAAAAATAGTAAATGATTCTCAAAATATCTGTAAAATTAACCATAGTTTTATAACATGATGTAGAGCTCAGTGTATAAGTTTCAGATATTTGTGACTAAGGGAAGTATTTTTTATATATTTCATTATTAATTAATCAATAAAATCATAAATAATAGTAAAAAGTAATATAAATGCATGAAACTTCATATATCATGTTTAATCAGTATACAGGTCATCCCAGAATTTTCTCAGAATTTATTGAATGCAAAAAGTATTTTATGTGAATTATTGCCCTACTTTATTGCAATAATTATAGTAATTCAATAAAAATAAATTATTTTCTGAAAATTTCCAGAACTTCTTATTTTATTGATGGGATTCTGAGAAAAATCAGGTTTATGCATAGAATGAGTTTTAGATATTTTGGTGGATTTAATTTGTTTCTTGTATGAATATGAAACTTTTAACAACATACCTTGATGAATGCTTCAAGAGGGATGAAGATTTGAGTATAATAGATTGTTCTTGGATGGAATATGAGTATTCTTGGAGGAAATTTCGAGATTGAGAGTGAGAGAAAGAATAGAGAAGGTTTAAGTGGTGAAGAGAATAATGTGTTGGGAGGAAAAGGAAAGGAAAGTGGATGAGAGGTGTGAGTGGGAGACCATGGGAATAATCTTTTTGCTTTTGGTGGTCTTCATAATTTCCCACTAACACAAGCATCTTTTACATAATTAATATAAGAGTTTTATAAAATTTAATGTATAGTTTATAAAAATAGAGTTTTATAAAATTTAATGTAAAGTTTATAAAAATGGAGTTTTATAAAAGATGAGTTATTATTTGATTATAACAATCTACTTTGATTTGAAGTTTAATTATAGCATTCAAGTTTGATTCTTTTAAATTTAATTAGAGCATTATACTTTGATTTGATTTTAATATGGTATCATAATTTAATTTGATTATAGTTATAACGTTGTACTATACTATGTTGCTATTAACGTCAATTTATATCGTAGTGTATGAGTTTCGATCCTATTAGAGTCAAGTAATCTTGAGTAGGGTTTGAATGAGATTGTGAGAGGTTTCGTTTGTGATCTTTTTGAGTGTCCGGCTTCGCAACGCAAGGTCCATAGACCCCGTTAAGCCATGATTTAGTGTCCTACACAATCCCGATGATTGTGCAATAGTGTTTTATCGCTTTGGTTCATTGTTTAGCACTGTTAAGGCTAAGGAAAATCAAACACATGAACTTTCCAAATGATGTTTTCTCATTAAAATAGCGAATTATACAGTGATTACATAACGTAAACCCTATCATACAAGGGTTAATGGAGTTGACCGGTTTGACTAGTTGACTTTGTTTGACTTTGACTTGACCGAAATTTGATGGTTGTCACATCATCCCCCGTTAGAGGGAATTTCGTCCCGAAATTTGCATTTTGATTGGGACTTCAAGAGTTTGGAAAAAGATGTGGAAAACTTTTCGTAGTACAAGAAATTGATTATGGTGAGGAACAACCCTCCTGATGTCACATGATGACCTTGGAAATTTCTTATTGTAACTTGAACTGAGTCAATTTAAAAGGAGTTTATTGTTTTGGGATGATAGAGTATTCTATGTGTGCTTTTATACTCCCTGTTTTATCCTTGGTATTACCACTATGAATATTTTATAATGTAGTTAGCGAGTTCCATCATTACGAATGTTTCAACAAATTTTGACGAAATTTGCATTATAAGTCCTACAAGTTCTTTTATAGTCGATTGACGTAAACTAGTCGTATATCATTAAGATTGCAAGGGCATTTTGGATGGGTGACCCCGCCTTAAGCCCACAACCAAACAAGGAACAGGGAATGAGGCGGAATCACACATTCTAAGTCCATAGAATCTTAATGATATATGACCATAATGTTTACACTAGCCCTCATAGATTCCAGGGGCGTAGTATTATTGGGCTAGAAGTAGGAATTGTAGTTCAAAATAAAATAGTTATAGGCCTGCTATCTTCAAACTTGGGCTTTGGCCCCTCCCGATTCCTAATCAGAATGGTCCAATACTCCCAATTCTCCAAGCGACCAAGCGGTATCAAGAAATCAAAATCGATTCATCCCCATTTTCCCAATTCGCTGCCTATCTCGCCTGCTGTTCGTTTGTCGCTGTCTCGCTAAGTCAGTCGCCTGGTCTCACTCTCGCCAATCGCCATCGCCAAGTGCCCAAGTCCCCATTCTCACTTCACAGAAATCAGGTATGTAATCCCGAGACCCAAATCCTGTTCAGATGTTCTTTCTTTTCTGATTGTAAGATTGTTGATTGTTGGTGTTGGCGTATTGCACTGCTGCTGCTGTTTTCTGTCAATTTGTTGCCTATTTATGCGTTACTACTGTCTTACTGAGTTTCCTTTTAATTTGGCTGTCATTTGCGATTTGGCGATTTGCCAATTTGATTTATAAGTTATGAACTTATAGATTTGGTTATTGATTTGGTTATGCTTAACAGCTTGTCAGCTTCAAACAAAACTGAAAAGTGACAACAAAGATTGATTTGGTTATTGTTAAATGAGTTATTGGTTATTGTTCTAATTTTGAATTTGATTTTGTTTTGATTGGATCAATTGTTCCTTCATTTTGATTTTTCTAGATATAATCATGGGAAAGATGAAAACATTGAAAGAGAAATTGTTGTCTGCTTACTAATATATCATTCATAATCTGTTTTTAAAGACATTAAAGGCTGTCGGGCTGAGTTGTAATTCTTTTTCTAGGTGTTTTTGGTGTTTATTTGTAGAAAACAATCTGTTTTTTTTTTTTTAATTTTAATTTCAGTTTATAATATTTTCGCCCCCCCCCCCCCAAGTTAATTGTTCAAGCTCCGCCACTGATAGATTTACTAGTAAAAACCCTGAGTTTTTTTTTACATAGATGATAAGACTTATTTGGGTTTTGCCGTGTTCTCAAGATTCATGGTTTATATACTTGAATCGATGCTAGTTTTAGTAATAAAAAGAAATTTTGAATTTAAACGTCGAGGTTAGAAGCTTGTACTGATATTTAAGGGGTTAAAAAATAAAATTTTATTAGTTACCTATAGCGACACACAAGTCATAATTTGCATGTGTGAAGACTTGGAGTACTTTCTAATTGGTTCGTGTGTGAAGACTTGGAGTACTTTCTAACTGGTTCATGTGTGAAGACTTGGAGTACTTTCTAATGAAAAGTGTGCTACTGGGGAAATTTGAAACTGGTACGTAGCTTCAAAGTCAAGAATATGCGGTAGGCATGTGATGTATTAAATGCATGAGGCACATAAGTCATAATTTGCGGCAACATATACGTATATGTGTGTGAATTGAAGAAGAAGGTTATAGTTCAAAGACCATATATATTCATTTCCTCTTTATTTGTTATTAATTACTTCTCCCACTTCACTTATATAAATCATCACATTCTTACCGCAACTTTTAACTTCTCCCTCACAAATGGATCCACCAGCAGATCATCAAAACCCCATAGATGACCTCGATTGGTTTTAGTACTTTGATCATCAAGATCTTTTCAGGTATATATAAACGTCACTCATTACCCCATCTTTCGCACAGAAAAGTGATTTTGTCTATATTAATCAAAACATGGTTTGGATTTGTAGTGATCAAAAAGAGTCTTTCATCGTGTTGGATTTGATTATCTTGAGTTTTTTTTTTTTTTTTTTTTTGGATTTTTGCAGTGGTGACATGCTCGACCATCATGATTACGAGTTGTCGGAAAAATTGCATGAAGTGCTCGATCAGAACGTTTCCACAGTACTTAACAAAGATCAAAACATCATTTCTAGAAATGAGTTTCACGATTTGGATCCCTTTAAAGACATAAGCTTATGGGATTGTTGGGAGGATGGTAATTTACCATTGGTTAATTTCAGTGAAGACTGTAAATCCGGTGGTGAGGCTACAGGTAGTTCTAGTGCTGCCACCACTGATCACGATGGCCGGAAGGTGGCAAATAGATTGAGACCATTGGAGTTTGAAGAGATAGCGAAGTACTTTGAGATGCCGATAATCATGGCAGCAAAGGAACTAGGGATAGGGTTAACATTGTTGAAGAAAAGATGCAGAGAGCTAAACATAAACAGATGGCCTCATAGAAAACTTAAGAGCCTTCAATCCCTCATTCAAAATGCCAAGGTAAACTACGATAATAACCTTCTATACATTACTCATGCATGTATGCATGCACTTGGTAACCAAAGTTGTTTTGGTATTTTCTAAAATTTTAATTATTAGTTTCTTTATAACATAAACATAGGCCCTAGGCATATGCCACATCGAATCAATTGTTTTACTACGATTTCTGATTTATATTTACATAAACTTAACTCATTGTAAATTTTATGAACTCACACGAAAAATATATTGCATCTACCTAAAAAAACTAGGAGTTGGGATTAAAGGAGGAGGTAGAGACGTTAGCAGGGCACAAGAAGATGATGGAGAAATTGCCAGGTATGGAATTGACAGAAAGAACAAAGAAGCTTAGGCAAGCTTGCTTCAAAGCTATTTATAAGAAGAGAGGACTTAACAATCCTTAGTCCTTACCTTTTCTTTTAGCCATTTTGTTATAATTAGTGGATTTTAATCTACATTGTATGTGTTTTTCTCTTGATAGATTGATACCCTTTTTAGTTTCATTGTGTTTGTCTATTGATTTTTTATGCAGAAAATTTTGTATAATTTGGGTATTATAGTTTGTATTATGTATTTAGCTATATTCTAGATTGCCGACACGACTACGCTGACGACTCTATACCAGAGGTCTATATAAATAGACTTATGAATTTAGTAGGAATAACATGATTATAATCTTGTGATTTGTTCCATGTCTGATCCACTCCTAAGATTCACTCGACATGCCCCCAGTTATGTGTAATTAAAATTTTATTAGACTGTTGATCCTAATGAGTCTACCCTAAGTCCACAACCAAACAAGGAACATGTCAACTATGAGAAACACGCATATGGACTTGTGAGTTATTTGTAAATTGATTAGGGAAATAAAGTTTTTTTTTAGACATTGTTGGGTAAAACAATTGTAAAACACTTGTTGGGCCATGGTTAGGAGTGTTGGGCACCTTTTGGGCTTTCCATGGTTACTAAATGTGAAACATGTAGCACTTGCGTGGGCCCCCACAAAACTAAGTTTTCACATTTCTTTCCCACTTCTAGGCCCATTAGGGAACTTAATAGTCCAATGAGTTGGCCATTTTGGAGTGTATCCTTTCGGATAAGTTTGATAAGGTCGGGTATTTTGATGGCTCAAAAGTAATGTGAATGACGCGCTTTGGCCTATAGGTTTGGGAACTCTCGCCTTTGGTCCCCAGATAAGCAAACTGGTCCCTCGGTTGATTGGGATGTATACGAATGCTTACCTAGTCAGGACTTTCGGGCTACCGACACCTCCCCCTTCCAGTTACTACGCGTCCATTACTATGATCCTACCCAACTAGAGTGGATGACTTTGAATTTCCTATGAGCTCTAAGGAATACATATATGTATATACATTTTGTTAAACAACTTGAGTATGTGTGTGATTTTCAGATAAAGTGGAGAATATTCACAAGTGTATGCACACATATAAGTATCAGGAGTAATACGTATGCACATAAGGGAGCAATTAACACACAAAGGTATTCCTAGGATTTTCTAAGTGCGAATTGCATGCAGTTGTGTGTGTATTTTATAAACTAGCATACGAGAGGACCCTAGAGGCTATAGACTAGGTCAAGGCAATTAACCTAATTCCCTATAGTCAAGGGCTCTGATACCAATCTGTCACACCCCGATCCTTGTCGGAATCGATCGAGGCGTGATATATTGTTCAAAGTCTCATGACAACTATGTTATAATATGATTAGATTCAATTAAGTACTAAGTATGCAAACAAGATCCACAACATACAAATACAAATCCAAATATGAACAACATTTATTACATCAAATTTAAATAGTCTTGTGGATTTCTAAGGCACAACCTATTTTTCATCAACTTCATTCTTCAAATCTGCATCATGGGTAAAAACAGGTCAACTACGAGAGTTGGTGACTAATCTAATTTTAGTAGAGAAAATTGTGAAGTTGAAACCTTTATAATTGGAAATTTGTTTTCTTTTGAAGTCGGCAAACAATTGTATTTGAGATAACGGTTTATAAATCAAAAATTGATTAACAAATGATAACAACAACAATAAGTCCTCACCCTATATATACATATGTATATATATATAAATATATATAGGATGGAGCATCTAATCATCATACACACTCAACCACGTGCGATCAATCACCTTAGCGTCCCAAGGCGGGGTGGTTAACCCAATAACGCTATTATTGTCCATAACGTACCTCAAGAATACGGGCATAGTCATGGAGATTAGACTAAAACTGGTAATGCACTACAAGTACATGTAGCGTAAACAAACAATAGTTATACAATTAATGACTCACGTATAAATGTCCCAACAATGTCTCAATTGTGATAAAACAATAAAATGAAGTTGGAATATATTAGAACCACATGATACACCCCAAAAGTATTGAAAATTATAAAGTATGGGGTAGATTACTCACATTAGTCCCAAAACGAAATGCGTGTGTCGTACGATAGACGATTCGGGTCAAAATGGCGTAGAACCTAATATAATTAATAGTTTTGGTTTAGGAACTGCTAAACGAGAATGGAGTATCAATACAAATAATTAGACACATATTCTTATATTAGATGAATTAACAATAATTCATTTTGATTATAATATTAAGGTATTTATTTGTTAAATGAATTTTAAATTGAATTACTTACTTTGCATAATTAATTTATATTTTCAATTTAGGCCAGATTTTAATAATTTCTTATTAAAATAATAACTTGCCCAATTATAATTATTTACAGATTTTAACAATTATTTATATGAAATAATCATTAAAATGCATTTTTACATGCTTAAATACTTAGGAAAATAGTTTTAAATAGTAAACAGTATTGAAAAATTATGAAATTATTAGGAAATCATTATTTCATACAATATGAATTACTGTAAAATCTGTATATTTTTCTGAACTGTTTTAGTATTTATTTAATATTTTAATGATTAAACAACACAAAATTCGGGAAAAATAGTAAATGATTCTCAAAATATCTGTAAAATTAACCATAGTTTTATAACATGATGTAGAGCTCAGTGTATAAGTTTCAGATATTTGTGACTATGGGAAGTATTTTTTATATATTTCATTATTAATTAATCAATAAAATCATAAATAATAGTAAAAAGTAATATAAATGCATGAAACTTCATATATCATGTTTAATCAGTATACAGGTCATCTCAGAATTTTCTCAGAATTTATTGAATGCAAAAAGTATTTTATGTGAATTATTGCCCTACTTTATTGCAATAATTATAGTAATTCAATAAAAATAAATTATTTTCTGAAAATTTCCAGAACTTCTTATTTTATTGATGGGATTCTGAGAAAAATCAGGTTTATGCATAGAATGAGTTTTAGATATTTTGGTGGATTTAATTTGTTTCTTGTATGAATATGAAACTTTTAACAACATACCTTGATGAATGCTTCAAGAGGGATGAAGATTTGAGTATAATAGATTGTTTTTGGATGGAATATGAGTATTCTTGGAGGAAATTTCAAGATTGAGAGTGAGAGAAAGAATAGAGAAGGTTTAAGTGGTGAAGAGAATAATGTGTTGGGAGGAAAAGGAAAGGAAAGTGGATGAGAGGTGTGAGTGGGAGACCATGGGAATAATCTTTTTGCTTTTGGTGGTCTTCATAATTTCCCACTAACACAAGCATCTTTTACATAATTAATATAAGAGTTTTATAAAATTTAATGTATAGTTTATAAAAATAGAGTTTTATAAAATTTAATGTAAAGTTTATAAAAATGGAGTTTTATAAAAGATGAGTTATTATTTGATTATAACAATCTACTTTGATTTGAAGTTTAATTATAGCATTCAAGTTTGATTCTTTTAAATTTAATTAGAGCATTATACTTTGATTTGATTTTAATATGGTATCATAATTTAATTTGATTATAGTTATAACGTTGTACTATACTATGTTGCTATTAACGTCAATTTATATCGTAGTGTATGAGTTTCGATCCTATTAGAGTCAAGTAATCTTGAGTAGGGTTTGAATGAGATTGTGAGAGGTTTCGTTTGTGATCTTTTTGAGTGTCCGGCTTCGCAACGCAAGGTCCATAGACCCCGTTAAGCCATGATTTAGTGTCCTACACAATCTCGATGATTGTGCAATAGTGTTTTATCGCTTTGGTTCATTGTTTAGCACTGTTAAGGCTAAGGAAAATCAAACACATGAACTTTCCAAATGATGTTTTCTCATTAAAATAGCGAATTATACAGTGATTACATAACGTAAACCCTATCATACAAGGGTTAATGGAGTTGACCGGTTTGACTAGTTGACTTTGTTTGACTTTGACTTGACCGAAATTTGATGGTTGTCACATGGAATCCCCATGAGATGATCCCTGACCTATCACAATAAACGTCTCTGAAGCGATTTTTTCCAAGATCCGTAAAGGTGATGTTTGGTTGACCCCCGGGAGCATTCTGATCCGAGCTCCTTTTGAACAAAAACTGACCCTTCTCAGCAGACTTGGCTAGTTTAGCACGTTTTAACGCCACGACATTAGGAGCCTACGCTGGTTCTTTGTCAAAACGATTGACAATCGTGGTTGTTCTTGTAGGTGATGGAACTACGGGAGCATCTTGATTGGGAAGATAGACCCTTGGCTCATCAACAGATGACTTGAATTTATCGCCAAGTTCTTCTTCCAGCTTCTTCTTCAAATCATAATAGCTGGCGGTCAATAAACCAAAATGCGTCTGAAGATCAGTGATCTACTTCGTCTTCAGAGCTTTATCTTCAAGAAGATCAGCAACTTGAATATTGAGCTTGGCATTCTCAGTTTGAAGGTCTGCAACCTTGATATCAAGTTCGATATTTTTTTGATTCAGCACACCGATCTCCTTTTGAAGTCCAAGGATTGTAGGAGTCTCTTCTCCAGAGCTGCCATCCCCAATAGATATTCCTTTACCACGTGAGGGAGGCGTTGTGAATTGTTCTTCAGCCAAATGCCTGGCTAGCCTCACAGAAGCAGCGTCATGGTCTGGCCTGGGAGGAGACAAACCTGTGGGGAAGGAGGAACCACCAGCTTCATAGAAGGTGCTAGGACCTTCACTGACAGGTTCAGATGAAACAATAGCGGGAGTGGTTGTTGGTGCAGTTGAAAAACCTTGAAATACACCCGAATCAGGGATTCCCTGTCTAGGGTAAAGTCTTCTTCTCTTTATCGGAGGTTGAGAGGCCTGCGTGGTTGTGCGATCACTCTCCAATGGCTCAGATGTAGGTGAAACAACATCAAGTGGAGGAATCCCTGACACTGTCACCATAGGA
The DNA here is from genome assembly GCF_052849685.1 of Lactuca virosa. Classification (NCBI taxonomy): domain Eukaryota; kingdom Viridiplantae; phylum Streptophyta; class Magnoliopsida; order Asterales; family Asteraceae; genus Lactuca; species Lactuca virosa. The sequence goes on along the minus strand of NC_136428.1, from coordinate 3,671,801 downwards.
ATTGCTATTTCCGCCATTGGATTGGTAAGAGGAGGCGTGGCTTTGAGAACGTCTTCATTTTCCCTTATCTCTGTTGCTGGATGAGCAACTTCATCGATATTGTCAAGTATCATGTTGAGGGTTTCACCGGTTATGAAGTCTTCATTGCTACCAAAATTCAAAGGAATTTCATCCTTATCGAAACCGGTAAGATCGATGTCTTCATATAAATCAGTCTCCGTACCGCTTTTTGAAGACCCCTTATTATAGTCACTTTGAACATGAACAGATGTCAACTCATGTTCCTCGGGTACTTGTGCATTAGGAGCTGGAATTTCTTCTTCTTCAGCACGATCCGACACTGTAATAACATCATCTTCCGAAATGACTCTCTCAGAAGAAGTGGCCTCAGATGACATTATGTCTGACGTTCCATGAGATTCGGAGGATTCATTTATCTCAGCAAATTTTCCGAATTTCACAAGAGGATGTAATCCTTGGAAGACGACCTTGCCCTTGCGATTCTGCTTAATGAGGCCAACAGTGTGGGGACCTAACGACTTCATATCAAGGGTTTCTCCCTCTTTGACCATCTCTGGGAACTGAATGTTGATGAATAGTTGGATGAACCTGGGATACATCAAGAAAGTATCCCGGTTGATTGCGTTGATGTTGACTACAAACTCATCCAGTATGAACTTTGAGAAGTTGAAGTGGATCCCTGCAGCTAGTGAAACGATTGCCCCAGTGTTCCTCAGAGATATCTCATCAGCACCTCACCTTCTTCCCGAGATACAGCTCAAAAAGACATGAGCTAGAAATCTCCAGTATGGAGGCAAAAGCTTCTTCACAGTAGGAGGAAAGATGCCTTCGTACCCCATCTTCTTGAGAATCTTCTGCATATCCTCAATCCCGATATCAGTGGGAAAGTCAGGTTGATCATCAATCAAAAGTGCTTCTCCGACAAAGTGCTCAGTAATCACAATCTGGAAACCCTTCACAGTAGCAGTGACAGTAACTGCACCATCGTCATCTCTAGTCATCTTAGCAGTCTGCCAGAACTCCCTGATAATTCTTTGGTACACCACTGGGTTCACAGTTAGGGCAGAAGCTAGGCAACATTCTCGCAGTCTGTGGATCATCGATCTGAATTCTCCATGAACTGCAGGAGGATTTGCCAGGATGATGGCCAGGTTGTGCATGTCAACAAACTTCAAACTTGCCATTTGTCTGCACTAAAACACACCAAGTAAGAAAACAAGAATATTTGAGCAATTAAAGTTTTAAGTTTTCTTAATTAATCAATTCAATTTTGACCCCAAAAAAAATTTATTTTGACCAAAAAATTGGAGTTTACGGTCAAAACTTGGAGTTTACGGTCAAAAGTGGTCAAAGGGTGTTTACGGTCAAAATTGGGAGTTTACGGTCAAAAGTGGTCAAAGGGGGTTTACGGTCAAAATTGGGTTTACGGCCGTAAACCCATGGCCGTAAGCTCCTGGCCGTAAACGTAGTTTACGGTCGTAAACTCCTGGCCGTAAGCTTGGGCCGTAATCGCCGACGATTTTAAAATTGCGATTAAACCCCTAATATCGGTCGATTCGATGAAAGGAATGCATTCCCATGGTCGGTTTCATCATACCTTTAAGATGAACGAAACGATTTTGCAAAAACACACAAATTTTTTTTCGACTGAGAGAGAATATGGGAGGGTTTACGGCCGGATGAGAAGAAAATGAGGTGGGAAGGGTTTCCGGCTGTAACCTCCACCTTTTATACCCTGTTCAAAATTTACCTGTCCTCCACACAGTATAAGGCACAGTCCAAATCCCAGATGATTTATCAAAAATAAAACTTTTTGAGGATTTTAAAAATAAAATTAAAATTAAAATTAAAATAAAATAAAATAAAAAATAAAAAATAAAAATAAAATAATTTCTAAAATTTAAGAATTTAAAATTTTAAATTTTGACAATTATTAAAAATAAAATAAAATAAAATAAAAATAAAAATAAAAATAAAAACTAAAAAAAATAAAATTGAGATAAGATAAACGCAGACTAAAATTTATCTAAAAAATCACGGAGTATAATTTTTGTGATACTGGGATCAAAGTTGTTAGACAGCCTTAATCCACTTGTCGGTACCTTTATCTTCATGTTTTTGTCTGGTCGATCGCTGATATTGTGGTCCACTTAAACACGAAAGTTTTATAATAAATTTGGACAGTCTAAGTAGGACAAGACAATTCGATCCCTAATTCTTGATAAAATTTCATAGGGACCATTTAGCTGACGACGACCAGGGATATTGTTGTCCACCTAAATTGAGCAGCGAGATCTACAGACAATCTGTAAATGTTCAATTTTAATCGTACCAGAACATGTTTCCCGCTTCCTGATATGCTCCAGTAATCAAGGACTTCCAGAATACTCCTTACATCGGGTGAGCAGACAATTATTAAGAGAGATGACAGATTTAGAATGCATATGCTTTACACCCATGTCGGATCTTTTCCAATCACGCAGAGGGTGAAACATATGACTAACTGAAGTTTTAGAGGGGTTGAGAAGAGAATGATGCATATACTGTGTACCAGGTCGGATTGAAAGTCACGCAGAGGAGACAGTATATGACTAACAGACAGAAAGAATTGCATAGATAGAAGATGCAGAGAGATAGAGTTGCATATGTTACATTCCAGGTCGGATCTTTCGATCACGCAGAGGAGGCAACATATGACTAACAGATAGAAAGGAAGAATATAACCTTCTACAGACCTAACATATCGGAATTCACCAGTCACCCCATCAATACCGGGATTAAGGACATAATCCGCACATCAAGGAAAAGTTAATCCACAGTTCCAGATACGAGTTCTTTTAGTGTAACCAGTAGATTCCCTTGTATATCTCCCTGCTCAACCTATCCGAGCGTCGTATTGTCAGGCTAAACGGATTTAACTAGGCCAAGATTTACCAAGTCTATGAATTCCTTAAGTTCATATCTGCCTAGTCAAGTCCATCTAGTTTCTTTCGTGTCTACCAGCGCATCAAACACAGAGCATAGATAATTTAATTTTTGGTACTTTACGCAGACTCAGATTGCATGTTATCACTTGATAATATCACTTCCCAATACAACATCTACAAGCAAATCTGTCAGTAACATATTTTTGATTTTTTATTTGATTTTTAATGTTTTTGGATTTTTGAATGTTTTTTTTGAAAAAAAATAAAACAGAAGCACAATATTTTTGGGTTTTTCATATTTTTTGAAAAAAAATAAAACATAAGCAAAATATTTTTGGATTTTTTGTTTATTTCTCCCCCTAAATTTGTGCATGGGTGAGAATGAAATCACTAAAATGCGCAAATTTAAACTAATCTAAACAAATTTATTCCTCAAAACGAATCATTTTCAAAAATCTCACAAGCACATCGAATCGAGCTTTGTTAAAAGGCTTGGTGAACAGATCCGCCACATTATTAGCAGTGGGAACCTGTTCCAGCCGGATGAGCGAGCGCTCATAACAGTCTCTGATAAAGTGAATTTTGATATCAATGTGCTTGGTTTTGGAATGTTGGACAGGATTTTTAGCAATTTGAATCGCTGCCTCATTATCACAGAAGATTGGGGTTTCTAGATAGTTCAAACCGTAATCCAACAGCTGATGTTGGATCCAGATAACTTAAGAACAAGAAGCAGATGCAACAACGTATTCCGCTTCTGCTGTTGAGGTTGAGACGGTATGTTGTTTCTTGCACTGCCAAGACACTAGCCTATCGCCAAGGAATTGGCACCCTCCTGATGTGGATTTCATGTCAAGCTCACAGCCTCCATAATTACTGTCAGCAAAAGCATATAAATCAAATTCAGAATTCTTCGGATACCAAAGACCCAATTTTGGGCTGCCTTTGGTATACCGAAAAATCCTTTTGACAACAATAAAATGTGAAAGTTTAGGATTAGCTTGATAACGTGCGCATTGACACACTGCAAACATGATTTCTGGACGGCTTACAGTGAGATACATCAACGATCCGATCAACGATCTGTAGTAAGTCTGATCTACGGATTCGCCATCAGTATCTGGATTCAGCAGAGGTATTTCGGCCATCGGCGTCGAGGCAGGTTTTGCGTCTTGAAACCCGAACTTCTCAAGAATATCCTCCACATACTTAGCTTGATGGAGCAGGATTCCGGTTGAATTTTGTTTGACCTGAAGCCCCAGAAATATGGTCATCTCTCCCAATGAACTCATCTCAAACCGCTTTTTCATCATGCCTTCAAACTCTTTGCATATCTGTGGACTGGTAGACCCGAAGACAATGTCGTCGACGTAGATCTGTACTAGAATCTGATCATTACCAACATGCTTGATGAATAAAGTTTGATCAATAGTGCCGCGAGAGTATCCATGCTCGAGCAAGTGCTTTGTTAGAGTCGCATACCATGCTCAAGGAGCTTGATGTAACCCATACAACGCCTTGTCCAACTTGTAGACATGATTAGGAAACTTTGAGTTAACGAACCCAGGGGCTGATCAACGTAGATTTCTTCCTTCACCTTGCCATACAAGAAGGCTGTTTTGACATCCATTTGGTAGACCGTGAAATTCATGTAGGAAGCATATGCGAGAAAGATACGAATAGCCTCCAAGCGAGCCACTGGTGCATAAACCTCAGTATAATCAAGACCCTCGACTTGTCGAAACCCGCGAACCACCAATCTTGCTTTATTGCGCACTATAACAGTAGAATCATCCTGCTTGTTTCGATAGACCCAACGTGTGTCAAGAGACCTTTTGCCCTTTGGTAACTCAACCAATTTCCAAACCCCGAGCTTTTCGAATTGATTTAGCTCTTCATGCATCGCATCTACCCAGCTGGGCTCATTCAAAGCCATTTCAACGTTCTTGGGCTCTATTTGAGATATAAAGCAAGAGTAGAGACATGCATTGATATCTCCACTCTGACTTTTGGTTTTAACTCCATCACCCAGCTGACCAATGACGTTTTCGATAGGATGATCGCGTTGAATTCCCGAAGGTATCTCTTGGTCGATATCATTGAATGAAACGGGAAGACTGTGAATGTTGAAACCTCCATCATTTGCTGATTGATCCATATTAGATGAATCTGCTACAAACTTATTACCAATTTCTTCAGGGAAGAGTAGTTCCATAAACATTGGAGTAACAACGGAAGCATCTCTAGACATGAACTCTCTTTCAACTGGGGTAAGACGTGTAGCGTCAGCATCAGGAGTTTCATTTTGAACTTTAGACTCTGGACTATCAAGTCGAACAGATGACTCCCCCTCAGGTGGAGCAGAGGGCTCCCCCTCAGGTGGAGCAGAGGACTCCCCCTCAAGTGGTACTGTTGGAGGTCTGTAAACAACTTATTCGTCTTCGTCTTCAGAAACAATCTTCGAACCAGAGGAGGACCCACATGAACCATCTGAAGACACATTTAAGGATTTGAAAAGCGATGTGTAATCAAATAACCAATCGGGACCCACTCGAGCGTCCGTTTCATTCTCCTCCAACCAACGCACGTCATAGGATTCGACAATTTGTTTAGTCTTCTTGTTGTAAACCCTATACGCGGTGCGTGCAGCATATCCTGTGAAATAACAATCATCGGCTTTAGCATTGAATTTAGGGTTGGATTCCAGGTGAAGAAGGGTGCAAGGGCAGCCAAATACACGGAAATGAATGACTGAAGGCTTGTGACCATAAAGAATCTCGTACGGTGTCTTCATCTGAGCTTTGTTAATTAAAACACGATTCTGCACGTAGCAAGCAATGTTAATCGCCTCAGCGCAAAAGAAAACAGGTAATTTGGAATCACATAGCATCGTCCTTGCAGCGTCTTTTAAAGTTCTATTTCTCTTTTCAGCAACACCGTTCTGTTGAGGCGTGTGAGCAGAGCTGTATTGACGCACGATTCCCTTTTCTGCACAAAAATGATCAAGAACTGCATTCTTGAATTCAGTTCCATTATCAGTACGAAGCGCCTTCACCTGGTTGTTTGTTTGGTTCTCAATCATCACTATGAACTTCTTTATCAGATCAGCAACCCCAGCTTTGTTGGATAAGAAGAAGACCCATGTAAAACGAGAGAAATCATCGATCACAACTAGACAATACGAACTTCTGTTGATGCTCAGGACGTTGACCAGACCAAATAAGTCCATATGCAATAACTGGAGCACCTGAATGATTGAGTTGACTTGCTTTGGCAGGTGTGGTTTTCTATGATGTTTTCCTTGGGCACAAGACACACACTTCTCAAACATAATAAAGTCTCTGAAAGGTAAGCCTCGGACCATCTCATTCTTAGCAAGGCGATTTAGATTCTTAGAGTTAGCATGAGCGAGTCTTCGGTGCCACAGCATTGCGTTTTGTTCGGAGACCTTCGAAAAGAGGCAAGTGACTTGTTCAGGTATGTTACTGTTCATATCAATAATGTAAGCATTCCCATCCCGCTTAGATTTGACGAGAATCCACTCTTCCGGGATGACGATGCCTGGCTTGAGAATCATACACTCTTTGTCGGTAAAATGGGTAGAATAGCCTTTGTCGCAAATTTGGGAAACACTCAACAAGCTGTGCTTTAACTCGGGAGCAAAGTTGACATTCTCAAAACTTAGCACTCCATTTGTAACGGTTCCTCTCTGAGTGATCTTGCCACCATCTCCGCCCGCGAAGGAAACATACCCCCCATTAAAAGATTGAATGTCGCTCAATTGGGAGATGTCTCTTGTCATATGCTGGGAGCAGCCGCTGTCGACGTACCAAGGTCTGACGACATTCCTCCGCAACTGTCCTTGCAAAATGAGCGGGATCATTTAGATTTGGGAACCCAGGTCATCACTGTCCTGGGTTTCCTTTTCGCTTTCTCTAATTGATCTTTCAAAATTTTCAATTTAGGATCCTCATTTCTAATCATTTCAGAGGATGTTGATGATTGATTGGAAGTTGATTTGGGCATCCATTGATAGTTGGGTTTTCTAACAGTCACAGGTGGTTGTGAAATACGTTTCTTATCAGTTTGCACTGAGCAACTGGATGTTTTATCAGAAGAGATAGAAGATCCAGAACTACTCTTTGACGAAACCGATCTTGGCGGAGCCTTGTTCGGTTTTGGCAAACTGTTTTGGACTTTGTTATTAAAAACCTTTTTATTCTTTTGAAAAACCACCCTTTTTCTACTTCGATTATCTTTTCAATCATCATTCCGAGAACGAGTTCTTGAGGATTTTCTAATTAAAGATCTTCCTCTAGATTCGTTCTCTCCTCTTGGCGACATATAGTTCACAAAGATCCTATTTTGACAATTCCTAGCTATATGACCACCAACACCACAATTAAAACAAATCTGTTTATTATTATTTGAACTGGTACTACATTTCTCATATTTATTTTCTTGACTGACAGTCTTACTCTTCTCAGAAGAACATGTATGAGAGACAGGTTGTGAGATAAGTGAGGGTGCATCCGACGGTGTGACTTATGGAATTGGTGGGGTTTCATGAGAAGCACAAGCATCAGAATTACCAAACAATTCATCAAACATATCAAAGAAATTAAATTCAACAGTAGTAGATGTGGAAACATCACAAGAAACATTGTCAGTTTTAACATCAGAAACAAAATCTTTTTCATTTAAAATAAAAACATCAGGATCAGAAAAAGTTTTATTATCAGAAACAGATTCTCCAACTTCTTGCTTTGCCTGATAAATGGATTGATCTGCAGGGGAAGTAGAAACGTTAGTACTTTCAACATTAATAAATCCTCCTGAAACGAAACCAGATGGCTTGCCATAAACCATGAATGGTTCGTTGGCAATCTCTTCTTTGGATAGGGGTTGATACTGATATGTATGATTATAAGGAGAAGGTACATTATCGTATCCTAAACCCTTTTGCTGGTTTCGTTTGAACTGCAGGCAATGGTCAATGATGCTGGCAACTACCTCGCTTGATCCATCAAATTTTCTAAAATCAAAATTTGCAGTTTCAAATTGTCTCTTTAATGTATCAAGCTCAGCAGTTAACTCATCACTCTGTCTCTTAACGTAATCATAAAGTTCACATTTTTCATTGTATTCTGTCTGAATTCATTTAAAGTCCTTAATTTTTGTTTCTAACTGGGCCTTAAGGGGTTTTTGTCCTTTTCTAAGTTGATAGCCCTCATATCTAAGGTCCTCTACTTCTCTACGCAATAATTGTATTTCATCATGAAGAAGTTTAACATATTCATTACATGCCTGAGAACAAGAAGGTAGATTTACCTCACTTTTCCTGGGCTCGGAAGTAGAAGACACCATCAGAGCAAACTGCAGCTCCATCATTTCTGCTTCAGGATCAGTTACATCATTCTTCAGGGGAGCATCATCATTAATTTGAGCTAGGTGAGCATTTTCTGGCCCTGAAATATTCAGAGCCTGAATCTGGTCCTCTCAGTCAAATGACTGAGCAACCATAGCAGTCTCACCATTAACCGCAGCACCTGCACGATTGTTTCCCACTGCAACCATTGTCCTGTTATTGTTCATCCTGCGATCCGGTTTTGGGCACTCACGAGCAAAATGACCCGGCTCGTGGCAGTTGAAACATCGCAGCATTCCCTTGTTGAACCCTACCTTCTTGGCAGCATTCATTCCCCAGTTATTCTTCCCCGTCTTTTTAGCAAACTGCTTAGCCCTGAAAACAGCCATAACAATTTGCCATGTAATGTCCATCTCTTCCACGTCTTCTGGATGAATCTGATCCAGATCAGCAAATGACAGCTGAGGTGGAAGCTCTCCAGCTACAAAAGCATTGTAACAGTTAACAAGCCCTGTGGCTAGAGCCAGATTTTCATCAGTTTCCTTCGTGTTTGAGGAAGAGGCTACAACTGGCATATTTGGAGGGGGAACAGCTTGTGGAGTGACAAATGGTTGGCTTTGAGAATGAGGAATGGATGACGCAGCAGTGAAGGTCTGAATTTGAGGTTGTTGAGCAGCAAATGCTTGACCTGAGGAAGACATGATTGATGAAAAAGCATTGTTAGAGGAGATTCCGAGATTTGCAGTCGAATACGAGTTCACATGGTTAATCTCTCTCTGTTTATCATCAATATCACACGCTTTGATGATCGCCATAGTTTCAGCAAGAGTGAGGCGATTCAGATCCTTGGTCTTCTTAATCACAACAACATTCATGTCCCATGACCTTGGAAGAGCATTTAGAAGCTTCTTGTTTATCTCGGACTTGGTCAAGAAAATCCCAGATATGTTCATGTCAGTAGTGAGAGTTGTGAACCGCTGCAGCTGCGCCTCCAGAGTCTCTCCGGGAATGTAGTTGAACATATTGAACTTTTGTCGCAACATGTCCTGGAGACTCTCCTTCATATCTTCATTTCCTTCATATACCTCAATCAGGGCTTCCCACAAATCTTTAGTTGAAGTATACTCTCGGAAACCTTGAGCAATATCAGGAGATAACGCCATGGTTAGAGTGGCTAAAGCCCTTTCCTGCTCTTCAACTTTCTCAAACTCTTCATCTGTGTAATTCTCAACAACTTTGTCAATCACTTGTCCTCCAACCGTCATAGTGATTCTAACAGGACCTTTGATGATGCTTCTCCAGACTTTAAAGTCTTTTGTTTTAATGTACTTTTCAATCCTGTATTTCCACTCAGGAAAACCATCTGCAGACATCAGTCTTGGAATACGCGTAGTTGTGCCCATGACAGTATCAAGTTCGTGAAAGTGGGTTTGACTTTGAGATTCCATCAGAAATTAAAGCAAAGTAATATCAGAAATGAGTTTACGGTTGATGTGATTACGGTTGATGTGATTACGGTTGATGTGTTTTCGGCCGTAAATTGAGTTTACGGTCGGGTGTTTACGGCCGGGGTGATTACGGTATAACTGTTTACGGTTATTGAAGATTAGTTTACGGTTAATGAAGATGTTAAGTTTACGGTCCAAGAACACAGTTTACGGTTGATGAATGTTCTTGAGTTTACGGTCGTAAGCTGGGTTTACGGCCGTAATCTCTAGGCAGTAAACTCCCAGAAAGTGTGTTTTTGGAGTAAATTCAATCCCTTTAACAACGAAAATGCCAAAACCAATCTCGAACAGTAAAGAATGTCAGTCTAAATAGCTGAAAACTCGATTGAATGAAGCTTTGACACCGGTTTTGCTCTGATACCAATTGTAAGGTCCTAAAACGGATCTTTACCAATGATCAAGGCAATCAGACAATCACAAGCAATCAGAATAATAGTAGAAGAAGAAGTGAAATCGATCAATCAAGCTTGCACACGTTTATTACTGAAAATGTCTGGTACAACTCGATATACTGGCCGTGAACTCTATTACATCAACAACCTTACAATGACCTACGACTCCTTTATTTATACTCGACTTGGGCCGCAAACAGGGTTTACGGCCGTAAACAGGCTTACGGCCGTAAACTCACCATCTGGCCGTAAACTGCTAAACAACTCACAAAAAGACATTAAAGACTCAAATGAACAAATACAATGAAAGCCTAGACCAAACCATTAACTGGACCCTTCAGATTTCAAGGACGAAATCAAATTTAAGTGGGGGAGAGTTGTAACATCCCATTTAAAATATAATAATTAAATAATAAACCTGGAACCTCGAGAAGCAATAATTATTATTATTTTATATTATTATTGTCCAAAATCATGTAATAATTAGCGGGGTGTTGGTTTCGGGGAACCAAATGACAAGATTTGAATCTTCGGGGGTTAAAGTGTAATTTCGGGATTTATTTTGCAAAGGATTTTGAAGACAGGGGTTGTTTGGTAAATGTTGGGCTTAGATTGAAAAGATTTTTGGAATCTGGGAGCTAAAAGGTAGATTTTGGACCTAAATTGAAGAGGGTTTTTCATAGGAAGGGCTGTTTGGTAACTTTTGGATTGAAATTGAAAGAAAGAAAAGATGGAGGAACTAATTTCGTTATTATGGGAAAATGTTATAAGGGAGCTGGGGTATAAAACCCGCTACCATCGTTCTAACCCTAACCCTAGAACTCAGCTGGACCACACTTATACCTCCCCTTCCCAGCCACCACCCTACACCTTTACTCCCTTCAACCGTCACCCCTGTCGCTGTCGGAGATTAATTGAGGGCCATCGTTAAGCGCCGTTAGGGAGGAGTTTCCAGGACCCGGGATCAACGACGGACAGCAGGCAACCTTTAGGGTGCTTCTGGATTCGCATCTCCACCATTACGCCATTTCTATAGAAGACGGGTTGCCACCGCTGCTGCTGTTCCGCCGACGACAACGACCACAAGAAGCCGCTGCCTTCTCTTCTCCTTCTTCAGCCGTCAATGACGAAGAGTCTCACGCCGAGATTGAATCTGTGAGCCGCCGCCGGAGACCATTAGACATGAGGTTGAATTGGTGTTGTGGTCGAGAAAAGGGCAGGCCAAACCTGTTGTTGTGGGTCTCAATGTTGTTGTTGCCAACGCATAACCGCCGCCGTTAGCTGTTAGCTGCCGATGTTAGTCACAGTTGTGGCCATTAGGGCTGCTGCCGCCATCATCACGCACCACCAGGTGGGTGGCTGGGCCTATCTTGCATCATAAATATGTGTGTGTGTCATGCGGGTGTCGTGTGTGCGTAATTATCTTGCCCGGAGTTACTAGAAGGCCACCACCACCACCGTAAGGTGGTTGTTGCCACTCTCTACCACTGTTTGCCGCCACAAGGTGGTTATAGGTGTAATTATTGGAAGTTTATTTTGGGCCATTGTGTGTATTATTGTAATTTGTAACCAGAATAATAATAGAAAAACTTGAAACCACCACCAGCCGCCGTGTTGGGTGGAGGTGTGTCTTGTTGTGTTTTGGACTCGTTTGGGATGTTTGGACTAAGTGGGCCCAATGAAACCCTAGTGGGCCCAATGAAACCCTAATGGGCCCAATGAAGCCCTAAAGTGACCTAAAAGCCCAACAATTTGACTAATGGGCTAGTATTGGGTTGGAAACCCTAAATAGGGTTTGGAAAACCCTAAATAGGGTTTGGAAAACCCTAATGGCATAAAACCCTAATTTTGGGAATTGATCGGGACACACACGAGAATTATTTAATAAACCTAAAGTAATAATTAATAATCATTGGCAAATTAACCTAAGACAATATTGGACTTAATGGGTTAAGTAAAAAACACTTAACCCTAATTGTCATTTTATGTGAAACCCTAATTTCACTTGGGCTTTGTGTTGGTCCTTTCCATTGGGCATTGGTAATTGGATTATTAATGGGCCATCCAAGAATGATCATATGGACTAGAACATGTTGATGGTTTTAGGATAAGGCCCATGTGAGAGTCTTGGGCCCAATTTAGAAAATTGGGCCATTGATGGGCCATAATTGGGACTTTATGATTATGTGATATCGGGTCATGGGAATACCAAGAGTTTAGGCTAGAATAATTGGATGGGCCTTATGGAAAGACCATGTAGAGGTTTGGGCCTAATTTGGAAAATTGGGCCATATGTTGGGCTTTAGTCCATTGGTTGACTATTGGGCCTTTGGAGTGTGAGTTGGACCTTGGGCTTGGAACCCAATTATTAATTGGGTGTTGTTTGATGTTGACAGCTCAGGAATCTGTCAACCAGCAGCTGGAGTTTTATCCGCGGGACTTCAGCAGTGTCAGGTGAGTTATCCTCACTATATCAACAGGGTCTAAGGCACCAATGACGGCGCTTATCGGATTTGTATCCGAGTTTATTGCATGATATGCTTATTGATTTACATCCTGGTAATTAAGATGGTGATATGATTAGTGACCTGGTAGGTCGGTATCCTGGTTTATAGGATTATGTTATGTTAGTGATATGTTAGATCGGTATCCTGATTATAGGATGGTTGCTATGTTATTGATCGGTTAAATCTGTATCCTGGTTATAGGATGTTGTTATGGTTATTGATCTGTTAGATCGGTTGACTGTTATATATGCTAGCGTATGATATTTATGTGCACATGTTTGTTTGATTTGGGGTTGGGTTGAGGCAGTCCTGCTTTGTGCTGAAATCCAACATACCCAGGGCGGTCCGGATAAACTGCAGGCCCTGCAAAGGGATTCAGTCAGGCCGAAGGCCCAGCGAGCTCTCCGGATAGGCTGTAGGCCCTGTGAGGCGGTCCAGATGTGCCGAAGGCTCGGAGAGTAGTCCAGACAGACTGAAGGCCTGCGAGGCGGTCCAGTCAGGCTGACGGCTCATTATGCATGTTGTTCTATACTTGTTATATGATATGGTTATGTTTGTATGGCGTTGGTATTTTGGGGGAGCTCACTAAGCTTCGAGCTTACAGTTGTTGATTATGTTTCAGGTACTTCTGATGAACGCGGGAAGGTGAAGGCGTGATCGTGCACCTCCTTATATTTTCATGATTGGATTCTGGGGATACTCTAATGCTTAAACCATTTTGAAAACAAATTGTAATAACTTAATGGTTTTAAATGTTTTAAAAAGTTTTAAATTAGCTTGAATTTTATGGGTGTTACAGTTCTTTATGTTGGATTAGTGTCTAAGTCCATAACTATAATTGGTATGTACTTGACCCGACTCGGCATGGTCCATTTGGGTTGCATGGCATCGGAACATTTGGATAGACCGTTTGTGAGGAGAATACATTTTGTGACATATTAATATATTATAAGTTCTAATATACTAATATGGAATCATGTTATTTAATTAGTATTGATCAAGAATTAATTTGGACTTAATTTACTGATCAAAAGGAGACTAATTAAATATATGGGGATTGATTGTGTAAATCATTCATTCTTATATATGTGGGCTTATGATCCATGATTCCTTATGTTGGGTTTAACCCATGTGGTGATCCATGGATACTCCATGGAGGTTAAAACCCATGGAGCATAAGGAATGGATAAAGTCATGGGTTACATGGTGTAACCCTAATGTGCACACTATATAAGGACCCCTTTAGCTCAAGAAATTGGCACTAGTGATACATAGATGAGGGCTAGCCGATTTGAGCATGGGTGTCTTCTTTTCATGGTTATTCCAAGTGTTGATGATGTTGTGTGAACCATTTGAGGTGTCACACTTGGGGCACTAGGCTCTCGAGCTTCATGGAGTCAAGCTACATCAACAAGGTATGTATTCTATCTATTTTATTAACCAAGTATCAAAGATTGTATGCTAGTTAGGGTAATACCTTGGAATATTCATATTTGCATGTATAATAGAGAAAACATAGATCCAAGGTATTTAGGGTTGCATGTACACCATAGGAGTGTTAGAATGCTCAAAACCCAACAGTGGTATCAGAGACTAGGCTCGTTTTCAATTATACTTGATGAAAAGTGCTGAAAAATGATGAAAAAATCGATTTTCGGGTTGTCTGGGCACTGGACTCGCCGAGCCCACTGATGGGCTCGCCGAGTCCATGAGGAAACTCATCCTACTCGTCCAGTAGGTTCATACACTCGACGAGTAGGACCCCCTGACAGCATATTTTCGACTTTTAAGGCTGATATTGGACTAGAATCATTACCCTAAGCTGTTTTTGAACCTATAAACCTGTTTTTGATGTGGTAATGTTCATTCTAATCCAATTTCAAAGATATTTGTCAATAGATTCATGTTTTGTATTAGTTTAATGGTTAGGCTAATTACATGAAAAAATTTGATTGAATTATCTTGTTCTTATGAGTTGCTTAGATTAATAGAAAAGTTATGTGAAATTGTTATTTTCTATCCTAATTAATCTAAGAGTTGGTTCTAAAATGTGTTTTGTAACTTGCCCTCAAGTTATATGAAAAGTCACATTTAAGATTCATAAAACTCATAAATATTTTCATAGGTTATTAATAAAGAAAAGTTATATTCTTTTAATAGTTTAAAGTCTTCCATAACTTGTCATCAAGTTATGGAACTTGAAGAGTTTGTTGAATTAAAACTACTTTAAACACATAAGTTATGGAATTGAAAAGTTTTTGAATAGTTCAAAACTTGCCCTCAAGTTTTGGAATTTGAAAAGTTTTCTTTCATGAATACTTTAATTCCAGATTAAGCCCTTAGAATTTTAAAAGTTAAAATTCAACCTTTATACTTTATAATATTATAAGTTAATATATATATATATATATATATATATATATATATATATATATATATATATATGTGTGTGTATATATATAAGAGCAAGTCAGTCTTACCGTTAGTAGGCCTCATTCACGAAGCCGGTCTATAAGGGGGGTATAAGGTTACTGCCTATAAAATGGCAGTTTAATGGGTGTCCACTCTCACCCACCGCTTCCTTGACTGGTGGAGGGTCATTAGCCGAACGGGTAGGACAAGGACTATAATTCTCCCTTCATTAAAAGTATTAATGATAAATACTAAGTAACTAAACACTTATAAATTCCCAATCTTAGTTACTTAGGAAAATGTGAATAAGGTGCTAACCCATGAAAATACACTTTACACTGTGCTTAAGTCGGTTAGTGGAGCGCGTGTGGTTAACCGACACACTAGCTTGATTTAACAAGGTAGGCAAATGGTTTATTAAAGTTTATCATAGGTCGGTGGAGCGTGTGTGGTTAACCGGCACATCGGTTGGGTGATAAACATTTAAGAGTACCAAGTAATTTGCATGGTTACTTCACACCTTGTTTTGTGATCCTCGGCATCCCAGTCACAAAACCTGAAGGGCACACTCGAGATTAAAACATGCCATTGAAAAGTCCAATGAATCTCAAAACATCTAGGAGTTTCAAATCCAATTAAAACCTAATATTTCTATTTCGTTTTTCATGGTGGAAATTGGCGAATCGTCATTCGCCTACCTTCAAATATTTTATAGCCTGGATTACGGCATCCCTCTTCCAAGTTATAAAATATTGTGTTGGTTCCTAGCCTTAATATTTCATATTGGGTGTTATATTAAGGACTTTAGATCAACTATCTTGAATATCTCCCTAAAGATGTCTAGTTCATGCATTTATGATCTTCCCAAATCTCTTGGAACTTCACTTCCTCCACCTCCTCCAATTATTTTTCCTAACCCACAGGTTCAAGGTCACTCAAGCCCTATTGGCAAGCAAGGTCTATGTCTGATCGCATCTTGGAGATGAAGTCACATATTGACAAGCCGGGAGAGTTGGGTGTCAAAGTCTTAAGAAAGTTGGATGTTTAATCACTTTCTAAGTCACATAGTGAGTTCCTTTGGGACCACTATGAAAAATACTATGACATGACCCTTAATGATCTTATCTATTTGCTTGGTGTTGCTGAATCAACAATGATTTGGAGCACTGGTAGAGCAAATTTGATTAAGAAGTCACATGTTGTTGTTTTCAGAATCAAAGAAAAGTGAAGAAACTTAAAGGGAGTTTGTGTTGATTCTGATCGCGAAGATGGATTTCGATCGCATGGTTCGATGATCAGAATTTTTGAGCTATTGCTTAGGAGTTATGATATATTGCTTAGGAATAGATAACAACAAGTTTTTCATATGCATTTGCACTGTAAGGATAAGTTTTTTTTCCGCAAATTTTTAAAATAAAATAAAAAGGTTTTAATTTTATATTTATTTTAAATATCCTTACAGTGGCATTTGTGAAAATGGTTGTTTATATGATTCCATTGATAGCAATATTGGAAAAATGGACTTGATTCTTTCGTTTGTGGTAGTGTCATAATTTACCAAATAAGGAAAGATTCTCATCACCCAAGGTTTCAGTTGGATAGAAACTTGGAAATCATGCAAGTTGTATAGTATGATGAATGTGAACTTTCATCTTTGGAAAATTAAGATTAATTCCTTGTTCACATGTATATGTGAGTCAAGTGAAGGACTAAGGGATCGAGTACACATTCTAGTGCACTGATCAAGTCCACCACAAAAGATCGATAAGACTATTCGTCATGATTTACTAAAGTTTAGTAAATATGGTTATACTTACTAGTTTAAGTATAATTCTGAAACGTTGGAAAAGTTTCGATGTATGGCAGAACGAATGAGAAGAATCAAATCAGGCAGAAGGATAAAAGTCTCTCAAATCTGAAAAAATGGGAGAGTACTTTAGTATCATCTTTTGTGATAATCTTAATGATTTAGAAATCATGTCACAATTAGTCCTCTAAGGACATCTTAATGCATTCTTATGGCTAAGAATAGGAATCAAGAATTGTTAAAATGGTTAAATCAAGAAGATGATTCATACTTTGTTCCAAAACAAGTCTTAGAGTCATACTCCAAGACTGTAAGTTGAGTGACATATCTTGAAGAAAGGTTTATAACACTTGTCAAATGTAAGAGTAAAAGTGTCCTACTCTTGTACATTTGAAATTGGTAAATTGTGATGTTTTGGTTAAAACAAAGACCAACTTAGACCAATTGTGTGAAGTGTTTGTCTTGATAACGAGTTTGCACTATCTCTTGAATATTTGACAGAGTCTTATATGTCAAGAGGAAAGTGGGAGTGATAGCTTCATTTTATTTACTTCTTTTTATAGTTTATTTTAGCATATTTCATTCACAATTTAGATAATTTCCATGCATATTTTCCTTTTTGTTATTTTATGACCACTTTCGGGTTCTTTCGAGTTTCGTGAGCTTAATTGCAGATTTTAAGGAGACTAGCGGAGCGGGATCTTTTGGAAAGCAATTGGACTTGGAGGACAACGAGGATTTTAGGCTTGATGGCTATAGAGGTGATGCATGGAGTGGGATTGTCAATTATTTGAAGGTTTGGAATAATTAAACTTTAAATTTGAAAGGCACGGGAGAATTTTTGAGTGTGCAAGATCGATGATTGGGGAGTTTGCGGAAGCTTTGAGTGATGTGGAGAGGCAAATTGGGCTCAAATTGAAGAGAACTTGAAGAAAAATGGGCTAGAAGCTGATCGGACTCGAACTGGGCCAATTGAATAGCTGTGGGGGCCCAAATCTTGAAGAATCCCAAAAACTCCGTCATAGTCACGCGGCCCGCATAAGATTCCCCGCGGCCCGCGTGGAATCCTGACAAGGACAAATTTGGGATTTTGTCTAGAGCTCTATATTGGGAAGGTTGGTGTGCCTCTTCAGCCTTATCTTTGACATCTGATTTGGAGGCTTTCTCTCTGGAGTTTGGGAGCATTTTGAAGGCCAAGAACCCTCAAGAACTTCACCATTTCATCTCTTAATTCTTGCTAAATGTTTGGTACAATCTTCTCTAACTTTATTTCTTTGAGTTTAGCCATGCTTGGCTAAACTAATCTTGGTTGAATTTTGTTGAATCCTTTGAACTTTTGTTGAATGTTGAAGAATCCATGAACATGTTCTTAAATCTTTATGGGAATGTTTTGTTAACATCTTATCACTACTTGTGTGTTTTAGTTCATCAGTTTAAATGTGTTTGTGGTGATTAGTTGGCTAATTTCTTGATTAAGTAAATGATCCTCAAATTAGCAAGCAACAAATGATTTTTGTGTTGTTTTTGCTTCACACAATCATAAAAACATTTCCTCCAACATGGTGGTGAAAGCATTTGACCCCTCTTGGATTTGGTGACTTTTTGGTTCTTAATGCTAGTTGACTTTCACTAATTACATGCTTAATGGAAATTGTGACTTTGACTAAGGAAATTGTTATGAGCTTCTCTAACCATTTTAACAACTAAGAAAAGTCTAGGTAATCTCAAGCTTCTTGGATTACTATAGCCAAATTAAGGATTTAAAACAAGTATTGCACCATTGGATTCTAATTATATATTCATCAAAAGTCAAAGTGAGGAAACCTTAAGTCAACCATCTTTCTCTTATTGATTTCACATCAAATTCTTATTTTTGCCAAATTATTCATTTAAGTTCTAGTTTAATTCTAGTTTTAGTTTAAGTATTTCAAAAATATCAAAACCCCCATTTTTATTTTATTGTCATTTTACAAGTACTGTTGCAAAAAGATTTTCCATAGAGTTATAAATTGAACCAATCTCCCTGGATCGACCCCTTTACCACTATACACTATTTTAGTGTAAAAGATATAGGGTTATTTATTTTTGTTGGCCTCGACAACCACCAAATTTTGGCGCCGTTGCCGGGGATTGGTTTATATTTAATCAGTTTGTTTCTCTATGCCTAGATCTCATTGTGCAAGTACTCTAGTTTAAAACTAAAAAAATTGAAAAAAAAAATTATGGTTCAGAAATGAACACTCCTTGCATTGAAGATAAACTTTCTGAGCTAGCTCAGTTAGTTATGATGATTGAAAGTGACCAAAGTGTGCAACCCTCGCCTCTTCTTTGCGATAATTGCGCCCAAAATGGACATCATTCTGATATGTGTCCATATTCACAAGGAGAATGGGAAGAAGTGCAAGAGAAGGGAAGCTACTACTGGTCAAACCAATGGATTTATGATCAACCTCAACATGATCAATGATGGGACAACAACCAAGCTTGGGGATACAACCAATACCAAAGCCCATATCAAGCTTGGAGAAATGAAAAATACCAACCAACTCCACAATTCCAACATCCATATCCTCCACCTCCTCAACAACCTGAAATTCCAAGCATGTCCTTAGAGGACATTGTGAAGAGCATTGCCATATCTACCCAAATTTTCCAAGAAACAATCCAAGCTAGCCTTAAAAGCTTAGAGAAACAAATAACACAACTTGCTCAATCAATAAGTATAATGGAAGCTCAAGAGAAACTACCATCTGAAGAGAGCCCATGGCATAGCACATGTGCCATTCCTTTGAAATATGAGAAAGGTTTTGATGGCCTAAGAGTGTTATATGAAGAACTGGAAAAAGGAGTAGAAATGGAAGAGGCTATCAAGGAGGAAGAAGAAATTGAGAAAGATGTCAATGAAACTATAGAGGAAGTGTTGGGTGTTAAAAAAAGAGAGGTTGAGCCACCCACTACCATTGAGAAACTAACTCCAGTGGTAGACGAACCACAAGAGCTGAAAACGATAAATCTGTCGGACCTTTTAATTGATACATATCCCGAGAAGGAAGACACCCAATCGGTCACCAACTCGACCACTATGTTGAATATGGAAGAGTTGGTCACCTTACTAAACAAGTACAAGAAAGAATATGGTTGGATTCTTTCTGTTATCAAAGGTCTAAGTCCGGTATGGTTTTTCCGTAAAAAGAAAGTCAAATACAAGAAAAGAGTCCCAATGGAGAAGTGGAAATTAAAAAATGTTGACACTGGGCAAGTTTTCAAGGTTAATGGACATTGGTTGAAGCCATGATGTCGTCCATTTGGACGCCCCAAAGTGTGAAAGTGAAGTTTGGAGACGTCTCGCCGAAGACGTTAAAGAAGGGCATTTTTGGGAAGCATTGTGCTTTCGTCTTTTATAAAGCGAATAAAATGATTTTGAAAATGTTCATTTTTGAAAAATTTCAAGCTTTATTCTCACCTTTCGTCCAAACTTTTGTTGTGTTTTTGAAACCCGGGATTTTGCGGGAATCATTTTGGCCAAAAATCAAGTTTTTAGAAAAATTTCAAATTTTGAAGTGCAGGAAGTCACGCGGCCCGTGTAAGGTCTTGTGCGGCTTATGTGCGGCCCATTCCTTGTCCGCGTAGAAGAATCACCTCCAACCATGTTCAGCACACGCGGCCAGCGTGCGGGTTCCACGCGGCCCGCGTAAGACTTTGTGCGGCCATCGTGCGGGTTCCACGCGGCCCGCGCAGATTTCCGATTCTTTGCCATTTTCAAGCTTCAGGTCCCGCGGCCACCGTGCGACCAGCCCGCGGCCCGCGTGAAAGGTCAGAAGAATCAGTGGGATTTCGAGAAAACTAGACGCGGCCAACACGCGGCCCGCGCCTTACCCGCGCTCCGTACAAAAACTCAATTTCCCGGAGATCTACCGGTCAGAATCCCGCGAGACCACCACAATTCTTCACCATTTTTCCTCCTCTACAAACCCCTATGCTCTACCCGACCCTCCGATTTAGGTTATTTCCGCCCTTTCCTTAAGCATTGAGGACAATGCTTGTTCTTAAGCTTGGGGTAGGGCATTTCCCTTTTGCTTTTACTTTTTCATGCATTTTTTTTGTTAGACTGCATTTCATTTTAGTTTTAAGCTAATTTGCATTCATTTTTTTTATAAAATTCCAAAAAGATTTTATTTTCTTCTTTTCTACTTTCTATTTTTGCATAACATTTAGCTTAGGGCATTAGCATTCATGCATTTTTGTTATCTGTTTATTCTCACCCCCTTGGATGCCATGGAACAGGTTCATAGTTATTGTATCATTATTGGTCCAGGATCTTGTTGCTATCTCACCCATCGAACCGGGACCACCAGCTACAGTTTGGGACTTCATACTTGGGATCAGATGCTGGAAGCTTAAAGGGGTAAGTGATCATGGTCAGGTAGTTTTCATGAAGAATTATGCATGCAATACTAACAACTGTAGGATATACTATAGCAATGGATGTTCTTAACCTTACGGTCACTACCGCTGAGAGGATCACACTTGATCATGTTTGAACTGTTAAGATGAAGCACTGGTGCTTGTCCCCGAGTAGAATCCATATCCGGTCTCTTTGCATCACCATTTTTTTGCGATTTTCTTAAGATTTTAGAGTCTTTTAGTCCACATTTGGACATTTTCATTATTTTTGAAAAATCACAAGTTTGAAAAGGAGCTTACATCTTTACGCTCCACACATGGTCATTTTCACACTTAGACCATTCGGATTATATTACTACCCTTTCGGTTCCACTTACACACTTTTGGGAACCAATTTTTGAGTCAAAGGGTTTTCTTGTTAAAAATTTCGATTGTTAATACATTACCTTCAAGTGTTTATTAAAAAAAACAAAAAAAAAACAAAACAAAAAAAATAAAACAAAAAAAAAATTCAAGCTGCATTAATCGTAGATAGGTGACCGGTTCAATTATTGAACAAATTTTTCTACATTTTGGTCACCCGGCGTTTGATATTCATTTATATAGAGTTGTTTTATTGTATATAGATCGAGTTGTTTTTTTTCGCAAATTGGTGATGTTAGGGAGACTGTCGAGTCGGATACTACAGGAGGTTTGGGCCAACACTAAGTGAACCGATTCCTACAACGGTGCCCGAGCGATTAAACCCAATTACACATGAGAGTAGCCGGCAGACGTGAGATCAGAGTGTACACTTAAAAGAAGAGCTCCACACGAGCCCATCCAGCTGCTTTCTCCCTACTACAGATGTTCTTCATTGTATGCATGTTCCATTGGGCTGCGACTGCTCATCCCTCCTTACTCACCTAAAGGAGTTGTCATGCCTGTGGTTTATGGTCCCATTGTCATCGGATGAAAAATTCGTGAGGTAATAGCAAGATCAATTCTGACCATGTTGACTAACGGTGATCGGGTTCCGCGGTTCTATCCATTCCTTTTATTTTCCCTAGGATAGTTCATCCCGAGTTCATTTTAGTCTTGTCTTACTTGAGGACAAGTAAGGTTTAAGCTTGGGGTGATTTGATAGCTTCATTTTATTTACTTCTTTTTATAGTTTATTTTAGCATATTTTATTCACAATGTAGATAATTTTCATGCATATTTTCCTTTTTGTTATTTTATGACCACTTTCGGGTTCTTTCGAGTTTCGTGAGCTTAATTGCAGATTTTAAGGAGACTAGCGGAGCGGGATCTTTTGGAAAGCAATTGGACTTGGAGGACAACGAGGATTTTAGGCTTGATGGCTATAGAGGTGATGCATGGAGTGGGATTATCAATTATTTGAAGGGTTGGAAGAATTAAACTTTAAATTTGAAAGGCACGGGAGAATTCTTGAGTGTGCAAGATCGATGATTGGGGAGTTTGCGGAAGCTTTGAGTGATGTGGAGAGGCAAATTGGGCTCAAATTGAAGAGAACTTGAATAAAAATGGGCTAGAAGCTGATCGGACTCGAACTGGGCCAATTGAATAGTTGTGGGGGCCCAAATCTTGAAGAAGCCCAAAAACTCTGTCATAGTCACGCGGCCCGCGTGGAATTCTGACAAGGACAAATTCGCGATTTTGTCTAGAGCTCTATATTGGGAAGGTTGGTGTGCCTCTTCAGCCTTATCTTTTGACATCCGATTTGGAGGCTTTCTCTCTGGAGTTTGGGAGCATTTTGAAGGCCAAGAACCCTCAAGAACTTCACCATTTCATCTCTTAATTCTTGCTAAATGTTTGGTACAATCTTCTCTAACTTTATTTCTTTGAGTTTAGCCATGCTTGGCTAAACTAATCTTGGTTGAATTTTGTTGAATCCTTTGAACTTTTGTTGAATGTTGAAGAATCCATGAACATGTTCTTAAATCTTTATGGGAATGTTTTGTTAACATCTTATCACTACTTGTATGTTTTAGTTCATCAGTTTAAATGTGTTTGTGGTGATTAGTTGGCTAATTTCTTGATTAAGTAAATGATCCTCAAATTAGCAAGCAACAAATGATTTTTGTGTTGTTTTTGCTTCACACAATCATAAAATTATTTTCTCCAACATGGTGGTGAAAGCATTTGACCCCTCTTGGATTTGGTGACTTTTTGGTTCTTAATGCTAGTTGACTTTCACTAATTACATGCTTAATGGAAATTGTGACTTTGACTAAGGAAATTGTTATGAGCTTCTCTAACCATTTTAACAACTAAGAAAAGTCTAGGTAATCTCAAGCTTCTTGGATTACTATAGCCAAATTAAGGATTTAAAACAAGTATTGCACCATTGGATTCTAATTATATGTTCATCAAAAGTCAAAGTGAGGAAACCTTAAGTCAACCATCTTTCTCTTATTGATTTCACATAAAATTCTTATTTTTACCAAATTATTCATTTAAGTTCTAGTTAAATTCTAGTTTTAGTTTAAGTATTTCAAAAATATCAAAACCCCCCATTTTTATTTTATTGTCATTTTACAAGTACTGTTGCAAAAAGATTTTCCATAGAGTTATAAATTGAACCAATCTTTGTGGATCGACCCCTTTACCACTATACACTATTTTAGTGTAAAAGATTTAGGGTTATTTATTTTTGTTGGCCTCGACAACCACCAGGGAGTCTTAGAGATCTTGGAAAAGCTTCAAGATCTAATCAAGAATAAAACCTGTAGTTCATCACTAGCACACGACTTGAGGTTTATAACCTATCGTGTTGACATATTCCTACTTCTGTGCCCATTCCAGTGAAATTTGGCTTTGCATATGAGTTCTGAGAGTTCTCAATTGGTTGCATAACAACTTGGAAGCAATGGCAGGCCATTGTGCTGCCAGGTGGCAAGAAAGTAAGATTGAGTTCAGTCCATATGAGTTTGGATAAGAACACTTACACCATAAACAATCTAAGTGTCATAAGGTTTCTCTTCGATTCATGAAAATGATGGTGAGGAAAAACTTTCACTAAGTAGATTTTAAGTAGATAACAGTTGTGATATTTGCATTCTCAAAGTCGTTAGTGGAGCGTGTGTGGTTAACCGGCACACTAACATGGACTTGTGAGAAATGGAAAAGGTCTAAACAATTGGGATTACGGCATCCCTTTTCATAGTTCTGAAAATGTTTAGACACACATGTGTGCTATCTGAGGAAAGGTGTATGATTTTGATAAAGTTTTTATCAAAGCATCTCGTATCAGAAATTTGAACTTTGGTAAGAAAGTCAATATAATATTGATTTCTAGAAGTCCAGTTGATTTCTGAGTACATGTCAAAGCTAGTGGGAGCATAAATGTTATTCTAATAATTCTCATGTTAGTGGGAGCATGATAATTATGATTAGTATTGCAAGACAGCAATGTTAATTATAGAAAACAAAAAGTTTCAATTCCAGAAGTTGCAGGGGTTGACAAGTTGTTTTGCTATAATTAAGGGAGAGGAAATTATACTTCATTTCAATTCTAAAAGCTTAGATTGAGGTTTTAATCATATTTAGTCAAGGATATATATGAATTTTGTTTTGGAATGGCTCAACATAAGGAAATTCTATATATGGGTCCATTATTTGCGTTCTAAAATTCGATTATGATTACGGCATCCCTTTTCATAATCTGAATTATGAGAACTTGGCAAATAGATACATAAATGTTATAGCAAATGACTAGTCTAGTATCATGTCTTTATGTGAGACATCATGAATCGTATCCCATATGCTTCGGGTATAGGATCGATTGCATGTGCTATAATATTCATCCGTTCTAAATTGTCCAAATGCTCAAGGCATTAAGAAGGGAAAAAACTAGAATTGGAAATGACTAAAATGATTAAGAAATTGTCGAGGACAATCTAAGGTTTACCAAAGATTGGTTGCTCAGGGACAGTTGGAAGAGGCAACTCTTGTTCAGAAGTGATAGTCAAAATGGGAATATGGAAATGTTTCCACAGGTGGAAATTATTCAATCTGTGTAAGATTAGAAAAACTTAATACAAGAAGGATATTTCCATGGAGTTGATCTCCATTGGAATACTCTGTAATGTCTGTTGACAAGTCTTTGTGACTTTATGCATAATCATTACAAGAGGATCAATGCATATAAGTTTATAATCTAACAGATTTTGGTAAATGGCAGGATTTGGAATTCTTGCATTTGCGGTAAGGAATTGGGATTGTGAAATGAGAATCATTGGAATTATGTTCAACCGATCTATTTCACAGAGTAAAGATCATAGACAAACATAGTGTGCATACTTGGTGTATGACATGACTAGTGTTTAGAAAACATAGTGTACATGCTTGGAGCATGGGACAACTATTGTTTTAATTCAAGTATACCGTTGATAGTTGAAACAGTATACAATGAATAATGGGTAATCAATATAGTGATAAATAAAAGGTGTTTTATTTATATTCATAAGTTTTGAGACCATATTGGATTCGATTATTCTTGTGTTTCACTTTGCATGTTTTGACTTCCAGAATAACTAGGTCGTTCTTCCTGAATGACTAAGTTATTCAAACCATCCACAGTCGGTCATATGTTGGAAGTAGATATGAATCAAGACTGTCATGGGTTGGCTTGTAGAGGTCTAAGATGTTGGACAAAGCGGTGCTACAACACTCATGAGTGCTCATAAGTTCTAAGTATTGGATTCAACCCACGCTCATTTGACTCACTTCATGGATTTTATCATGAGTGATCATGAGACGATAATATCTTATATTCTTCAAACCTAGATATATGAGTTGTTACTATGAGTTGGTTGTACATTGATTGCGCGAAATCGCATTGGTAACTCGATGTTATAAAACGTGCCTTTATGTATGATTCAACAAGTAGTAGAACAAGTCATATGACTCGAAGTTTATCCATTCCTTTTATCTTCGGGATAAAAGCGATATCTGTGGGCCCTCGATGAGAACAAGTCATATTAGTGTCTAAGTCCATAACTATAATTGGTATGTACTTGACCCGACTCGGCATGGTCCATTTGGGTTGCATGGCATTGGAACATTTGGATAGACCGTTTGTGAGGAGAAGACATTTTGTGACATATTAATATATTATAAGTTCTAATATATTAATATGGAATCATGTTATTTAATTAGTATTGATCAAGAATTAATTTGGACTTAATTTAGTGATCAAAAGGAGACTAATTAAATATATGGGGATTGATTGTGTAAATCATTCATTCTTATATATGTGGGCTTTTGATCCATGATTCCTTATATTGGGTTTAACCCATGTGGTGATCCATGGATACTCCATGGAGGTTAAAACCCATGGAGCATAAGGAATGGGTAAAGTCATGGGTTACATGGTGTAACCCTAATGTGCACACTATATAAAGACCCCTTTAGCTCAAGAAATTGGCACTAGTGATATATAGATGAGGGTTAGCCGATTTGAGCATGAGTGTATTCTTTTCATGGTTATTCCAAGTGTTGATGATGTTGTGTGAACCATTTGAGGTGTCACACTTGGGGCACTAGGCTCTCGAGCTTCATGGAGTCAAGCTACATCAACAAGGTATGTATTATATCTATTTTATTACCCAAGTATCAAAGATTGTATGCTAGTTAGGGTTTTTTTAACTAATAGTAGGAATCAAATTATAGTTCAATACATATCGATTGAAGGCAAACGGGCAACAAGCTGCGCCACTAGCCCTTTCTGGATGGCAAAACCAATTCTTTTGAAAACAACATTTGTGGATCTAGGAGATATGACATTAGAATGCATGACCCGTTGGACTCTATTAAGGAGCTCCACCACCTCTGGTGCGAGAAAACCAAATGTATCGAATGCAAAAGGAACAAACACATGTTGATTTTCTATGCATGCATTCTCGTGTTTTACCACTTTGCACGCAGCGGCTTTCAAAGCGGCATGCATTCTAGGGTAATACCTTGGAATATTCATATTTGCATGTATAATAGCGAAAACATAGATCCAAGGTATCTAGGGTTGTATGTACACCATAGGAGTGTTAGAATGCTCAAAACCCAACACTTTATGTGCCTTCCATTTCTTGAAATATTTTATCAATTTCTAAACTTTGCCATGAAAATAATGTATTGATTGAATTTTGGCCTAATTTTTTTCATGTAAAGGAGCCTTCCACATGGACAATTCTACTTGAAGGTCCAACTAAACATGACGTCTATGAATGGCAACCATCTCCTCCTACTGTTCACTCGATCATCAAAGATTTTGTTCACCCTTCAATCAAAGCCTCTACACATGATTGGCACCATCGCTTGGGACATCTATCTATCTCCATACTCAAAACATTATCTTCTAGTTTTCCATTACAAATTCCAAGTATTTCTAAATTTTCCTGTAATCCATGAAACATTAATAAAAGTCATAAACTTCCTTTCTGTGATTTTACCATCTCTATAATTACTCCTCTTGAACTGTTATTTTCTGATGTATGGACTTTTCCTACCTTTTCCTATGATGCAAAAAAATATTATGTCATTTTCGTGGACCGTTTTCACCAAATACACATGATTTTACCCTTTAAAGCAAAAATCAGATACATATCAAGTCTTCATTCGATTAACACAATATCTTTCTACCAATGGTATCTCACGTCTCACCTCCCCACCCCATACACCCGAACATTTAGTAGTTAACTCACATCAATATGAGTCCTACAAAGCACAAATGAAGCAACATTCGAGCAGTAAAAGTCTATAGGCCACAAAACATCAAAAAAACATCCTTCCTAATAGGCATTCTAGCATGCAACCCTGCACATATCATTATGCTAACTTCTAGCATGCAAAACATTCCATAACACATATAACATATCAACAAGTATGGGTATTCTGGGATCACTTACTTGAGCTCGGTTGATTATACGCATCGCGCCCCTTTCTTTGTAAAAATCTTTTTAGAAAATTTATTTTCATTCAAAAAGATTATCAATTCCTCAGTTTGAGTTTAGACACACCCGAGAGTATGCCTGAATCCATCAAACCAAGGCTCTGATACCAACTTGTAACGTCCTAGAAATACCAATAAAATTTTCATTTTTAAACATTAAATCCATACATCAATACTTGCTTTCAAAATTCAGTCATAGTAAAATGAATCCATCATTAGGGGATGCATTGCAGTCAACTTAAACCCTTTACTTTGGAATTGGAAGTACCTGAAAATGTTTAAACCACAAAACCGTAAGCACAAAACTTAGTGAGTTTCCGAAAATACCACAAATCATATAACATGACCAACCCAACATACAAACGGGCCCAACACAACACACAACAGGCCCAACCCAACATACAACAGGCTCAATCCAGCATATCAACATGCCCAACCCAACATATCAACGTGCCGAGCCCAACATACAAACGGTCCCAAACCATCATACCAACGGGCCCATCCCAACATACAAACGGGCCCAACGCAGTAAACCCATGCAATAGTCACAAAGACAACGAGAATCCTACACAGTATAATGAGAAGACTCACTTGTCTCAGATTGTCAGCTAAAACTCAGCTCAATGTCACACAGACGGTGCTACAAAACACATATCGAATCAAACAAGGTCCAACCTTAGTCTATACTCTAGAACTAGCAATTTGACCAAAAGTCAATGGTCAAAGTCGAAGGTCAATAATTATCACCAGTAAGCCTCCACGTCATGGCCTCCTTGTGGCCACGATGTGATCACAAAATGCCAAAACAGTCGGGCTGATCCCCAGTCACCACGTCATGACGGCTAGATGCCACGTCGTGGGAACTGAGCCACAATATCTTAATGGATTAAGTTGTTTTCCATCCATTCTGATTCCTTCCAAGGTCTTGATGGGAAACTTTATCCATTAATACATCCCAATAAGCCAAGATCTTAAAAACTAGTTCTTAATGGCAACTTAAGGCATAAAGTCAACAATTAAGCACTTAATCTTCGAGATCTCAAGTCCATAATCTCCAAAAGGGTTTCCTACCCCCAAAACACCATAAAAATCATTGCTTTGTGGACATGCATGTACAATGCATGTCTCTTCACAAATTAGGTCAAAATCATGAAGAAATGAACTCAAACTTGAGTATGAGACCAAAAACTTCAAGGAACCATAGATCTAGAACATACAATACCAAAAGGACCTCAAGGATCCATAAAGTTGCCAGCTTTATGAAATCTATTCCTCCAAACTCCCACATCATGAAGTTTCCTTACTGGATCAACACACTAGAACACCTTCTTCTTCTTTTTCTTCAAGCTACGAAAAGCACCAAAATGAGCCAAGAATCACCATAGGGAGTTAGGGTTATGGTTTTTGAGGTTTAAGAGTGATGAAGGCTGAGGAGGATACCTTAATCCTTGGGATAAGATGCTTAAATACGAGAGAAATCCTAAACTCATGGGTTTGGTCCAGAACAACTGCCACGTCGTGGCCACCTTACTGTCACGTCGTGGTACTCATCAGATGTATGCGGTCCATGTTAGCTTGTCACGTCGTGACCTCCCTATGATCACATCGTGACACATGATTTTTCCCAAAAACCATGTCTTGATTCCTTTATGCCCTATATACTGATCCAGTCTGGAAAACGAGTGTTACATAAAGACCAGGGTTTGGCCCCTGGAAATTGTATGGAAGACCATGATTTGGCCCATGACACTTATATAAGTAAAGACCATGATTTGGCCCATGGCAGGGAGTAAGACTATGGTTTGGCCAATAGCTTCTTTTTAGGGTTGAAATAGACCCGTTATGTTATGTATAGTATGTGGTATTTTGGAGAAACTCATTAAGCTTTGTGTTTACAGTTTATGTTTAAAATGTTTCAAGATTTTCTTATACTGAAGTAAGGGTGCGACTTGATTGCATCACATCCATTGAAGATTTCTGCACTTAACAACTCTTATGTTGATGCTCTGATAAATGTTTTTAGTCAAATGGTTTTATTAGATCTCTAATGTTGTAATTGTAATAAATGTTTTTATTTTTTAATGAAAATTTTGGTTAGAAATTTGAGACGTTATAGAAAATCCAACAAGAAACGAATACCGAAAACCACCGGCTTAAACCTTGACGCTGTTCATAAGTTACACTTGTATTAATATGCATATAATTTCTTTTGTAGTCTTTTTTACCATGGCAACCCCAGCTTACACTATTTACATTTTTGTCTTCATTTGTAAAATTTCTTTTCGGCTATATTTTTATTGGGCCAAACTTTAAGACAAAAAGGCTCAATTTGATTTCTCCTTGGTCAAGCTCTAACATATTAAAGGGTTTTTATCGATATTTGAATTTTTAAGATATGGATTTTTAATAGGTTGAAAAGAGCAGTGAGGAAAAAGGAAGACGGTCCTATGAAATATTAAAAGAATAGAGAAAAGGAAGACGGTCCTATGAAATATTAAAAGAATAGAGAAAACGTTTGCTGAAAAATTAGAGAATTTCCTGAAGACACATCATTTTTTTAATTGGATACAACCTATTCTCTTAAAAATTAAGAGGTTATCAGATTCTCTTGAATATAAAAAAATTACGAGGCTGTCTCTTAGTTGAAAAATTAAGAGACTACTAATGAGTTTCTAACACACACAAAAATGTCCCTTGCCGAAAAAAAGGATCAATTTGACTTGTTTTTTTGAACTGTGTCAATCCGGTCCGATCCGGTTCGGTCCAATCCGGTTTGTATAAGTTTGAGTATTTTCCGGTTTAAACAAGTTTGAAACCGAATGGTTTCTTGCCAAACTGATTTTGACTTATTTGACTCAAATCGAACCGATTTTAAAATCAATCCGGTTTCCGAAAAATCCACTTTGTACACCTCTAGTCAGGATTGGACACCTGTGTCAAAACCGACATAACACATTGGATTGCTTTTGAGATATGATATGAAATAATCGAATTTAAAGAGGTTGTAACTATCTAGAATTGAAGGGATGACCCATTTATTTCTTATTGTGGATACCGACCCAAACTTTTGACTTGTTTTCTAACTCAAATAACATATTGCGAAAGTTGGTTAGATAAGACGTAATATAATCAGTGTCCAATGTATTCAATGTCTTCTACAATAAGCAACAACATACTCTTTTTCATATTTTACTAGTCTGTTTATTAAGCTTTATCAATAAATGTTGTATGAGTAAGAGTTTTGTATAGTATAGGGACAAAGTTTCTCCATAATAAAATCAATTTTCTTGTTTGTTATGAGTGCTAAATGAATTTTTTTTTTGGGAGGACACATATGAAAACACGATGGGGAAATAGAAGCCTAGTGACGTACAATATAAGTCCTAAATTATTTTAATAATTAAAAAACAAATTTAAATAATGTAGAACAAAAACTTAAGTAGATCAAACCCACAAGTATAGAACATTGCTGTGGCTTTAACTTTTGACTTTTGACGTTTCGATTTTCTCATTTAGAGAGTTTTCATTTTATAGGTGGCACAAAGTGTTTAAGAAAAACTTTTAATAATTATTCTTCTTTTGCTGGAAAATGTGGGATTCTATACTTTCTTGTTTATCTAATATAATAAAAACTAAATATATACCAAGATATGAATATGATAACATGGAATAAATATAAATATGGCAATTTCATAAATGTTCATTTCTCTCTTTATTTTTTTTTCTCATTGAAGGTCGTTATGGTTTAGATTTCTATTGTGGTTGATCTCTTACCCATATAAAATTACTTTTATATTATTTTTATTTTATTTTACATTTTCTATTGTGGTTGATCCACCGCTTCCTCCAATTGTGTCATGTTTTGTGTTGGACAGAATAAGGTTATCGAGTAATTCTAGTTAAGATATGGACTTCAAAATTAGACTAGTAAGTTTGTTTGAACGGGCTTAAGAAGAGGGAATGAAAGAAAACCCTTACTTCAGATGGATCTCCTTAAAATGTATGGTTGCTTAAGCTTTTGTTACGATCTCAATCTTCATCGGGTTGTTTATGGTGGTGGGCGGTGGGTAATAAAGCGAGGAGATGGCCAGTGGTGGTTGTCGGTTAAGGGAAGAAAAAGTCGTTGGGGAAGGAGCAAGTGGATGTTTTTGGTTTAATAAGTTTTATGTTAATTTTAAATAAAAATGGGTTTTATAATAAATTTAAATTAAAATAAAAAAAAATACTTATCAAGGGTAAAATAGTAATTTTAGATCAAATTTGTAACAAAATAAAACCATAGGGACCAAACACGATAGAAATTGAAACCATGGGGACTTTCCATAAGACCGAAAAAAATTAAAGACTGAATTCCAGACGGAATATTTATAAAGTTTTGTCTAAAAATATAATGAAAACATTCTATCTCAAACATAAACAAAAATTTCTTTATGTACAAGCACGGTTTAAAAATAGAGTTTGATCAACGATACAAATACCTCTCTGTATTGGAAAATGATTGAAATTTATGCAAATCATGTGAAAGAGTAGAAGGGGAGCACAATGCTCTTTCGAGTCTCTTCCCATCTCATATATTGGTTTGTTTTCAGACAACCGTAACGCCGTAAGAGCATCTATAACATAAGCTTGTAAGAGCATCTATAACTTTTTCAAGAGATTTTTGGTTAAACAAGCCTTCGGAAAAACTTGGCTTATTACGACAGTTATTATAATATTAAGCTCTTTAGAAAAGTTTGTGAGCTTAAGACTATTAGGTGTGGGCAACATGTTATTACATGTTATCACACCCGAATTGTCCACCTCATCATCCTAGTCACAATTTGATGTTATAACATCAAATGTGGAAATTGGCAACACCAAATAACATGAGATAACACATACTATTTTCTATTTCTTTTTTTATTTT
This sequence comes from Lactuca virosa, assembly GCF_052849685.1. Classification (NCBI taxonomy): domain Eukaryota; kingdom Viridiplantae; phylum Streptophyta; class Magnoliopsida; order Asterales; family Asteraceae; genus Lactuca; species Lactuca virosa. Next base: position 3,638,597 of record NC_136428.1, on the reverse strand, counting down.
TTTTGGATGTTTTTAATTTCTATTATTCTAATTGGTTTTATTTTTTTTATTTACTTCATATATTTCTAATTTGTTTTATTTTTTTATTTATGTCATATATATAAAAAAAACATATAAATTAGTAAAACATAATTTCATTAAATAGTCAATTAAAAATACCATACAAACTTAAAAAAACATTGCAAACCAAAAAAAAAACATTGAAAAAAAAACACACGATAGTCCTAATAATTTAAAAAAAAAAAACACCGACAAACTATTATTCGTCCAAGTATTTGCTCTCGATCTTTGTCTTCATCCTCCGTATCACTTCAGCTCGTCTTGGTGGCAAATTTTCTTCGTTTGTCGTAAGAATTGTCAAATCCTTCGATATGCGATCTTGTTCGGCTTCTTGACGAAGGAAATCCAAATGCTCCCGTTGCAATTCATATCTTTTATTTGCGATTTTCGTGTGGGCGTCGAATTATTTTTTCATGTCCTCGTGCTCTCGAAGCCGACTTTCATTCTCCTGCGCATGTCGTTGCGCGCGCTTGGCTTTGTCGCGTCCCATCGGTCGTCGTGGCGGAGAGATTTCCTCGATGTCATCAAACTCGTCCGGGATCTCATCGGTGTCCGCGTTGAGGTTGATGTTCGTGTGTCCGTCGGAAACGTCAACCGAACCCGAACCACGAGACCTCTTTGATTGTTGTTCTGATGATGTTGGCGTTTTCATCCATTTTGGATCTTTCCTCACTATGTCCCATATTTTTCATACTCAAATACGTGCCCCATTTGCACGTGATATTCCTCCCTCGCGGCTCTAAACACATCGAAATCATTGGCACCACTTTGACGTTGCGAAGAAAGTTTGTTGTATATGGAATTGAATTTGGTGCACTTCCGGCTAATTTGAGTCCATTTGCCACTAAGCATATCATTATTGCGATATGCGTCACCCTTGTTCAAAATTGTGCGGAATTTGATGATTACGGCATCCCAAAAAGCAACTCTCTTCATATCGTTCCCCATAGTTGGTTGTTTTGAAGTACCGCACCAAGCCACCGCCAACGCATGCTCTTCCTCCGGTGTCCACCATGTTGGAGGTGCTTCCGTTTCGTCCATCCCGACAACGACCTATTTCCCTTTCTTTTTTGGTCTCCCTTTTTTTCCCGATACTTTCTGACTACCCCCGACTTGCGTCTCGACAACGGGTTCTTGCGTGGGTGTGGGTTGTGTGACTGTTTGGCGTATGAAACCGAATGTGTTAAAAATGTTTTGTTGAATGTTTGCATTTTGTTGCATAAATGGTGAGGTAGAGAATTGTAATGGGGGTGAGGCGGGATTGAAAAAATTGGCAGAATATGGAATTTGTGGTGAGTTTTGGGAGTTTAGAAGGTTCATGTATCCCTCATATCCCGCAAAACCTAATGGAGTGGATGTGTTTGTCTTCGGAGGAGGGGTATTCGGGTTTTGATCCATAGTGGTTTTTTTGGTTTTGAATGAAATAGAGATAGATATAGAGAAATAGAGATAGATATAGAGGAATAGAAGTGTAATAAAATGAGATATATGTATTGATATAGTTAAATTAAATTAAGCAGTAAATTTGTTTTTTCCATTTCACCGATTAACGGTAATATTACCGTTTTTCAACGGAACAAATTGCACAACGGTCACATTTTTTGGCGTTACGACTCGTTACCACGATAACGCCTAATGGCGTAACACGCTTTAACGGGCACCTGGGGCGGTGTTCCCCGTTATGACGCCGTTAAAGACACTTGCCACGTAAGATAACGCGCCTTCCGCGTTGCCCACAGTTGGCTCTCTAAAAGCTAAAAAGGAAAATTTTAAAGAAATGACGGGTTGAGCGTTAAAGATCCACAGATTTCTCAATTTAGAACATATCGTCCCTAAGTTTTTTATTTTTTTTATGGATAGTCTTTGTGTTTTCAATTTCTTATGTGGTTTCAAAATGACTTTTATATCATTTTTAATATATTTTATTTACTTTTACCTATTTACCATATATATTAATATTAAAATTACAAGGGCCCCACTTCCAGACCCACCCCACCCTCCTTGTGTCGGCTTCCACCACCCTCCTTCTATCGCCCTCCACAGTCTCCACAATCACCACCGGTTTGCTTACTTTTTAAAAAAATGGTTGACGTGTTGGATTTTCTAAAAATACCTCAATGAACACTCACTCCCTTCAACTTTTTTTTTTTTTGTGTGTGTGTGTGTGTGTGAACTGTCAGTAAATCAAATCAAACTAAAACCACAAGCTGGAAAATTTGTTCTAAAATCAAAATGAGCCACCGAAAATACTTAAGGATTCAAGTCCTTCATATCTTAAAACTCATAAACAATTTTATCTCTGTTATCTATAAATACATACAGTTTTGTGGGATCTGTCAATGACCAAATAACGAAATAAAAGATAAAGCTAATCACCTTGGCAACTTCATGAAGCTTATGAAATTTAGGCTTGGCTAATGTGTTACTACTTACTAAGAGCTCTCACAGGGGTTGTGTGTGTTACAATATTATACTATTTTTCTTCCCTAACAGATCTCTTCCAACAACCACACCTATTGGATCAGTTAAAAATTAAAAGTAGGATGTTACAGTAAAAAAATAAATGAAAGTTCATTGTTATGTCTTGCATTTTAACTTGTCAAATAAATGTAAGATGACTAAAAATAAGCAAAATCTGTATGTCTCTATATACACCTTTTTAGTTAGTTTTCTAGCATTTCCATCAAACAAAGTGTTTCAATTAGATAATGTGTTCATACTAAAGACCTTACATTCGTTTGAAAATTACAATCTAGCGAATATATAGGAAGCTATGAGAAAACAAATAAAAAAAATTTAAAAATGAAAAGCTCTTCAAAAAGATGTATACATATACAAATATGTAATTTTTTTATAGAAATGGATTTTTTAAAAACTAAGTTGTAAAATAAGATTTTAAAAAATTTAAAATAAAGTAATATTAAAAAACCAAGTTATTAGAAACATATAAAAACAAAGTTGAAATTTTTTAAGACAAAATTCTTAAAAAGAATTAAAACATAGGCAAAATTTGTAAGCAAAATTTAAGTTTGTAAAAAGAAAAAAGTTGGGCTAAAATTGAAAATAATAACGTTTACGTAATTTACAATTCTGAAATATGACGTTTTATGGATATCCAAAATAAAATGAATTTAATAAATTATATGTCATTTCTATTGAACATTGATACCATAAATATTTTTCGATTTCAAAACAAATTACACCGTAGTAATCGTTATAAACCAGCAAGTGGCACGAAAATATTTGTAATTTATTTCAATAAAACAAGAAAATGAGAAATTATGAAGGTTGAGGGGGTAATATAGAAATTCCAATCAACGAATAAAAAGAAATAGATTTTAGGGTATATTATAAAATAAAGAGAGAATTTCAGGGACCAGCAATGCAACATTTCATATTAAAACCAAATCAAAAATGAAAAATTACAAAAATTAACGGGTAATAAGAAATTTTCAATCAAAGGAATAAAATAAATAAATTTTGGAGTAGATTATGGAATATAGAGAAAAGATGAGGGAAATGTAACATTATATTTTCAAAGTGGTTTGGTAATTGTATGACGAGAACAAGGTACATACACTAATACACATGCCCAAATACCCACCTGGAATATTTTTTAGTATTACATCTAATCTAGCAATGATAAAAGAGTTTATTTGGTCTAAATTTGCAGGTAAAAGACAATATTATACATTTTAATTTAAAACGAAAATGGTAAAGAAAAGTTCATTATTTTACTATTCAAAAAACTTAAATAAATAAACTTATACAGTTTTGTTATTTTTTTTTGTTTTTTGTTTTTTTTTTGTTTTTTTTTTTGGGTTCATATATTGGGTTTTATATAATCCATCTATTTATTATATTACTAAATAAATATTCAAAAACACATGTAATATCATCGACTTTTCTTTTTACGTTGCATATTTTGTGAGTGAAAGTCTATAACTTGTCTGATTCATACGAAACAATGTGTTTGTGATCTTATATCAACTGCTTTATTACTTCAACAATATGTTGAAGAAATCAATTGGTAAGGCTTAAAGTAATCAAAAGTTTTAATAACAAAAATGTAACAGATGCAACAAAACTGAATTGTGAAAAATCAATAAAGAACTGTCAGAATCTATTAAGCAATTTAAAGCTGTGATACCGTAATAAATTAAGGTGTATTTGGCAAAACTAACTGGTAGTTGGAAGTTGTAGCTTTTAATTGTTATATGTTATATGAGCGGTTGACAAAAGTAGTTGGAAACTTTTAAAATATGTAAAATTACATGAAGTAAGAGAAGTGATTAAAAAAATGCTCAATAGTTTTTTCTTAAACGATACATAAAGTAACTTTTAGATTTGAAGTTTTTTATTTAAACTAAAAGTTAACAAACAACTCATTTTTGTTAAAAGGTTAAAATTAGAAGCTCCAAAAAGACCTGTGCCAAACACGCTCTTAGAAAAGAATGGCATTGAATATCATTGCTTCTATATTTCAATATTTATAACTTTATAAGAGAATTATAGAGCTTGTAGAAATTCCTCTAAATATACTACTTCTGTAGACTCCTTAATTAACTAACAGTCTGAAGACTGGTATATCTAATAGTTACTAATCTTGTCTGAATGCGTATTTTGTCACATTTAATAGTCTGATATGATCAAAATCAACACACCTTTTCTCACTCAACAATAAATGTCCAGAACAAGTGTAAGAAGATATGTGAAACTGAGTCTTCTGGGAGGGCATGCTGCATGCATCTCTTTTAATCATAAAAACTGATGATTAGAGGTGGAGCATTCAATTCAAGCAAGCACTTGATTGATAAGTGATTGTGAGATGCAATCAATCACATTGATGACTCATGGAAAAACAATCATTCATAAGCACAAGGACGGGACTAGAAACTTGAGGGGAAATGATGCAAATCAGGAGCATGGAAATCTTGTAAAGTGAGCTTCTTTAAGTTTAGACACTTGGGTGGAAAGAGGTAAAATTTCTTCGGTCTTTTAAGCGTTTGATTTGAGTTCTAAAAAAAGATCATGTACCATGATCTTTTTTGGTAGATATTATATAACATAGGTACGGCATAATTTCATATATATACTTATTAAACTACTGAATATCATATTTGTCCGATCTAAACTTTAAATAGCTTGTTAATGTTTTAAAATATTAAATTTACCTAATTTTAATTTTTTAATAATTTTTATTATTTAATAATATTTTTATAATTTTAAATCATTAAAACTTAAAAAAAAAAAACAACTAAATGGACCATAATACCATTCCTTTATAAATGTCAGGAATCATTCGCACGATCTTTACGATCCGTTTCTTATTCGTAAAGGCGACACCAATTCTAGTCCATTGCACACCATGTTCTACCTTTTTGGATGGGACAATAAATGTTTTGACTTGTGAAAGCTGAATTCTTTTTTCTCGTTGATATCACTTATGCAGAAAACTAGATAAAACAATTTCAAGCTTGGAGAATAATTCATGATTCTATACTTACTGAATCCCCTGTATCTCTAATGATTTGATGTTACCTTAGCTTAGATGTGCACAAACCGGTTTTTTTTTTTCGAACCGGTTCGGTTCTAGTAAACAAAGTCAAAACCGATTCACCCCTAAATGGGTTCACCACCAAAATAATCCGAACCTATATAAATCGGTCCGGTTTTTTCTAAACTGGTTCACTATAAACCGGTTCAGAAAAAACCGGCGGGCTTAATTATTTTTTTATTTTTTATTTTTATTTTTAATTTTTTTGGACTAAGGAGGATAATATATGCATGGGTAATTTTTTGGTTTTGTTTTTGTTTTTCTAACACATTCCTCTTTATGTTTAAAAAATTCAAACCTTAGAATCAAACTTATAACCAATCAAAATCAAATCTAAAATCATAATAACCCAAATCAATTCCCAGATTGATCACTTCTAGCACTAAAAGTTCACCATTTTGTGCAACAATATGGTGTTTATGGGTTGAAGATAATCCAACTTCTCAAATATTTAAACAAAAACCAAATGCAGAGTGTTAAAAAAGAGAGTTGCTACAAGTTTTTTTTTACTCATTTCAATTCCCAAATGTTCAAATTCCTCATACCACGGTACACCGGTTCGTAGTAAACTGGTTCGAAACCGGTCCCAACTTTTAGAAATGTGAATTGGTATAAACCGACGGTTGGGTTCGGTTCGGTTCGGCATCAGTTCGGTTCAGGGGTGAACTGGTTTTCGGTTCGGACACCGGTCCGGTTCATGAACCGGTTTTTTTGTGCACCTCTACCTTAGCCCATCAAGAAAAGAAAATATATGATGGTTATAGGGCCTACTTGGATGCCTCAAGGTTGTTCGGGCTTCGGTGTTTTTTAGCTAATCTAAACGATTACAATCTTTTTTCTATTTAAATTTTGAATCTCCTTTATCTTTATAGGTCATGAGTATGTTTTTTCTTTTTTGGTTGTCTTCTTTTTGTTAATTGTTATACACACGATTATTTTTATTTTTTATGGGTGACTTGAGGTGTTCCTAGTCTACAACGCCCTGAACTGTAACGGATTATGAAGATTTTAGGTAATACTAGGAAAGCTGAATGCTATTCCAGGTGCTGTCCAAACACATTGAGTTTTCCTTCGGTTCTTTAGTGATCACATGGGAAGATGCATTTGTAGAAGTAAGATGTCTCCTTATATTCAAAATTGTAAAATACATTTTGTGAAAAGCATATTTAGTTTACTATGGATTGTAAAAAACTTCAAAAGTTGAATACATTTATACGCATTGATTCCATATGCTTTGGGTATTATGTATGTAAGGCTTTCATATCCCTTTGTTATTGTTGATTGGAACTATAGTTGGTAGCAACATTTTTTTTGAACTAACCTTTTTAGCAAAATACTTTGTTTACAAACGTATTTTTAGCAAAATCCTACAACTTGTAAATCTGGGAAATGTGATTGGTTAAACACAAGAGTTACACAGGAACAAGATTTCTAGTAAACAAATAGAAACATATTATTTGTCCCACCACGTAATTCATTTGTAACCAATAATCGTTTGAAGTGATTACAGTTTCATACCACCCACAAAAGGCACTATTATATATACTTATGGATAATTTGCTAACATAACATTAACAATCTTTGATTTATGAACTAAGAAATAGCAAGCAACACACATTAAATAATAAATACAAAGGATTCTTTTTTCTATTGCTAACATAACTTTAATAAATGTAAATGGACAAACTAGACAACATTTACATTTTACAGTGGGGCCTTCATCAACACACCTCAAGCATTCAAGACAATTGTAGTTGAAGATTCTGAGATAAATAGGAATAAAGCAGAAGTACAATTACCTGATGCGTGTGATTGGAAGAATGTGCAACAGGGAAGAATGAAATATTAAGTGTGAAATTTTCATATGCCCTGCCATTTAGAAGTAAGGTCATTTATTGTTTTCATTCAATTATAATGATTTAAACACATTGGATGGAAAGGATTTTACCATTCCATGAATTTTTATTGATTACTTTATTTTTCATTATAAGTATTTATATGAATCATCATTTTTGTTGAATGCTTTGCAGTTTGCAGAGGAGCTTCCTGATGTTTAAGGGTGGATTATAAGTTAGAATTGAGGTACCTTCCCCAGTGGTCTAAACTGGTCTGTTTTCTAATTCAGATCATTGAAATGATAGATAGTGTTAAAATTTTCCAATAGATACCAATACTTTAAGGAACCATGTTTTATACCATAAGAAGAAAAAGCTATACACATGGAAAATTGTGAACTACAAAGGATTTGCACTAGATATTCAGAAACACATAAATTAGAGAAAACTAACCTTCCTGTAGCATAGCAGTTGTTTGTGTTGTCAAAAACTTGTCTATTCCAGTCACTCTCTTGTTCTCCTATCGGAGGGAAGAAAGGGAAGATTGAGAGCAGAGAATCGGTGAATGTTTAAGGGCTCAAATTCCTCCTATACAGTTGAGATGGGGATTGCGAACAGATAATCGCCGTTGGTCGATGGAATCAGATGTTGAGAGCCTTCGCTGTCGCAGTCTCGCAGAGAGATGAAGAGAGTTGACTGTTGAGTAATTGAGGAGTGTGGGTTGTGAATCCTAATTCCTGAGTGTGAGTCTGTGAGAAGAGGACACGATGGACCTATGACAAAATAAAAGCCCTAAATATTTTCTTAATTTATTGGCCCATTTAGACCATCCCCGTTCGTTGCCATATTTCAGTTAAAAAAAAATAAAAAAATCATTTAACACCCACCACTAGGTTGCTCCATCAAACCGCTCAAGTTTTCATTTCATTTTTATTTATTTATTTGTTATAACTCTTTTGCACTTTAAACATTATGTTGTAATTAGTTTAATTTTATTTTTATTAACAAAATAAACAAAACACACTAAAATACATAAAATAATTTTGTCTACAAATAAAGACCAATAATTATATATTTTAAATTTTTTTTAAATTTTTTTATGGTGTATATATAATCTTAAAAATAGTAGAAAAAATTGGGTTATAAATTGAAAAATATATAATATTTAGTTTGGATTGGATTGGATTGTTAATGAGTGTGAAAAGTTGGTTTAGTTGGATTGTGTAGGTGGAAAAAAGATAAATTGTTTTTTTAATTGATTTTCATATAAATATTATTAGAGATTTGAGTTGGAGCATGATAAAATGAGTTTTCTACTTTTAAAAAGTATTTAGCTATTCATTGTACTTTTACATTTAATTATCAAAATATAATGGTTTACCTTTTTAATGGGTTTAAAACATTACTTTTATGTTTCTACTTTAGAAAGTATGTACATAGTACAAAATAGCATTCCGTATACAAAACTTTATTTTAATACGCCATGAATCCCGAGTAGCACCTCCATGCGCATCCTCCAAATTGTGTAGTTCGTCGATGTCAAAGTCGGATATTGGAACGTGAACGACGTGTGTTCCTTAGACGGTGGTTGCGATGATTCTCCTCCCGACATCGCGGTTGATATCCTTAGACGGTTGATTTCTTATTGCTCTACAGGAGTCAACAATTTTTTATTGAATTGAGTTAAATCTTTAACTAATGGAGATCCATTTTTTTTTTGAAAAACACGATTTGTGTATTTAGAAACCCAACAGGCCCAAAGTCAAATAAAAAAAACACGTTTGTATTTCTTTCTTTAGGGCAAAAGACGTCTGCACTCTGTAGCACTGATCTCTCGCAGGTATACAATCTCTACAAGTAGGACCACACAAGCCTGGCGCACATAGACGATTTCACAGCAAGAACACCAAGTAGCCATCGATTATTCTTGCTCCTGTCACGATCGATTTCAGCTTCCGGGTTGTCACGATCGAGTTCAGATTCTGGGTTGACCAGAACCACACGAACAGGAACCAACAATTCACTGTTCCGAACAGGTTTACTGCTTTATGTCTCCACAATGGGTCTCTCTCTACCGCATGTATACAATAGAAGAACCACAAAGTTCTAAAGGTTCTGGACATGAACTCCTTCTATGAAATCAGATTCTCTTCTCCTGATGTTACCTTGTCTGTCACAGGCTCACGAAAACAGCAAAGTTGTTACACTTGTAACTCTCCACGCGAACAGAACTGCTTCAAACTCAAGCAGAAAAATTCGTAGATAGTGTTCACCACAACAGAAATTCACAACACAGGTTCCTTCTATCCCTTTGCTCTGATACCAATTAAAGCAAAGCAGAAAAACAGAAGCTATAATGCATAACTCGCATAAGCCTTTTTATTGAAGAAAATTATATCTCAAAACTTCAACTTATATAAAAGACAATACAAGATCCTATCTAATTTATACTAAACGTATCTTCTTAGTATTAAACTAGGATTCCTAAATACTTTCCATATAAGCATTCCTTATGGCTCAAAGAAGACTTGTAAACCTCGGACAACACTCCAAGTCTTTTGATCTGATCCAAACACGCCTGCAGCCTTATTAAACTCAGATTAATTCACCAACAAGAGGAACTATTGATTTTATAATGGTCGGAGAACGTTCAGAAGGTATCAAAACATGTGGAGAAGACGATCATCATTTTGATTTTGAGGTATATATATTTTATTTATTTCCCTATGGTTAGGATGTAACTGATGCATCAGGTTTTGGTTTCCATTGTATCAAATCATGAGCATCGTAGTGTTACTCATCATTGAATCTAAAGTTCATCATCGAAGGCATGTATTCGTTTCTTTTAACATTCTTTTTGGCTTAAGAAATTCCATTAGGTGCATATATGCATATTTTTTCAAGTACATATATGCATATTTCTTATACTATAATATTCGTCAGTAAATCATAAAGAAACCCATTTTTATTTATTAATTTATAAATATAATAGTACAAGTATTTTATTCGATACAAAATAAAATATAAAAAAAAACAAAAAATGCTACAAAAATTCAAAGCGGTTTTAGGTCTTTGTTTCAAGATTTCTATATTTTCTTAAATTTATCACTTCATCTCTTCAATATTTTCCACAAATTCTTCCAAATCTACAAGAAAAAAATTGATTAATGCAAGAACTCTCACAAAAATACATATTTATGTATCATGTAAGATTCACATGTGATTGTATCTTTTAAAATTCAATTGTAAAATTTACAAGAAAAAAAAATTAATGATGAACACTCACACAAAATGCATGTGTGCATATAGACGTAATTCATATGTGATTCACTTGTGATTTACATGTAATTCATATGCGATTCATTTGTGATTTACATGTGATTCATATGTGAATTACACATGATTTACATGTGAATCACATGTAATTCATATGTGATTCACTTGTGATTTACATATGATTCATATGTAAATTACATGTGAATTACATGTGATTCATATGTGAATTACATGTGAATCCATGTAATTCATATGTGATTCACTTGTGATTTAAATGTGAATTACATGTGATTCATATGTGAATTACATGTGATTCATATGTGATTCACTTGTGATTTACATGTGAATCACATATAATTCATATGATTTATAATACCATATGTCAATTATAATTTGAATATCATCTGATTAAGATGAGAATAACATTTGAATCATATTTGAATAAAATTATCAATCATTACCTGGTAAAAAAAATTGTTTCGTTTTCCATATCTTCATTTTCTTTTAGAATCCATAATACTGCTAAAAATTCTCACAAATTGCATTCAATAAAACAATGTATTAAACAATGTGTTGCATAATCATTTATGATTATAACTTTCTGCAATATAATCATTCAATAAAAAATTTCACCGAGTAATACACAATAGTTCATATGCTAAATTCCATGTGTACAATCTTACCTTGGAAATGAGTAGGGGTTTTTTTGGCACAATGCCTCCATAGTTCTTCCTGATGACTTCTTCCTGATGACACACGATATAACGAAACAAGGGCGTAAGGGATTGTAGGATTTTAAGGGATATAAAAACACGTAATAGATACAATAAAAAAAGCTAATATATGATTCATAAAGGGTAAAAAATGAGTAAAGGGCATACACGAACTTTATGAGTAGTTAATGGGTTTGAAGGAAGGTTTATATGCCCTTTTAAAACTACATCAAATATTCTCAATTGTATTTCTATGTAAGAAAATGAAATCTTGTTAAAATGAAATTCATTAGGGTAAATTACATGAACATGAAGACAAATTAAACGTTGTTTTAGTTATGTTATTTTTTCTATTAATATCTACATGTATTAAGAAAACAAAATGACATTTTATTAAGAAAACAAATAAAACCTGATGATAAGAGGCAGTAGAGATTTTACTTCTAAAACTTCAATTTCAACCGGAGATTAAGCAAACCTAATTCAACGATGACATGCAATAATGGAAAGAACTCAATTTGCTATCAATTTCCTACTAATAAAACTGAAACAAATGTGATATTTATTTCATGTTTCCTGTTTGACTTTAGTTTGTTGTAACTTGTTACATTAAAGATGATGATGATGATGGCCTCATTTGATGCATGTCCATAAAAGATTCATCCTCATGAGGCCATCTATGGTGCTCTCCTACTACATTTCTCAACATGTAACCAAAAAAAAGTTTAGGATCATATATTGGAATGGATTCATCATTCATGAAGCCAAAATGGAGTTAACATGTGATATTTTACAAAGATATAAGCTCACAAACTCACATGTTTACCAGTTGATTTTGCATTGATAAACGATGTAATTTTATTTCTTCCAAATTTAAACCTCATTAGAAAATGATTGAAAAAGAAATCCACTGTAGAAGCAATAAAATTTGGTTTATCTGAATCAATCATCCTCTTTAGAAACAAAGTAGTGTTAAGATCGCAACACCATTCAAACTTGAAGCTCAAAACAACTCTACACTGAGTCAATCCAGTTCCATAATGCATATCACCAACATAATCAACACATACAACCAATTATTTTCATTCCTTAACAGACTTACAAAACTCTGACATGAATTTGAAAATTAACCTGAAGGATCTTAAAAGTGTCGGAATTGAAGATTATAGCAAGATTAAGATGTTTCTTGAGAGTAACTTTGTTATGCGACACCGTTAATCTATCGGATAGAATATAAAACTGAAGAAAATATAGTGAAACGGTGATTAGATCGAGGTAGAATAGTGACTACTATCATTCGTGACCAAAAATAGGATAAATAATCATTACCATTTAGGTCTTCGACGATCATTGAAGGATTAAGGTCTTTGTCGATAAACGTGATCCACCATCGAAGGATTTAGGTCTTTGACGATCAATTCTAATCGAAGATAAACACGACCGACATCGATCTCTTGGTTCGTGGATTTTTTGTCGATGATTTGGAGATTAATGATGGTGGACTGTTAGTAGTGACTGAGTATAGAGAGGTGGTCGATCGAGGGAGGAAGGATGATTCGGTGAAGAAGACGACGTGAAAGAGAGAGAGAGAGAGAGACAGAGAGACAGAGAGAGATGTAAATGAGAGATTTAATTTGGGGAATTAAAACAATTATTTTATCCCTAAAATACCCCCTGATTCATTTCAATATCGTACCCCCGTCTCTTATTTTTTATAAGTATTTACAAAAATGCCACAAATCATCTTCACCTTCACTACTACAAACTGGCAAATAGAATACTCTTAATAGAATACAGTTGCATAAGAATCCGTATCATATTAGAGATAGAGTACTATCGACAAAAAACAGCCGTACAAAATCAAATAGAATATTGTTTTCATAACCAACAGGACTTATTTACATACAAAAAAATACGGTTATTTTAAAAATACCCACCACCACCACCACCAGATGTATTATCACGAGTTAATGACTTGAACATTGTGTTTGGAAAGTGTTGTAAAAAACCTCCAAAATATATTTGGAAGAAGAGGTCTATTTTTTGGGAGTTGCCATATTGGAAGCACCTGGAAGTCCGACATTGTCTTGATCCGATGTATATTGGGAAAAATGTTTTTGAAAGTTTGATAGGCTTGTTATTGAATATTCCTTGGAAAACGAATGATGGTATCAATGTTCGAGAAGACTTGGTCGAAATGGGAATTCGGCCTGAACTTGCACCTATTAAGAATGATGGAAAGCGTACGTATCTACCACCAACTTGTTATACAATGTCTAAGGCCGAGAAGACCAAATTTTGTAAATGTTTGCATGGGGTGAAAGTCCCATCCGGCTATTCTGCAAACATTAAGAAGTTGGTGTTGATGAAAAACTTGAAATTGCTTAGTATGAAGTCACATGATTGTCATGTTCTATTGACACATATGATTCCCATTGCAAAAAAACGCAAATGGAAAGCAAGAAAGGTAATAAACCATTTATCTGTCGTGAAACTAAAAAAAGTGATTATAAATTTTTAGTACTTTATAATAACTATTATTACAATTTGTATTTTTGCAGTAACATGTCATGAGAAAAGACATTAAAACAGAAAATAATGGAATATACGTGAACATGATTCAAATTATTTTGAGAATTTTGGTAAGTTATAAATAATTCTAGTATTTTTGGTTTAAATATTATATGATTTTTATTTCACTTTAGTAAAGTTACGTTAAAAAAAATGCTTTTATAAATGTTATATTTATTTATGTGTATGCATGTACATATGTATGTATCTATCCATTTATAATATTAATATTTTTAGATGTAATATAAGGATTACTTGGTTATTAAAAAAAAAACTCATACATTTTGATACGGATGTTTATTAATTTTATAATCATTAACACACCTTTACGAGTATACCGAGGGTTTATATGCCAAAGGTACTCATAAATTCCTAATTTTCTTTTCAATAGACTCACAGAAAAATGGGTGTGAGTTCCAGTTGCTCCACGATCAAAATTTTGAGGAAAACGCTGTTAACTTTCGAGAAACCAGTACCCCATGATCCATTAGATCATGGTAGGAGCAATTTTAGGTGCGCATTTTTCCCCGCTTTATTCAATTTTAGGGTTTAAGTCTTGAGAATGCAGTTGACGGGGAGACCATAGATATCAAAGAAAATTCTGTGAGAGCGTCGGAGAGCAAACCACTGTGACAAAAGCAGACAGCAGTTCAATCGTTTTGTGAGAACATTTCACAGGTAATTCTTCTAATCATCATTTTCCCCCATTTCGTGAACAATACCCAAGATACAGGCACAAATTAGTGTGGTTGTATAACTTTTTCAAGTTCTTTTCTTTCCTGGTTTCTGTGCATATAACAAATTGTAACTCCTCACTTTCAAGTTAGGGATTTAGTATTTTGTTACAGAAAATATAACTGATAATTGGTATTCCGGTTCGACCCGAATGACTTCAAAGATGGATTAGATTGTGCTATTTGTGTATCAGAGCTCGATGAAGGAGAAAAAACTCGAATTCTACCAAAATGTAGCCATGGATTTCATGTTGAATGCATTGATATATGGTTTCATTGACATTCAACTTTTCCGATTTGTAGAAACCCTGTTTCCTATCAGATTGAAATTTCAGTCCAGCATTTGCTTGAAATTCGTCAAACACAAGAAGAATCAACAGAAAATGGGGATTCACAAACTTTCCCAACAAATATATTGTTTTGGGGAGATTAAACTGAAGTTAGCACGTTGACTTCTCAATTTGAAGAAGCCAACAATCATCATCAAACACCTATTTCAACTTCCGAACCATCTTCTTCTTCACCATAATACACATTAACAATTACTTCCTTAATATGTATATCTGAAATTATGTTACTTGGTTTTGTAGGCATACAATGGATCAACCACAAAGAAAAAAAGAAGTGTGACACTGATAAGGGGAAACCCGAAAAACAAAGTGGATTTGGAAATTGAATTTGATGAGTTAGGCCAAAATATCGGAGCTATCAGCTACCCAATCTCAGTTTAGCAATTATTGTGGAGTCATGGTAAGGACGAGGATTTCTATCCTCATTGCGTTGGGATGAAGTTCCTAAGGCTGAAATCGATGAACTATGGTTAAACATTAAGGTATTTGTGTGAGCCTGTTAATTGTACTTTCATTTAATTCATACATTCATTTATATATATATATATATATATATATATATATATATATATATATATATATATATATATTACTAATATTTATTGTAAAAAAAAACAGAAACATTGGAATATAGAAGATGATAGACACAAAAACCAGGTACTAAAAATTTGCAATCAGTCATGGAAGGCTTACAAGAGTAGGCTTGTTACCGAATACCTAAAGAAGGGTAGAAATCCTATACCTAGACGAGCCTACATGGAACGCTTTTGTTCAACTCAAAACATCACCGAGCTTCCAGGTTTGGCTCACTTTACCCCTCTTTATATGATAATACTATATTGCAGTGTTTCTAATTCTGCTACTTCTTTCCAGGAAATAAGCAGCAAAGCTACAGAGACTGCAAAGTTGAACAAGTATCCGCCTCGGATAGGCCCACGTGGTTATCGTGGTATGAAACCTCAATGGGAAAAAGAGATGGAGTCTGGTGAGTCAACGGAGTTCCATAATATAAGAAGTGAACGTGCAAGGAATTTTATCCTTGCTAGGTTAAAACGTGATCCCACAGGAATATACTCGTTACCTACTGATCTCTACTCCTTGGCATCTGAATTGGTAAGTTAAGTATTCATTTTGTAATGTTATCATTTATTTTAAAACTATTTAGGATTTAATTACCCTTGCAAATTTATTTGGACTAACAGATTGAAAAAGATACCCCAATTATCTCACGGAGATTGGTTTCCTGGACCTGGAGCTGATGTGCTTACAGAGGTGTTAAGACCCGAGCATCCAGGTTGTACGAGGGCTGTTGGGCACAATGTTGGCTTGAGACAATCCATGCCTAGGGTTGATAAGAAAAAAAGGAAGAGCCATGATAAATATAACTTGGAAGATATTAAGTAGAAGATGAAGATCGAGGCTGAGGCTATGATGGAGGCCAAAATGGAAGCCAAGATAGAAGAGATGAATGCTCAGATGGAAGAGATGAAAACATATATGCACCAGCTTCTCTCAAAGAATGAAGGAATACACATTACCAGTCCGGTATTGAAGAAAAATAGTGTCGTCTCGACTGTATCAGATGAGTTGGATGGGATAAAGGTAATCATGTGTTTTTTTTCTTATATACAAGATATTTGATCATATATTAACATATACATTATATGTTTGCAGACTCCTACTGCTTGCGAGTTAGTGATACCATACGGCGCAATGAACCAAAAATGTGCAAAAGGGATGGTCTTTCCATATGGGAATGGACAAATACATTCAGTTCCTTTAAATGCAAATCATTTGAGGGTATCCATAGACAAGATCTATGACCAATATGATTGTATCCCTCTTCCTGTCTCGACCGAAGAAGCGAGTAAGTTGTGTGAGGCGCTTCATGGTATAGTTCAGTGGCCAAGGAATGCAATTAAGATCATTCAGGTACATAGAATTATCATTAACTTTGTTTAGAATTAGAGTAATAAATAGTTGTGCACACATCTAACTTGTTAACAGTCCTCACAGTTCAAGCCAAATGTTGAACAAGATAAAAGATGTTCCTCTCTACCGGTAGCTATCGACCCGGTAATTTCTCCAACCTTATTAGTTATTATATGTATATTATAAATTGTACAAATATGTGATAATCAAACAATTTTTTAATGTTCGTTCAAAAACAAAGCAACCTCGCATAACCAAGAGTGTGCCAGTAATCTCGAAGGGTGTTATGAAGAAGACCAAGCCATCAAAGGAAAGTTTGATACCATATAATTCTAATAAGCAAGTCGAACTAGAAAAAATGCCCTTGGTCATGAAAAGAATGTATAGACGTTTGATGAATCGTGAAGCTCTTGATGATGCGATTTATGTTGAAGCCGAACCCGGGATCCTTGGAGCTCGGAAAATTGAAACGTACATTTACCCCGAGGAGATTTTACGTCTGTTGAATAAACAATGGCTTGATATTAGTGTCATAACTTGGTTTCAAATGTAAGTACAAACAACAATGTTTAAATTATTTTCGTTTATAGTATTTACATTTATAATGTATATTTTCTGGTTTGTAGCATGTTACATTCAATGCTTGAAACACATGGTGGGAATAAAGTTAACAAATGTGCTTTTATTTCCCCAAGTGAGATTCAAGCAACAATATGCGAGTCAAATGGTGAGGGTGTTGTAAGTTACATTGTTGATGCAATGCGCTTCCATAAAGACAAACAGTTTTTTGTCGCACCCTATTGGCAAGGGTTTTGAATCTTACTGCTTTCATTTTTATTGGCTTTATTTCTTTATTGTGTATACTAAAATGTATTAACATTACTAGATTGCATTGGATGCTGCTAGTAATCTGCCCTAACCAAGGCACAGGGTATATCTTGGATTCCTAAAAAAATCCGGATGAGAAGCCCGTGGAGAACTACATAGTCGTGAAATATGTCGAAGAGTAAGAAATCTTTTTGTATTTCCGACAGTTATTTCTTTCTATAACTTTTTTAATTTTTTTCTAATCTTCATTTTAGGGCTGTTGCAAGGCTTAAGGAAGATATCGAAACAACACACCCAATGAATTGGACACTTGTCGAGGTAAAAGTACTTCATGGGTACCTTGAACCTGCTTCTTGTTAATTTTTTTTTATTAAAAACTGATACCTGGAACACGGAACCTGTTCCGTCATAAGATCAAAACCGTAGGTTCAAAGTAAAAGTTCTCTAATCCTTTATTGTTCATATTTGTAGTGCAACCAACAACCATCAGGTTGGGAGTGCGGTTTTTACATCATGAGATGGATGTTTGAGTTCGTGTTGACTCGACAAAATGAATTCCTAAACAAAGTAAGTATCTTAAATCTTTGTGCAATTTGTCTAATATGTTAAACATTCTTTATTAAATTATAATTTATTTTTTAATTTATATATAGAAAAACTGGAACGATAAAAAACCATTTCCGGATTGGGTGTTAAATGAAATCATCGTTATGTGGAGCTCAAGGTTTGAGAGTAAGTATTTGAGTCAAGTGCCCCTTTGAAAGGTTAGTTATTCTTACCTAATTGTTTATTATAGCATTTTACTTTAATGTACTTGATTATTATAACACTGCACTTGCATTTCGTTTTATACAACATTGTACCTAAAAAACTCATCAAGACATTGTACTTTTAAAAATGAACCTACTGTAGCATCATACTTTCAAATCTTTATCTTATTAGGACATTAAACTACAAAAAAATATATATTGTAAAAAATAATTTGAATTTGGAGGATCTTGCTATTATGGGATATATGTCTCAATGTATATCAATAGGAAGAAATGGTAGTAGGGTGTCTTAACAAACAAATAAATGAAACTAAGTTGCTATTTCCTGCAAATTAACTCAATTTTTTATTATCATAACAGTTATATGTTCTCTTTTTTTCCATTAGTTGCAACTTTTAGTTTCTTTTCTTGTCTTATGTCGCAGGTATGTGGCTGCAATTATGGAGTTTGACATCTACCAGATGGATTTGTTTGTCTTTTTATATATTTAATTTTTCGTTGATTAGGATGGACAAATTGGGTTTAGGGCAAATTATGTTTGAAATGAATATTGTTAATTTTTGAAATTAATGACTAATCATGCTTTTGTTTTGACTTTTATATATATTCTGTTTGTTCATGAAATGTTTGTGTGTAGAAATTATTTATAGGCATGTTTTCTTTATAGAAAAGTGTAATTATTGTATTTAATTTATGAAATATATTTATTTAGAATGTCCTTTGGCAATAAGAAACCGTAATTTACAATATTTTATAAGGAGTACGGTTACATTGAAAAATCAGTATTCTATGTGTTTCGTTAAAAGAATAAGGCTACTTTTAAAAAACCCTAAAACCGTATTTTATAATGATTATAGAGAACTGGTTTTGCAACCGTACCGTATTATTTAAAAAACCATACATTATGATGATCGTAGAGTACGGTTTTGCAACCGTATTGTATTATCTAGAAAACCGTATTATATGATGATTATAGAGTACGGTTTTACAACCGTATTGTATTACATTTTCGAATAGGAAACCCCCCTTATAGAGTACCGCTGTAAAACCGTATTCTATGTTTCATTTTAACAGTATTCTATTTGTTATTTTGTAGTAGTGATTATTTTGATCTAACGGCCCTTGTTTAGTTCTCGGTTTCTCATTAATATATGAGTTCTCAAATGATTCTTCGTCTCTCTCTATCTCTCTCTCTCTCTCTCTATATATATATATATATATATATATATATATATATATATATATATATATATTCCATTTCCTACTATAAATACATCATTTACTATTTCAAAACGACACCTCTTATTCCATTACATTTATATTTTCTTCAATTTTATTTGAAATGGATTCTACTCCTAAAAATGTTGAAAGATGCAAAAAATAGTCCAAACATTTATAAGTGGTGTTGGTGAAAGCTTACATTGATACTTTCGAAAAGAACCACGTAAATCCACAAAGATCTGGATATTTTTTGGGAAGAATTATGGATCGTTTTAACCAGTAGTAACTTGGGGTTCAGATCATGTAGCACATCAAATTAACTGAAATAAAAGGATATGTGGGCGAAAGTTAACGTGCTCAATGTTATTTTTACTCGCAAGATGAATACACATGAGCCCGAAGTTTCTGACAAAGAAGTTTTAAACGCAAAAAAAAAAACGAGTATTGCAAATAACATAACATGAAAGATTTTTAAATCCACCTCTTTTTTTAGAATTTAGTGATTTTAATTGGATTTAATTTGTCGTTTTGTCTTTTATTTATCTTTTGTAGTATTTAAAGTATGTATTTTCATTTTAATTGTTGTTTTAGGATTTAATTTACCTTTTATTGTAGTATGTTTTTTTAATTAAATGTTATTTTTAATTTTAATTTTATATTTTTTAGTTTAAATTTAGTGTAACTTTTATTTAAAAAAAAGATAATGAGTTGGGATGAATGAGAAAATGAGTTTCCTCTTTTGGATGAGAAGGGTGGAAGTAAGAGGATAAAGAAAAAAACTAAGGTGGCAATTGACAAGTAGTAGGTTGGGAGGGGTGAGAAGCGGATACCTTCCACCCTTATATAATAAGGGTATATAATAAGGATGAACAGTGACGAATCTAAAACAAAAAACCACGTGGTTTATTAGGTAAATGAAAATTAAAAAAATTAAAAGAGTAAAAAATACTAACGTTAGCGGATCGAATTGTATGCCTAAAATATTTAAACATCACTTCAAAAGTTATAATATTAAAGTTTCTAATTTTCTATTTCCCTTTTAAAAAAATTTATTAGATCGTTGTATTGGGCTTTTAAATATAAAAGATATGGGCGCTTTGTGGGCTTCTAAATATAAAAGATATGAGCTTTGTTCATACGTTTTCTTTTTGCCAACAATAATTAGGTAGGTCTTTTTCTAATAATAAGGTGATTCCTTATTTTTTTTGTTATATGTACATGTTAATAATAATAATAATAAGGTAGGTCTTAGGACCTACCTTATGCCTTACTAGCTATGCCACTGAGGGTGAGCATCGAAATTATGGCTTAACCACAAATATATAATCTTGTGTATTCTCGTATGTATTAGATTACAAAGAGTGTTGTTTTATAATATCAATGTCTATAGAATGCATATGTATTCCACGGATGTCACTATCTTCAGCATTCTTCACATGCGAGGGAATACAAAAGCATAATTTGGCCAAATCGTGTGTCATCTATCGGCACTTGTAACTCGAAGTCTCCTTTCATATTGCCTAGGTTGCAATTCTTACCATGTCAAGTATAAATACAATCTTATAAAAATCAAATTTCTAAATGAGCAACAAACCAAAAGTTTGTTAATTTTTTTGGCTCTTAAACTTACAATAAATTGTGAATATTCATTTGCATAGAATCAATCACAACAAAATCACCACCTGTTTTCATGTACAAACAGATGGATCGCCTTGTTATTTGCTATTTCTCAGTCTTACGTAAAACATCTACAATGAGTGATTTCTTTTTAAATGATATAATATTTAATAAAGAAACCGGTTGACCTGTTTGGCACGTAAACTCAATTGCTTATCATAAAATGAAGTCAATTGAAAAAGTATCCATCAAAAGTCTTTTCATGGTAAATTATTATTGGAGTAAATTACTGAAATCGTCCCTATGGTTTTGTCAAAATTGCACATTTGGTCCCTAATTTTTTTCTCGCACTCGGATCGTCCCTATGGTTTGATTTTGTTGCGTTTTTCACCCCTTACATACATAAAGTTAGGGACCAAAGGTACGATTTTGACCAAACCATAGGGACGAAAACGCAACAAAATCAAACCATAAGGACAATCCGAGTGCAAAAAAAAAGTTAGGGACCAAACGTGCAATTTTAACCAAACCATAGGGACGATTTTTGTAATTTACTCTTATTATTGCATAATTTTCTAAATTTTAATTAATATATACATATGTATCAATTCGAATCTATGCTATGTGAACTAATTTCATGATGTATGGATAAACAGAAAGCATACCAAATATGGAACATGGCCATTGCATGTTCCATTGTTCCTAGTTCACATCTTTCCAAAATTTGCCTGTGTGTTGTCTCCTCACATCTCAAATTAATTATTAGTAATGGTGACTTAAGAGCCCATCTCATTTAAATGTGAAATTTATACTACTTAAAAAATAGGACCAAAGCTATAATCGAATAAAAGCTACATGGCACGGAGTGCACATTTTTATAAGACTTATAAATGCGCCCTACGGTATCCGAAGTTGTGGGCATGAGGTCCCCGAATCTGCCAACTTGACTCTGCAAAAATTCTAAAAAACGGTTAAAACTTCATGATAACCGGTATTAACTTCCAAAAACCGTATTTTGTCATTATTTTCCATTTGTGAGTATAAGTAGGGATATACTCCAGTTTTGAAACTAACGAAAGATATACATCTCGCAATACAAATATGGTTTTTGCTTCCTCTAGTGTGCCTAAGATTTGATGTGGTTTTGTATCCGGAGAAAAAAATTGTTTATCCCATGCATAAGTAACAAATACTAGTTTTCAAGGAAAAATAGACTACGATTTGTAAACTATTCAAATCTGATTTTATCTGCAACAATCTCTAATTACAAATTCCCCAACATTAAAGACCAGCTTTGAGCTAAAGTGCTCAAAGGGACCCGTAATTCTTTATCGTCGTATTTAGATTAATAAGACTAAAAGTAAAGTTGTTTGATGGTTTTGGTTTTGTTTTGTAATATCATGACAACTTTCAGTTAATCACGTTAATCAAATGTCCAAAAAATCATTAATAACAAACGAGAATTCTAGTAAGCTTTTCAGGCATCACACTTAGTAATTTGTAATCATAAATAAAAAAAAAATCTCTATGTAAAAGTGTTTTACATAAGGTAACATCTTCTATTCTATTAGCTAAATGACTCCAAAAATTACTCAAACTAGGTTTTATATTAAAAGAGTTTTGTTTAAATAAAAAAAACATAGTTTGAAAGATTTTTTTAATTCGGTTTTTGTATTAAAAACTAAAATCTAAAAGCTTTAAAAGTTTGATGCCGAATAAACTCATCTCACAAATTTACAGATTTGTTATAGAAAAAACTACATATTGTTAATAACTTATGATGTTTCAATTAAAATATGATCAATCGGTGAGTAAATTAGTGTAAAAATACAAACTTTTAACACACATAATACAATTCCATAATACCCTTTCGCCTATGATGCACATACATTAATTTCATAAACATAGATGTAAAATATTAGTTACCCCTTTTGCTCTATATAAACCCCCACAAGTCCTAACTCTAATTTCATCCTTTTCAAAATCCCTCTTAACATAATAAAACAAACATATACCAGAAGATGCCCTCAAAGACCGATACCCCACTAGTAATCTTTCTAGCACTCAACATTCTCTTTTTTGCTCTAGCGAATGGTGACACCACCTGCCCCATCCCTAGCCCAAAGCCATTTGATGCAGCCTGTCCAACAGACGCCCTTAAACTAGGTGTGTGTGCCAATGTACTTGGGCGTTTACTTGGTTTTGATGTTGGGAACCCACCAAATAAACCATGTTGTAGCCTCATAGAAGGCCTTGTTGATCTTGAGGCTGCTATTTGCCTTTGCACTGCCATCAAAGCCAATGTTTTGGGGATCAATTTGAATGTACCATTCTCTCTTACTTTGCTTCTTAATATTTGTAGCAAGAAAGTCCCGAAGGACTTTCAATGTGCTTAAATCATCAACCACATAAGTAACCTGGGTGTTTGTTTAGCATTGCGAGAGTGCTTACTTTTGTGTCTTAATTCGAATAAACCATCTTAATTTCCTTGTAATGATGATATAAATTGTTAGTTCTTGGGAATTAAAATTTGATGTGTTATTTATACAATAGTTTTAAGGGTAAATAGCACAAAAAACAATAAGTTTATACAAAAATTCTAATTTGACACTGTGTTTTTTTTCCTCAAATTTGACACTGTATTTTTCAATTTTTTACAATTTTGACCACTTGACCGGTCAACCCGGTTATCTGCTGACGTGACATGATGACGTGCCAGTTTTGATGACGTGACATGCTGACATGACATGCTAACGTATTAAAATTGAATTCGTTTTTCCACAAAAGACACTAAGTTTTCACTTTTTTTTTTCGATTTTGACACGAAGTTTAATTTTGTTCTTTCAATTTTGACATTATGTTTTTTTGTTCCAAATCAAAAATCATTTTTTTCAATGTTGACAATTTTCCATTTGAAACCGTATAAATATTTTTCTAATACATTTTAAACCGTATAAATACATTTTTTTTATTTAAAACAATATTTTTATATAAATACAAGGTTTCTTTTTTTTTTTTTTTTTTTTTTTTTTTTTTTTTACATGTAAACCATAATTTTATGTATATATATGTATTAGTTATATAAAAACCGTATTTTATATTAAATACACAACTTTAAAATAAGTTTGGAGGTTTGGAGGCGCATAGTCGATCAAGGTCCAGATGTCAAGTTTGCAACCCTTGAAATTTTTACATCTTATTCAAAACTTATGGTTAGTTTGGTTCTCATGACATAACTAATGCATATTTATACATTATGCTTTGAATGTAAAAAAAAACCTAATATTTAAATAAAAATGTTGTTTTTAAACGAAAAAATGTATTTATACGGTTCAAAATTTAATAAATAAAATATATTTATACGGTTTCAAATGGTAAATGGTCAAAATTGAACAATTGGAAACATGATGATCGATTTGGAACAAAAAAACAGAGTGCCAAAATTAAAAGAAAAAAAATTAAGCTTAGTGTCAAAATCGAAAAAAATGTGAAAACTTAGTGTCTTTTGTGGGAAAAAAATTCAATTTTGACACGTCAGTATGTCATGTCAGCATGTCACGTCATCAAAACTGACACGTCATCAGGTAACCGGGTTAACCGGTCAAGTAGCCAGAATTGTAAAAAATTGAAAAGCACAGTGTCAAATTTGAGACGAAAAAAAACACGTCAAATTAGAATTTTGATGTATACTTAGTGTCTTTTGTGTTATTTACCCTAGTTTTAACTTTATAAATCTGATTCTATTTCAACTAGCTGTCGCACACTATGCAGTGTATATAATTGTGAAATAATATAGTTGTGGCAAGACAAAATGTCGAAGAGTTGGGGAACGATAGTGAATTAACATTAGAATTTTTGATTATATGTTATACCAAGTTAACGAAAGCAATAAAAAGGGGGATTTTAATTATAAATTCTCAAGTAAATTAATAGCTAAACTAATTAGATATACTGATTGGAAACAAATCATTTCAGGTGCTTTAGTTTAAATTGGATTATATCTCAAAATCATGGTTAGTTAGTAAGTTAAATTGTTGTTTATTCATTAATTCACCGATTCCTAAATTGATTTGTGTATTTGGTCCATACACAAATACTAATATCTCTAATGACTTTTAATTTCTTTGTCATGCTATTAATTATCCCTACATTCATCGTTCAGTTCATATCATACAAGATTGGATTTTATTAATCCTTTAGGTTATTAGAATTAAATCATGCTAAGAATGATTATCCAAAGCATGCACACACATTAAACTGATTAAAGTTTATAACCTTATTAACTTAACCTTAGGTTTTGATCCATCAATAGTAACAATTATTTTACGGTAATAAAACAACTATGATTCAGGAAAATATAATTATATTGGTCCTCTAATCACATAGACTCAACAATAGGTAATAAAATATTTTCATTTTTTTAAATAAGAGAAAACATCATAAATGGTCATTGGGTAGTGAAATGACGAAAATGTCCTTCACTTAACGGTAGGAAGCTGACGGAGTGAGGCATAACGACCAAACATCAAAAGTTTTGAGACCACAAAGATCATCTTTGAGAGTTTTTAAACTTATGGACTAAACTTCAGATTTTCGGATACCACAGAGACCATTTATGAAGTTTTGTACAAAATGTATTTTCTTTAGAGTTCTAAGCGAATTCTAAGCAAAGTAATATGTGATGCTTAATATCTAAATGCATCTCTAATTCTCTGAATGGACCACGCTTCCATGCATGTATCTTTCTTTATAGAGCTCCCAAGCAATTAATTAACGTGAACATATGTAATATTCTTGTAAATAAAGTACAACTTGTGAATGAATACGAATTCCTACGGTTATGCGTTAAACAAATATCCAATTTAGTCATCTTGAAAACTATATATATATATATATATATATATATATATATATATATATATATATATATATATATATATATATATATATATATATATATATATATATATATATATATATATATACTAGGTTATAACCCGTGGAAACCACGGTTTTATATTAAAATTATTATATAGATAAAAAAAATTAATTGTTAAAAAAAATATAGCGTATTATAGATTGTAAGTAATCATGAATTAATGTGTTAAGTAAAATAAACATAATAAGTTAACATATATTGTGAAATACTTTTTTTGTTTACAACATTTGAAGTTTTATTGATCAAATTATCATCATTATCTAAATGGATATATACAGAAAAACTCAACCATTATTTATGTATATGCAGAAAAACTCTTATATTGTTTTTATATTCAGAAAAACCCTTATATTAATAATTATCATTCAAAAAAGACATAAATACGGATATTTATGAGAAATTAATGACTAAAAATATTATGTTGTTTGGATTTTGTTTTTAATACGATATTAATGTTAATTTGGATAAAAACGATTAGTTAAGGATAATAAAATCAACCGTGTAGTTCCATATAGAGAACACAATCGAGTAAAAATAATCGAAATAGATGTAGGTTTCGATATGTTTTCGCATACAATCGAGGAAATATAAAGGATATGTATGTCATATCATATTTTTAGCCGGTGATTCCTCTTAAAAATTTACAATTTAGTTTTATTTGAAACATAAAAAATAATATAAGAGTTTTTCTGAATATAAAAATAATATAATGATTTTTCTGTCTATACATAAATAATTGGTTGTGTTTTTTCCGAATTATCTAAAATCAATAACTTCAGTCCTTTTATGCTATTATGTAATTTTTTATGCTATTATGTAAGTTTATGTAATAAAAAATGAAATGTAATTAACAAAAACTATTGATGTGCTTATGTAAGTTTATGTAATATTTGCTTTTCAATAAGATTATTTGCTTTCTATTTCTCTTGATAGTAAGTTAGTATTGATCATGTCCTCTAATTTCAATTCTTAATTTAATGTTTTAGCTAATGTTATATGAAATTTGTTAAATTTTGTATTTTGATGTCTGCATTGCTTGCGTCCATTGATTCTAACTTCTAATTAAATATCAAGGAAATTGTGTTTTGTTGTGCACTTATTTACATAAATACCCATGTTACTTATTATATTGGTTTCTTTTCATAAATTTGATATGTTCGTGTAAGGTTCTGTCAAATTGATTGACTAAAATAACATTTTGAGGGAAGTTCTTTACAGTTTTATGCAATTTACATTTGTGTCAATGTTTTTTAGAATTGATTCTTTCCATAAGATTGATATAAAAAATTGTGCTATCATCACAAAGATGAAATTGCAAAATGTTAAAAAGTTATAGAAATTAATAAATCGGATTGAATATTTAATAATCCCGGTTTATATTGGTAAATTTTATATTTGGCAAACATATATGAAAATTTTAAATTAGTAATTAATAAGTTAGTAATATATAAAAAATTTCTTGCCTAATGTTAGAAAAATATGGAAATAATATAATCTTTAAATGTTTTTCTTCAAATTGTAACCAATAATTCCGGCCTAGTTTTAGGATATAATATTTTATTACTATATATAATGCAAAACCGTAATTATGGCTATATATATCAAATGAAATAAAAATGAAAAAATTGAAAAATACTAATAAAATGACATGTGGCAACTTGATTTTTAAAATAATGAAAAGTGTCATTTTTAGGTTTTATTTATTAGAAGAGGTATATATATATATATATATATATATATATATATATATATATATATATATATATATATATATATATATATATATATAAGGGTTATTTAGAAAACAAAAACCCTAAAAAAACCCTAAAAATCATAAAAATGCATAAAAAAATACCTAGACATCACAGAACTTTTTTTTCAATTTTTTTATCAAAATATCGCAGCCTTTGTTACAATTTCGCTGAAAAAAAATAAAAAATCATTTTTTTTTCTTTTTTTTTTAAAAATTTTTTCAGCGATTTTATGTTAAAAGATGCGATTTTTTGATAAAAAAATTCAAAAAAAAGTTTTGTGATCTCTAAGTATTTTTTTTTATGCATTTTTATGATTTTTAGGGTTTTTTTGTTTTCCATAGAACCTAAACCTATATATATATATATATATATATATATATATATATATATATATATATATATATATATATATATATATATATATATATATATATATATATATATATAGGGTTGGTTAATGCAAAAATGCAAATAATTTGCAAAAACACGAAAACAAGAAAAACATATGATATTGTGTCAACTCAACATTATAATTTGGAAAATAATTCATCCAAACTTTGAAATACATGATGATAATCCGTGATAGATGAGAAATTATTTCATATTAGCAAAGTATGATTTTTAACATTTTTATTATGAAAACATGAATTTAAAAATGATTAAGGATATGATTTTTTTTATTAAAACCGTCTTTAAATCTATATTACCATAACACTATCCAATGTAAACTTACTATCTTTAATTTATTGCTAATAAATTTATTTTTTTATACTACTTGTGTTTGATTTTTATAAGATAAAATCTGTTTTTGCGTTTTCGCAAGATATTTATGTTTTCGCATGGACCTACTTCTATATATATATATATATATATATATATATATATATATATATATATATATATATATATATATATATATATATATAGTGAGGTTCAATAGAGAACCATAATTAACAAGGAAACAATCGTGAGCGTCGGAAATCATAATGATCAACGGCCAAGGAAATAGATGTACACTTGTACATTTGACGCACACACACCAAATTATACCAAAAAATCCACCTCCTTATAAAACAAATTCACCTCTTTTTCTCGTTTAAAATTTTTTTAAGCCACATTTTTTATCGAAAAAAAACCGAATATACCGTTGTTCTCGATTTTTCGTCCTCTTTCCATAGAGATCCATGATGATATATAAAAATCGAACTTTTTTTTCGAAAAAAACTCACTTCATTTTGTTAGTTTTTTCAATATTTAAGTTTATTTTTATCAAAAAAAAAACTAATTATACCAAACAATATTAATTTTTTGTAATCTATTAATAAACATCAACACCGACTAGAAAAAAAATCTCGATCAGTGTAGATTCACACTGTGAATCTAAACTGTAAATATTTTAATTTTTATCATTCACAATGTGAAAAAGCTCGATCAGTTCAGATTCACATTGTGAATCTGACTTGCTATTATGCACACTATGAATCTGAAAAGGTTCACAAAAAAAAACCTCGATCAGTGTAGATTTCACACTGTGAATCTAAACTGTAAATATTTCAACTTTTAACATTCACACTGTGAATCTGACTTGCTATTATGCACGCTATGAATCTGAGAAGGTTCACAATGTGAATCTGAACAAGTTCAGAATATGAATTTGAACAGGTTCACAATGTGAATCTGAACTGAAATATCGTTTTTTTACATGAATATGAATGTATCATCATGGATCTCTTTGGAAAGAGGACGGAAAATCGTGAACAACGGTATACTCGAGTTTTTTTTTCGATAAAAAACATGGCCTAAAAAAAATTTTAAACGAAAAAAAGGAAGTGAATTTTTTTTTTAATCTGATGATGTGCATCCATTGTAAAAGTCTACAACCATTCAGGGGCGTATGCACCATATGAGAAGGTAGGTCCTAGGACCTACCTTTTTTTTTTAATGGAACATGGATATATAAAAAAAAAATAAAGAACCACCTAATTTTTGTGAAAGGACCTACCTAATTATTTTTGGCAAAAGAAAAATTATATTATCCCATATATTATATAATTAAGAGCCCAATAGGTTAATCCACTTTCAATAACCAATAGCTCAATCCAATTATTTTAGAAAAAAAAAACAACAAAATAGAAACGTAACGTCGGAACCACCTAGTTTCGCACGTACCCTCGTCCATCCCTGTATCGTCGACGTTTCCTAAATTCCAATTCCAAAATCGAAATTGATCATGGGCTCATCGCAAACTTCTCCTGCTCCGTTCGCCGTCCGGCCAGGCAGCCGCCTGTCCGCCCAGTCGCCCACCATCGGCCGCCCGCTGCCATCTCCAACTCTCCCTCCAAGCTCCAGCCGTCCAAACTCCAGGCCTCCAGCAACAGCATCAAAGGCGACAACTGAATTGTGATCAAAAGGTTTGTAATTGTAAATTGTAACCTTGTAATTTGTATGAATTATGATTGTATTATTCATTGATTTGTGTAATTTAATGTGATTAAGGTGTAATTAGATGACCCACACATCTGTGATTCTGTGAACAGTGAATTTTGAAATCAATCAGATTTATTTACTTATTGTCTTGAACTCTTGATTAGTTGATTAACATTTGTTTAATATCAATTCAAAAAAAGCAATTCAAGATATCGTAAATGCTATGAATCAAGTAAGTAGCTCAAAAAAAGCAATTCAAGAAATTAGAGATGTAGGATGGGACCCACTTTTAGAGAAAGTTACTTTGTTTTGTGCTAAAAACGAAGTTAAAGTCATGGATTTGGAAGATGAATATTTTAATGAATAAAGTCGTCGCAAAGGTTCACAGGTTAGTAATGTTTGTTATTACCAACTAACACCTTGATTTATAAATTTATTATGTATATCATTAGTTATTAATATATATATATATATATATATATATATATATATATATGTGTGTGTGTGTGTGTGTGTGTGTGTGTATTTTTTTTAAGGTTAACAACTTGCACCATTATCAAGTTGATGTATTTAAGGAGGTGATTGATATGCAACTTCAAGAGTTGAACAATCGTTTTAATGAAGTAAACACAAATTTACTTCGATGTATTGCTTGTTTGTGCCCAAGTGAATCTTTCAAAGCCTTTGATTCAGAAAAAAATAATGAAAATGACTACACTTTATCCGGAAGAGTTTCCAACAGAATATGATCTTCGAGTTCTTGAAGTGGAATTTGGAAATTACATTAAAGATGTGCGAGAAGATGAACGATTTACTGATTTGAAGAGCATTGGAGACCTTGCCAAAAAGATGGTAGAAGAAAAAAAGCATATAATATTTCCTAAGATTTACCTTCTTGTGAAACTTGCATTGATCTTACCCGTAGCAACAACAAGTGTGGAACGCGCATTTCCAGCAATGAAGCTGATAAATACCGATATACGCAACAAAATGAGTGATCAATTTTTGAGTGATAGTTTAGTGTCGTATATTGAAAAAAATGTTTTAAAAGGTATTGGTAATGACGCAATTATGAATATGTTTCAAGATATAAGACCTCGTAGGGTTCAATTGTAAGAACTTTATTATAACTATTGAACGAATGTTTAAATATTTTAGTCATACAACCCGACCCGCCACCACTAGTATTTTTACACTATCATATTTTTTTAGTTTAATTTACATAAGGAAGCATGTGGTTTTTGGTTCTAGATTCGCCACTGCAACCATTACTTTTGTCGTTGATCGCTTTAAATTTCGACGTTTTGGATTCATTCCTTGGTTCTTTGATTAATAATGATTCTCTATTGAACTTTATATATATATATATATATATATATATATATATATATATATATATATATATATATATATATATATATATATATATATATAGATGGGCCCAGTTCATGAGGATTGCCAACTTGCTTAAGAAAATCCAAGGAACAAAAGGACATAATTTGGTATGAATAAGAGAAAACCGTGTGCAGTAAAGACAATTTTTTTTTGTGGCGCCGCCCCTAGATTTCAACTTTTTAAGATATGTTTTAATCTGCCCGTGACATGAGTTAACGGTCGCTAGATACATTTAGAAGCTAATTGACAGGCCAAGATTTTGCTTTAAGAAGGAATCAAGCATCAAAAACAAAGAAAATAAATTGTTTTTTTTTTAAGCAGAGATATTTCTAGAAAGGGATAATGATTTAAAAATATAATATATTTTTTGATATATATATATATATATATATATATATATATATATATATATATATATATATATATATATATATATATATATTTGATCACTGAGTTTTTTTCCTACATATTACTCATTTAACTTGTTAAACTGTACACATTTAATTTTTATGACCGGCTATTCAGGTTAGTCGAGAAAAATGACTTAATATGTAATATATTTTTTACTTTGTACACATTTAGTCATTAATGTTTTTTCGTTGTAAAATAAGTCATTGTTTATGTACACATTCAGTATTTATGACTGATTTCTTTAGGTTTTCTCATATCATTTTACGTGACACAATTATTAATGAGGTGTTTGGGGCTGTTGATTCTTATGTTCATCACGCCCTCGACTGCTTGGTTGTTTGAGTCTTGTGGTTTGGCTAGGTTTTGTTTTTTCGAATGTCATAACTTCTTTATATAATCTCGAATTTTAATGATCTTTATATCGACGTGTTCGTTTTTTAATCTACTATAACTTTCGTTAAGATTACTTCCATTAAAATATAAAATATTTTTATTTACGATTTTAAAAAAATATTCATACATACATTCATAAAAAATGTATGAATATAAAGATTGTAAATAAAAATATATTACTTTTTAATGGGAGTAATCTAAATGAAGTTGTAGTAGGCTCAAATACGAACGCATTGATATAAATATCGTTAAAATCCAAGATCGTATGAAGAAGTTACGACGTTTAGAACATAAGACCTAAGCCAAAACCACAAGATTTAAGAAATCAAGCAGTAGAGGTCACGATGAATATAAGAATCGACAACCACTAACACATCGTTAATGATTGTACTACATAAGATGTCGTGAGAAAAATTTAAAGAAATCAGTCATAAGTACTGAATGTGTAGAAAAACAACAATAACTTATTTTGAAATAAAAATATTAAGGACTAAATGTGCAAAACGTATTAAGGACTAAATGTGTACAAAATGAGAAATATATTACCCTATTAAGTCATTTTTCCTGGCTAACCTGGAGTAGCGGTCATAAGGACTAAAAGTGTACATTTTAACAAGTTGAAGGGGTAAATATGAACGAAAAAACTCAGTTACCAAATATGTACAACTCAAAAAAATATATTACCATTTTAAGTAATTATCCATCCTAGAAAAATAAATATATGTGCGCATATAGTGTGGTGGTTTTTTTTTTCTTCTTTTGAAAAAATAATCTGTTTTAAAATATTTAGAGCATTTTTTGACTTAGAAATTATTGTCAAATTGATAATTTTTTATTAACTTCTTCTAAATCAAATACATTTTATATTGCTTAATTTTTTAATAGTTTATTTTTTAAAATTTATTTAAATATAAGTATTCTATCCTGATCCTTCAAATATTCCACAAAACCTTCATTTAATTTAGACAAAATTGCAAAAATGGTCCATGTGGTATGTAATTTTTTGGGGTTTTAGTCCAAACCACTATTTTTTTGGATTGGTGGTCATTTTGAGGTAGTTTGCTTGTGATTTTGGTCATTCGGTAAACTGAAAAGACTAAATTGCCCTTATTTTATTTATTTTCCATTTTTTCCTATATATATATATATATATATATATATATATAAATAAAAATATGGGCCCACATACTCTCTCTCTCTCTCTCTCTCTCTCTCTCTCTCTCTCTTTCTCTCTCTCCGATAAACTGAATCCCACAAGCCCCGTTATCTCTCTCTACAACTAATCTCCTCCTTATTCCGACGGTTTTCCGATGGAACCGAACGGCAAGAACGCCGGAGCAGTGCCACTGACACCATCGAAGTCGAAGCATTCCATCAAGTCAAAGCTACCAGATAGTATAAACCCTAACGTTACTATCCCTAATCTGAAAGCCTTGAATTCCCCATCACTCAAATCAGCGACTAAAGTCCAGAAATCGGCGATGAAGAAACCTAATCATATCTCTTCGCCTTCTCCCAAGAATAAGATTCGGGAGAGTAAGTTTGTGGTGGCGAAGAAGAATTCGAAGAGAGACAAGGATAAAACCCCGATTTCAGTCGATTGTAAGTGTAAGGCTAGTGGTAATTCAGAAAAATGTTTGTGTGTTGCTTATGAGACTCTTAGGGCTTCTCAGGAAGGGTTTTTCAATCGGAGTGAAGTTTCTGTTCAAGAAGAAAACCCTAGTTTACCTGTAGGTCTTCAAGGAAAATCCGAAGAAGATAACATTTTTGAGATGTCCGGTGATAAGAGGAGAAAGGAGAAATTGTTGGATGAAGCAAGAAAGAGCATTCCTAAACCTGGATCTGGAAGAGTTTTGCATTTGGTCAAGTCCTTCGAGAATATTCTCACATTACCAGATTCAAATGAGGATGAACTCGAAGATCAGACAAACAACAATCTTGAAAGACGATTCTCTTATACTTCATTCAACCCATCTGATCTCTTACTTACTATAGAAAATCTAGGGCTGTGTTCTTCACTTGATGACAGCCATGGGAGGTTGGTTGATCATCATCTAAAAACTCTGCCATGAAATTTCTGTTAAAGCAGAAGAAACGGATTCACCATCTTTAAGTTTTGGAGGCAGTAGATGGAAAAGACAAACAATCAAGGCTACCTCCCAGTTCATGAAGAAAGTTCACTTATCAGTTACAACACTTGTACCTTTTATAAATTTCTTGAATTGAGCACATTAACTCATGAATCTGCAACATTTAAAGAGGAAGAACAAAACAAGAAGAGTTCATGAAGAAAGTCCAGGAGATGATAATTCAACAACAAAAGAAACGGATTCCCATCTGAGAGAGAAAGAGAGGGAGAGAGAGATGTGGGCCCAAATTAATTATTTATTTTCTTTTTCATTTAAATTAAATAGAAAAAACATAAAAAATATATCAAAAGGGCATTACAGTCATTTCAATTTTACGAGGGACCAAATTTACGTACAAACATGGCCAAAAGGACCATGAAGCCAAAAAGTCGGGGTTTGGACTAAAACCCCCAAAAAATGCATACCACAGGGACATTTTTGCAGTTTTGTCTTTAATTTATTGTTTTTAAGCACTTCATGTTTTAATAAAAAACATCACTAAACATTAATATTTAAATACGACTACGTCTCGCGTGTTTATTTGAAATATATAAAATGTGAATATATAATTAAGTTATAGTTTTTTTTTGAACCTACTCCTAAACTACTCCTAATAACACCTCCTAATACCACCTATGTCTCCAATGAGACTTGAACCCTCAACCTCTAGGAGGGAGGGAAACACCCGGTACCATTGGGCTAGAAGCCCTTTGGTAATTAAGTTATAGTTAACAAAATAAAAAAGCATTGAAATTATTCTATACTCATTATAAACTTAATTAATATTATATATATATATATATATATATATATATATATATATATATATATATATATATATATATATATATGGAAAAATGAATATATAACTTACAACAGTATATAAACTTAGGTATTAAACCCCACTATATTATATGATTTATATCATATTTGAATTGTAATCATCCAAACTTATTAAATTTCAACTTTTAACTTGATTTATTTCCAAAATTTTCGGAATTTCATTATTATTTTCCTCCCATATCACATCTTTCCGCCGGAAACCTACCAAACTATATATATTATAGTTGCAATGAAAATTATGTAAGAAAAAAATAATTGTGAAATCTCTAAACTTTTTGAAAGTAAATCAAATTAACAATTGAACTTTAAGAACAATTATAATACATATATACTAAAAAAACGAAATAGTATGATAGGGTTAGGATACCTAAACTTATATACTGGTGCTGTAAGGTATATTGTATTATATATATATATATATATATATATATATATATATATATATATATATATATATATATATATATATATATATATATATATATATATATGTATACAAAAACCTTTTATTTTAAGAAAATAACGTGTATTTCACGAATGTAGTTTCGTTTGGTGCGTGAAGACCTTTTATCCCACTCGCACCGTCTATGTTGCCCAATGCATGCTTTCCACACAATAATACATGTGGCTTCTTCTCCCTCTTCTCTTCTGGCTTCCACTTCCTCGCTTTCTTCAATACGTCTCGCCCATGCCACCGCCCCTTCTTTCATTAATTCGTGCGACGATTTTCCATCTTTCATCTTCTCTCATGACTCGCTCACAGGAACAAAGAAATATTCAATCTTCAACCTCCACTCCTCTTTAATCGACATCACCATGCTTTTTTATGATGTGTTTTCCATGTTGTGTGTCTTTTCACTTTCTCCAACGCCAGTCACCGCACTTCTACTTCATGCCTCCTTTAGATACCTGAATCTATATTTGCATACCGGATTACCGGGACACCTGCCCTCCACTATCCCTCCACCGTCTCCGTTCCTAATACCTTTCCCACACCACATTCTTCTCTCTTTCTTCAAGAGACACATCCTCCGTTCCTAATACTGGTCCTATAATCGAATTACTTAAAGATGTTTTATCTTCCCTTTTCACGTATTGATTTGAGATTGAATTTGTTTGGGTTCATCAAAATTTCCAACAAAGCGATCATGGACTGTGAACAGATGGGCATCGACATGCATACGATTTAAGATCGAAGATGTTTAGTCTTCCCTTTTCACATATTGATTTGAGATTGAATTTTCTTGGGTTCCTCAAATATAATTTGAAGAATTTACCGGAAAACAATCATCACATGTGACCAAATAAGTATCGACAATGTGACTTAGGTTTTCGAATTCTCCTATTTTTCTTTCTTTTTCATCCTAAATGGAAGTCATATGCGGATTTACTCTTTCTACAGGGACTAGGTTGGATGTTGATTTTATAGATACAGCTCCACCGGTCCTCATATCTTCTCTTCAGGTGATAAAATCGATATTCGTTTTCTAGATTTCTATAAACTTTTTCGTTTGCGTAATTAAACGCAATCCCAACTTCTATTTGGTGGGTCGACGTCCATAAATTATAATCAATTGCAGGCTCTTGATGCGTCTCAAATGTTTGTCTTGTGATCTGAAAAAGTAATTTAAGCTTTCTGTGCACTGCTTCCTCACCACCTGATCCAAAAAGGTAATAACCTTTCAAATCAATCTATATGCATCACACCCTTTACCAAATGTAGTATATGAAAATGTAAACTAAGATACCCCTTTCATTTTGATTAACATATAGGTTTATGGTTTCGTACAAGTTTCAAGATTGTTCATGGATGAGTTTAATATGTCAACCATGAGTATGACCTTCCTGAAAATACTTAAGAATGATGAAAAAAGGTTCAGTCTTTTCTAAGAAATAGTAGGATCAAAACGGAAATAGGGTCTGAATCACATCACAGGGTGGAGCCGATTGATCTTCATTGTGTTAGAAGTTTACTTGATAGCTAAGTAACACATGTTTATTCATATGGTTAAATGAGTTGGATGTTAAAATGGTTCTAAAGCTTTAACATCGACATAAATAGGTATCATGCTTCTAAAGAATTAGAAAATTTTGTCAAGTTTCAAGCTGTAGCCTTGCCCATATTTAGTCAGATTTTATATCAGATTGCATCACATTCTTATGCTAATGGCATTTGATTTTGTAAATATAGGTCATTGGATGTAAGTTTGATTAGTCCCTATTAGTTTGCATTTGGTGATTGTGGGAAGAAACTACGAATTAGAACATTGTAAGCTTATCTCCATGAATTATATTGTTTGAAATCATCAACAACCTGCATTATTTTGAATTATCCTTCACTTCAAACAATTTATCTTTTATTATGATTTTAATACTTTAGATTGCAAAATCTATATCCAAACGACATTATTTTGAATTATCTTTCACTTCAAACAATTTATCTTTTATCATGATTTTAATACTTTAGATTGCAAAATCGATATCCAAACGGCCCCTGGTATCACATATCTTATGTTTAATTACCTTGAATAGGAGCTTGATCATATATTAATATGAAAAACTAACATATTTAAGGGGTGGTTGGATTTGTGCATTTGAGGTGATTATTGTTACTGTAAGAATTAGAATTAAGATGTAGTTTGATATATACTAGGAATAGTACGTATGGTATTTTTAGATTTCCTATGACTACGTATCTCCAGTTATGATTATTTTGACTTTAATAAAAGTAAGAATGTCATAAGATATAACATCGAGTTTGTTTCGTATTTTTTTTTTATTTAATTATTAACCATACATTGTAAACATTGTTTGATTCATCATTAAACAACTGATGAGAGATACTTTACAGGTCACTAAAAATGTAGAGTTATGCAGGTCAATGGATGAGTTACTTGAGAAAAAAGACAATGGGCGGTCCATCAACCAACTTTAAAGCTTTAGTCTAACGCTTTTTTCTTTCATACATCTTCAATTATATACATGTACTTTGATCCTTCTTTTCTAGTTCATACATTTATAAAAAAAATACAAAAATTAAAATATATTTGACACTTTATTACTGTTTTGAAACATAAAATGTGTTGTTATTTCCTTTGAACTTGGATTTTTTTCTTACAAATAATTTAGCACATAGCTAACAGCCTAATAATTATTGCAAACATGATAAGTTCTACACATCCAATGCCTTTTTTTTTTAAATTTAATTACTTTACCCATAACATTACCTATATCCTTGTAAGTTGTTATTTATTATTTTTTTAATAAATAATGTATTACTACTTTTCATTTTGTGCACTAAAACAATTAAAATTTCACTTAAAGTAGATCATTGAATTATGAAAAACTGTATAATGTATGTCGATTTCTCTTCATATAACCTGTTTATGAAGACATATGTCTCATTAGCATAATGGCAATTTGGGTAAAGACATGTATAGGACCAGGCTATGTATCATTCATAGATTATGTACAGTTGCTTTATGTCCAACCTTAACATTGTTTCAAAGCTATTTATCATTCCTCTTATTAGTGTTGCAACTTCTTTTATGGTTGAAGATATTACAAAAAAATGGTCAATATTCACCTTTCTACTGATTTCACAAAATTTTTACCTCATTGTGCTGATATGTTTACCTTGTGGTATGCAGACATGGGGCAACTCAACGGAAGCAAATCGAAATGGAATGGGAAGTTCTTATTAGTTGCAAGCAACCTACTTCTATTTATTTGTCTGTTATAGCATCCAACTCTTACTTCTTTATATTAAGGAACCGTACATAACCTGAAAATTTCACCCCAATCATAGTGTTGTACTTTCAAATTCTCCTGATTCAGGGGCTGTGCTTAAACTTTGCTTTAACTATTATCTTGGGTCGTGCTTAGCACCACCCGAAGACCTTTCTAGTATATATATATATATATATATATATATATATATATATATATAATCAAATTTTATGTCTATGTAGGAATTAATGAAGAAA
Source organism: Lactuca virosa (assembly GCF_052849685.1). NCBI lineage: Eukaryota > Viridiplantae > Streptophyta > Magnoliopsida > Asterales > Asteraceae > Lactuca > Lactuca virosa. Next base: position 3,598,856 of record NC_136428.1, on the reverse strand, counting down.
AAACACCGTATGAAGAAAACCTTATGAAGAAAATGTTGAAATCACAATTAATTTTAGGAAATGACTTAGTTTACAGATTTGGAGAAAATGGAGTTAGGATATTCAAATTTTTTAGAAAGGAAATCACTATAGTTAAAGCAAGATTAAACACGTTATAAGTTATCAAAACGACATAGTTTAAGGGTTCTATACCTAAGCTTGTGTGGCCTGTTATATATATATATATATATATATATATATATATATATATATATATATATATATATATATATATATATATATATATATATATATATATATATATAGGGAAGGGTTATTTGGAAAACAAAAAAACCCTAAAAATCATAAAAATGCATAATAGAGATCACAAAACTTTTTTTTGGAAATTTTTTATGAAAAAATCGCAACTTTTTTATTAAAATCGCTGAAAAATAAAAAATAATTTTTTTTATAAAAAAAATTGTTTTTTTTTTCAAAAAAATTTTCAGCTATTTTGTAGTAAAAGCTGCGATTTTTTCATAAAAAAAATTCAAAAAAAAGTTTTGTGATCTCTAAGTATTTTTTTATGCATTTTTATGATTTTTAGAGTTTTTTGTTTTTCATAGAACCTATATATATATATATATATATATATATATATATATATATATATATATATATATATATATATATATATATATAGGTTAAGGTTCATTTGAGACCATACTAATTTTGTGAGACTGTGAGACGCAATCTAAAAATAATTTTGAAATGCAAAATAAAAAGAAAAATCCGAAAATTCTTTTTTTACTTATTATTTTCGTCACTTTTTTTACCTAAAAAAAATAAAAAAAATAACCGTTTTTTTTTAAAATACGTGAAATATTCTAATAGAATATTACACTGTAAATATTCTAATGTGATTTTTAATATGTTAGAATATTCTATTAGATTTGTCAGATATGTAAAATATTCTAATATTCTACTAGAATATGTAAAAAACGGTATTTTAAATATTTTTTTTTGGAAAATATAAATGACGAAAATAATATTTGAAATTTTTTTTCCAAAAATTTTCAATTATTTTGCATTTTAAAAATGTTTTTTTATCTACAAAATGAGTGACTATGATTGCGTCTCACAATTTAATAAAATTAGGCCGTTTGAAATGAACCTAATATATATATATATATATATATATATATATATATATATATATATATATATATATATATATATATTTCCGATCCATTGATTTAGAGAACCCTATAAAAAAAAAAAATAGACCCATAATTTTAAAAAACTAAAGAGTTAGAAAAATAACAACGAAAGAAAGGGAACCAATTAGAGGAATAGAACAAAATGTGCCGTTTTTTATCGGTTGAACCATAAGAGTTTTTGTTAATTGTTGAGAACTAAAAAATGTTGAGACTTTAAGAACCATTTTATTTTATTTTATTTTATTCTTTGCTAATTATTAAGATTATTTTTATCCATCTAATATTTTTATTTTTTTTGTAAGTTTTGATAATTGGCAAAAAAAAAAAAAAAACAATAGGGATATAATGGTCATTCTCATCTCTAAAATTAAAATATCTAACTTTGATCATATATCAAACACTATGAATTTTTTTTGCAAGAAACTCTTTGAAACCCATTCATACTCTCCCATTAACACAGTGCTTAACACCACCTTTGCTACCTACCTCTGCATCCGACTACCGCTGCTGCGACATATCGATGTTGCCGCCGGCCGCACAACTTCCCGCCAGAATGTCAATCAATAAACATTAATTCGCAAAGATCTAGAACCACTACTAGAATTTACTTCTCGACAATATTTTAGTTTCAGACCTGTCATCGACCGCCGCTCCACCGCCTCTGCCGTCTACTACCATCGTCGAACCACCACCATCAGATGTACTAGCTCTTATGCATTCCCGATCTTCAATTTCTGTCTCAGTTCTATGATATTGAAGAGTCAAGAATTCAATCAAGTATCGATTTCATATAGAAATATGTAAGGTCACACCTTATGATCTGATGAGTCAAACATTACACACTGACCACCAGCGCCACCTTTAGTATGATCAACGTCAGCGTGAACTTAATGATGTTAGTTTTTATTTTTATATTGAAAATTATACATTGTAGATATATAATAGATGTATGATCTATAATCTTAGTGATTAGGATCAGACCTTTACTTAGATTAGTATGCAGCCCCTAAATAATGGGATCTTTGTTATTGTATTATTAGGGTCAAACCCTAATAGAGCTTGGTGTTGTCTTTGTGACCTCGTTCTCTTCGTGAGAAACCTCTTTCTTAGTGAAAGTATCTTTGTGATTATACGTGTTCTTCAGTTGTGTGTTTAATCTTTGCTTTGTTTGTTTGTTCTTTGTTATCCATAATTGAATGTATCTGATCGATACAAACCTTCAACTAGTATCAGAGCGGGTTTACGATACATTCAAGTTATCATGTCTTCCTCTAATTATCCTAAGTTGTCTGCTTTAAACAAGATCCCTCCCTTCAATGAACACAACTTTGCAATTTGGAAACCAAAGGCTATGGTTGTTCTTGAAACCATGGATTTTGATATGCTTAACATCGTAGACAAAGGTCCACACGTTCCTATGTACCAACCCATGGTTAACAATGCTCCTATTGGTCCATTGAAACAAAAACCCAAGACTAGCTATGACGATGATGACAAAAGACTTATCAGTCTTGACGTTAAAGCTAGGGCAGTCATAGGAAACTCTCTTCCATATAATGTGTACCACCTGGTTTAGAACTGTGAGTCTGCTCAAGAGATGATGAAAACATTGACGATGGCTTATGAAGGAACTGTAGAGGTTCAAGTAACAAGTATCAACAATCTCAACCGAAGATATGGGCATTTCTGTAACGCTCGGAATCTAGAAGGTTAATTGTTGAAAATAAGCCAAATTCGAGTTGAACTCGACGAGTTGGAGGAGCCAACTCTGCGTGTTGAAGATGAAGCATCGCGGGGATTTAATGGGTCAACTCGATGAGTTGAGGAGCCTCAACTCGGCGGGTAGAATTTGTTTTGGTCGCGAAGGTTAATGAGACAACTCGACGAGTTGGCAGCTGCGGAGGAAACCCTAATTTTAGGGTTCAAGCCATATAAATATGTCATTATGTCCCATTCCCCAGCCTCCTTATCATCCTCCATAGCTCAGAAACCCTAAAACCTAACCCTTATCATCCTTATGTGTTCTTGACCTTGTAAAGATCTTTTTTGGTAGCTTGGAGCCTTGGAAAGAAGAAGAGGAAGTTGGTGAAGGAGAGTTAGTGAAGCTTGAGCTTGAAGATCCGAAACATCATCATCATTTAGCACTCATTTGAGGTATAAAGTTCAGAATTTGCCTTGTATTTGCTTATATTTTTTCTTGGGTTAGATTGTATGTTTGTATCGTTGATTGGGTGGATAATGGGGGTATAGGACGTCCTAAGTGTTTATTCCTTCTGATCTGAATCTTCATGAGCCCTTTTGGCATAAAGGTGCCAACTTTATGGGTTTAAGGGCTTCATGCATTCATTAAGTCCCTTATTTAGTCCTTTTTGAGCTTTTGAGCTCCTTCTAGTCATGCTTAAGCGTAAAGATGGAAACTTTACGTGGCTATTTAGCCTTATGGGGCCAGATCTGCATTTTGGGGTATTGTCTTTGATGATTAAGTGCTTAATGGTTAAGACCTCACTCTTTTGAGTCTAGGGTTTGGGTTTGGACCCCTTTAGGTGGTTCCTAGGTTTAAAGTTGGAAACTTTACCCTTCTAGATCTCATATTGGCTGAGATCTAAGTTGTGGAGTCCTTGGATTCGATAATGATTGACTTAATGTATTAATATGTGAGTTTCTGGCGAACTCGGCGAGTTTATGGATAAACTTGGCGAGTTGGCTCGACTTTTCCCTACTTGGCGGATTGTTAGATGAACTCGACGAGTTGAAGGATAAACTCGGCGAGTTGGGTCAACTCAAGCTGTTGACTTTGACTTTTGACTTTAGCCTTTGACTAAGTTATTTTAAGGGGGTATTTGAGGTAATCAGATTTGTAATCAAGAAAATTATAGGCTTAGGATAAGACCCATATGGGTTGGGCCCAATTTGGAAAATTGGGCCATTAGTGGGCCTTTGTGGATCTATTGTAATTGGGCCTCAGTTTTTGGTTCATGTTGGGTCAGGGGTAAAATGGTTATTTTACCCCAAGTAAGGATTATGGATTATAGCTTGGGACCCAATTGCTAATTGGGTGTGCTGTTGGTATTGATAGCTTTGGAAGCCGACAGGGCAGCAACTAAGTGAAAAGTTTCGGACATCAACATGTGAGTTGCAATTTTGTTTTCTTGTGGGAACCTCAGGTAAAAAGAAGCGGAGTTGTAAAACTGGAAGACAAGTGGAATGGAATTAGTAATAGTCTAATATGGGCGGTCTGCCAGGGAGTTAGACCGAATTGATACTTTAGATTTCAGAACTATGCCGACCGACGACGATCCAAGTTGGAGTTCAGGTCGGTGATATGGTATTACTAAAGGTTTCACCTTGGAAAGGTGTGATACGCTTCATGAAGAATGAAAATTTGGGTCCTCGGTATATTGATCCTTTTCGGGTGATTGTCAGGGTTGGCAAGGTTGCTTACAGATTGGAGCTACCTGAGGAGCTCAGTCAGATTCACAACACTTTCCATGTTTCACAGCTACGAAAGTGTGTATTGGATGAGGATGCATCAGTCTCCTTGGGCAATATTTAGGTCAATGAGCGCGTTAACTATGTTGAGAGGTTGGTATCTTTTTTGAAAAAGAAGATGAGGGTCCTGCACAACAAGGAGACACCTTTTGGCAAAGGTTCGGTGGCAGCATTGGAAAGGCTTTGAGTGGACCTGGGAGCTGGAGGCTGAGATACAAGAGCATTATCCTGAGTTGTTCACCGCAGCCGACTTCGAGGATGAAGTCTAGTTTAAGTGTGGGAGAATTGTAACATCCCGATGTTTTGGTATCTCTAAATTCATCCCTTTAATTTTATTATATGTCATTTTGGCCCCTAAGTCTAAGAAATTGTGCTTTGAAGCCCTAATGGCAATTTCGTAATTAAGACAGGAGGAGTACGCCATGCGTACATGTATATATGCTGAGAATACTAGGGCTCACCCTAGTACGTTGGGCGAACACCTATGTACGCGGGGCGTACTAGCTTCAGGAGGAAAATCCTAATTTCAAGGGTTTGGGTGGTATTTAAGCATTAAGCCTCATTTTCTCTCAGCCATTCAACCTCCATTTCCCTTTAGACGTTTTTGCCCTAGCCCTTGGAGTGTGTGTTTTGAACTTAAGTGTGTGTTCTTGGTGTTGAAGAAGGAAAAAAGGTGCATTAAGGAGCCTTGGAGGAAGAAGCATCTTAGATCTCGGATTCATCTTTCATTTGCAAGCCTTTCAAGGTATAAAGCTTGCACCTTTGTCTTGTAATCTTGTAAATCTAGAAATTAGGGTTTTATGTCACCTTTTTGGTCCCAAAAGATTATCTTGAGCATGACATGTTCTGGATGTTTTGATTTGTCCTTTCAGACGCTAGGAGGGGTCCTTAGCCATAAAAATGAAGTCCCTTTGGTTACTTTATGACTTTATAGTGTGTTTTGATCATGGATCTGAAATATGCGCTTTAGTGTTTAAGCCATTAAGCACTAAAAGGAGTTTGGAGGGATGCAAGGGTACGCCCCGCATACTCCTTCAATCACCCCGATGAGCAGTCATGATTCCTTAGAAAACCTTGGATCTATGTTTGTCTAAGATACATGCAAAATACTTTTTCCAAGGTTCATAAACCTATCTAGCATACATGGGGAACTTTAAAGTATAAAAGATAGCTAGAATTACATACCTTGTTGTTGTTGTGATTCCTTGAAACCTTGAGAGCCTAGCACCCCAAGTGTGATGCCTCAAATGTTTCACACAACACCAAATGCTTTGGAATAACTTTGAGAGATATGTAGAACACTTGAAAATCGGCCTAGCCCTCTTGCAACTTCTTGTGTAGTCGATTTTGGTGTATGACATGTTCTTTATATAGTGTGTCACATCTAGGGTTACACCATGTAAACCCTAATGTGGCATGACTCTTCATTTCCATGACCCATGGGTTTGTAACTCCCATGGAGCCTCCATGGAGCATCCAATGGGTTTAACCCAACTTGATAATCCATGGAGCCTTTTAGCCCACTATACAAGTTATGGATGATTTACATAATCAACCCATATATTTAATTGGTCTCTTTTTGATCACTTAATTAATCCTAGATTAATTCTTGATCAATACTAATTAAATAATACTATTAATATATTAGAACTTATAATATATTAATAAACCACAAGTGTTATTTCTCTCATTTAGTCTATCCAAATGCATGATGCCATGCAACCCAAATGGACCATGCCGAGTCGGGTCAAGTACATACCAGAAATAGTTATGGACTTAGACACCTTATCCAACAGTCTCCCACTTGGATAAGTCTAATAACTATAACTGCAAGTATGACTTCAGGAACCGATCAACAATCGTAGCTCTTTTCAAGGTTTCTCGGAACTGAGAAGATGATGATACGCCATTTAAGATAAGTGATCATATAATCCTCTGTTCTAGATATCAGCCGGACAAATACATGGAACAATGTCTTACTTTTGTCCAGCAGTTTGTTTCCCGATTTCCGATTTGTTTGACATAGAACTTAATTGAACACATCAACTTAGTTCTGACCGGGCCCGGTACATGGGTCAAAACAAAATCATTGAGGGGCCCAGATATCGCTTCTAATCCAAGAAGGAAAAGATAAACTTCGACTCATATGCTTGTTCTACTACTTGTTAAATTACACACAAACGCACATTTTATAACATCGAGTTACCAATGAGTTTTCGCATGATCAATGCATAACTAACTCATAGTTAACAAGTCATATCTCTAGGTTTGAAGACTTATATGATATTACCGTCTCGCGATCACTCGAGATAAATTCCATGAAGTGATACCAACGAGCTTGGGTTGAATCCAATACTCAGAACTTATGAGCACTCATGAGTGTTGAGGCCATGTCCAACATCTTAGACCTCTACAACCAACTCATGACAGTCTTACTTCATATCTACTTCCAACATATGACTGACTGTGGATAATTTGAATAATATGTAAAAACACAACATAAATATTCGGGAAGTCAAAACATGCAAAAGAAATAATGGTAAATGATCGACACAAGATAGCAACACTTTACTCATAAATAAAACACACCTTTTATTCATCATCAAATGTCAATTACACTTTACAAATTTCAGAAATTATCTAACTACTAAAACTAATATCATCCTTCAGCCCTATGCTCCTTGCATGCTGGAGATGCTTAACCCTACCCAGTCCCTTCGTGAGGGGATCTGTCGGGTTCTCATCCGATGATACCCTCTTTGCCACGAGGAGTCCTTCTTCTATACGATGTCTGATGAAATGGTATTTTCTGTCAATGTGTCTGGATCTCCTGTGATCCCTTGGTTCCTTTGCTAAGGCAACTGCACTTTCACTATCACATAAAATCTCTATGGGCTCCGTTATAGCTGGTACAACTCCAAGGTCTCCAATGAAGTTCTTTAGCCATATAGCCTCCTTTTCTGCCTCGCTTGCCGCTATATACTCTGATTCACAAGTTGAATCAACCACTGTCTCCTGCTTGGAACTTTTCCAAGAGATTGCTCCTCCATTTAAGGTAAAGACCCAACCCGACTGAGAGCGGAAATTATCCCTATCAGTCTGGAAGCTAGCATCACTATACCCTACAACTCTCAAGTCATCACTCCAACCAAGGGTAAGGACCCAGTCCTTAGTCCTCTGCAGGTACTTAAGAATATTCTTTACCGCTGTCCAGTGAGCCTTACCAGGGTTCCCCTGATACCTGCTAACCATGCTTAAAGCAAAGGCTACATCAGGACGAGTGCAGGTCATAGCATACATGATCGGGCCTACTGCAGAAGCATAAGGTACTCGACTCATTTCTGCTATCTCAACCTCGGTACTCGGGCTCTGAGTCTTACTCAGTCTAGCGTTACTCTGGATGGGTAACTCTCCTTTCTTGGAATCTTGCATACTGAACCTCTTCTGCACCTTTTCCAAGTATGTACTCTGACTAAGCCCAATTAGTCTTTTACTCCGGTCTCTCAGAATCCTTATCCCTAGGATATAGGCGGCTTCTCCAAGGTCCTTCATAGCAAAACACTTCCTAAGCCAGGACTTCACTTCCTGCAAGGTTGGGATGTCATTTCCTATGAGTAGCATGTCATCCACATACAGTACCAAAAAGCTAACTATACTCCCACTAGCCTTGACATATACACAAGATTCATCTTCACTCCTCGAAAAGCCAAACTCTTTGACTTTCTCATCAAAGCAAAGATTCCATCTGCGAGGTGCTTGCTTTAATCCATAGATGGATTTCTCAAGCTTACACACTTTATTAGGGTACTCTGTGCTGACAAAACCCTCTGGATGATTCATGTAAACATCCTCAGCCAACTTTCCATTGAGGAAAACAGTTTTGACATCCATTTGCCATATTTCATAGTCATGAAATGCAACTATGGCTAACAACACCCTAATAGACTTAATCTTGGCTATTGGTGAGAAGGTCTCATCATAATCAACTCCTGGAGTTTGAGAAAAGCCCTTTGCAACCAGTCTTGCCTTATAAGTGTGTACATTACCATCCATGTCGGTCTTCTTCTTGAAGATCCATTTGCACCCTACTGTCTTACGACCTGGTACATTATCAACCAAGTCCCAGACCTGATTATCATACATGGACTGTATCTCGCTGTCCATTGCCTCTTTCCATTTAGCAGACTCGGGGCCTGCCATGGCTTCCGCATAGCTGTTAGGTTCATCCAGGCTTACCAATGTCTCATCACTGATAAGTGTCTCACCTTCCGCAGTAATATGGAAACCATAGTAATGCTCAGGTACATTCCTAACCCTTGTGGAACGCCTCAGAGGTACAATTGGAGGTACAATTGGATCAATAGGAGTTTCCTCCTCAAGTTGACTGCTAGGGTTTGAGGTTCCTTCACCACTTGACTCTTGAATTTCTTCAAGGTCAATTTGCCTCCCACTGTTTCCTTGGCTTATGAACTCTCTTTCTCGAAAGACACCCCTCCTTGCTACAAAGACCACATTCTCACTAGGTCTGTAGAAGAGGTAACCAAAGGATTTATGTGGGTAGCCGATGAAAATACACCTCTCACTTCGAGGTTCGAGCTTGTCGTGAGTCTCGCGTCTCACGAAAGCCTCGCAACCCCAAATCTTGATGTGGGCTAGACTAGGAACTTTTCCAGTCCACATCTCGTGAGGTGTTTTGGCAACCTTCTTTGTAGGGACCAGATTAAGGATATGGGCGGCAGTCTCTAAGGCATACCCCCAAAATGAGATTGGTAGCGTAGCTCGACTCATCATGGAACGAACCATGTGTCAATTGTGAGACAACCCCACATTCCCTTAGATAGTCGAGGAACTCAGTACTAAGATACTCACCACCGCGATCGGATCGAAGCATCTTAATGTTCCTGCCCAATTGATTCTCGACTTCCTGTTTAAACTCTTTAAACCTTTCAAAAGTCTCTAACTTATGCTTGATTAAGTAGACATATCCATATCTACTATAATCATCTGTAAAAGTCACATAATAACGATTAGCATCCCTTGTGGCAGTTTTGAAGGGTCCACACATATCCGTGTGCACTAGATCCAACAAACCTTCACCCCTAGCACAAGAACCTGTGAAGGGTGACTTTGTCATTTTTCCAAGTAAGCATGACTCACAACTATCACCTGAATTTAGGTAAAATGATTCCAAGACTCCATCCTTTTGGAGTTGGCCTATGCGTTTCTTGCTTACATATCCAAGACGACAATGCCATAATGATGCTTTATCCAAGTTATTATCATTAGTAGAATCAATACACAACACATTATTTCCTAAATTATCTACAACAGACACAACTTCATACACACCATCACAAGGTAATGCTTTAAAATAAAACACGTTATTAAAGAAAGCATTTATTCCACCAATTTCATTATCAAAAGAAAAGGTAAAACCTTGTTTGTACAAAGCATGAAAGGAAATAACATTTCTTGCCATTTCTGGCGAATAACAACATTTATTCAAATCTAAAGTAAACCCACTACTTAGCAACAAAGTATAAACTCCAATCTTGGTGACAGGTGAAACTTTCCTATTCCCCATGATCAAGTTTATCTTTCCATGCTCCACATTCTCACTTCTTCTTAGTCTCTGCAAATCAGAACAAATATGAATACCACAACCGGTATCAAGGACCCAAGATTTAGAATAGGGTGAGTTATTAGATAAGATAGTGTAAATACCTGCATGGTTGGGTTTCACTTTCCCATCCTTCAAATCTTGCTAGTACTTTGGACAGTTCCGCTTCCAGTGCGCCTTTTCATGGCAATAGAAGCATTCAGCCTCTTTGGGATCAGAAGAAGGTGTAACGAAACCTTTCTTGGTTCCGCTAGAAGAGGAGCCATCAAGGGTCTTACCCTTGGTACCTTTCGAAGAGTTCTTCCTCTTCTTCCCTCTACCTTTCCCGATTGCCAGGACTGGTGCTGAGTTTGGAGTAGTAGTAGGAGTGGTCACAACCGACTTACCTTTAAGACCTGATTCTGCGGTCTTTAGGAGTCCTTGAAGTTTGCTAAGTGTAACTTCCTCCTTGTTCATGTGGTATGTCATGCGGAATTGATCATAACACGAAGGTAAGGAGTGCAAAATAATATCTATTGCTAACTCCTCAGGGAAGTTCACATTCAACTTCATCAATCGGTCCACAAACCTTTGCATTTTCTGCATGTGGCCCGTGATGGATTCACCATCTTTTATTCGGGTTGCGATCATAGAGGAGATGATTTCATATCGCTCTTGACGAGCACTCTGATGGTAGCGGTCCATCAAATCCTGGTGCATCTCAAAAGGATAGTAGTCCTCATAGGACTTTTGGAGCTCAGCTGTCATAGTGGCCATCATGATGCATGCCACTTTGGTAGCATCTCTTTCATGTGCCTCATATTCAGCAAACTCCTCAGGAGTAGCAGTTGGCTCAGGCACCTTGAGCTCCTTGTCGAGAACATATTCCTTGTTCTCGTATCGAGTGACCATCCTGATGTTTCTGATCCAGTCAGTAAAGTTGGATCTATCAAAGATGACTCTCCCACAAAGGTTCATGAGAGAGAAGGAGCCAGTAGGGTTTGAGCCAGGAGCAGCATTGTTGGAAGACATCTGAAAAGAAGAAAACAAGTTTAGTTTAGATATAGAGATAGTCCTTAATAAAACACCCAAATGTAATATTAAGGCTAGGATCCAATCACAATATATTATAACTTAGAAGAGGGATGCCGTAATCAAAGCTATAACATATTTGAAAGGTAGGTGAATGACGATTCACCAATTTCCACCATGAAAAACGAAATATAAATTATTAGGTTTTATTTGGTTTTTAGAAATTCCTAGATTCTTTTGAGATTCATTGAACTTTTCAATGGCATGTTTCAATCTCGAGTGTGCCCTTCATATTTTGTGACTGGGATACCGAGGATCACAAAACAAGGTGTGAAGTAACCATGCAAATTACTTGGTACCCTTAATGTTTTTCCACTTAATCGATGTGCCGGTAAACCACACGCGCTCCGCCGACCTTATGAAAAACCTTAAGTCACCCTTTGCCTACCTTGTTAAGTCCAAGTTAGTGTGCCAGTAAACCACACACGCTCCACCAACGACTTAATCAAAGTGAAAAGTGTAATTTCATGGGTTAGCACCTTATTCACATTTTTCCTAAAGTAACTAAGATTGGGAATTTATAAAACATTTAGTTACTTTATAATAATCATTATACTTTTTAATGAGAATTTTAAGTCACTGTCCTACCCGTTCGGCTAACGACCCTCCACCAGTCAAGGAAGCAGTGGGTGAGAGTGGACACCCATTAAGCTGCCATTTTATAGGAAACAACCTTATACCCCCTTATAGACCAGCTTCGTGAATGAGGCCTACTAACGGTAAAACGACTTGATCTTATACATATATATATATATATATATATATATATATATATATATATATATATATATATATTATTAAACTTATAATATTATAAAGTATAAGGGTTGAATTTTAACTTTTAAAATTCTAGGGGTTGGAACTAAAGTTAATTAGATGACTTTACATGTTCCAAAACTTGAGGGCAAGTTTTGTAACTTAACAAAACTATTCAATTCATAACTTATGAGATTAATTGGTTCATCAAAATGAGTGACTCTTCATTTTATGTAACCTATGTGTTTCTTTAATGAACATTAAAAGATAAAACTTTTGGTAATCCATAACTTGAGGACAAATTATGGATTCCATTAACACACATGATGATCAAGAATTAAAACTAGCAAGATGTTACACATAATTCCTATGATCATCTAAACTCATAAAAACATGAATATTAATATCAAAATTTCAAGAACACATAAAATCATGGAATTTTGATATTAGCCATTGTAAATGGATTAGAACAACCATTACACCATCTAAAACAAGTTTAATAACACCAAAACAGTTTAGGGTAATGTTTCTAGTCCATTTCCAGCAGCAAAAGTCGAAAAACTGCATTCTGAGGCTCCTACTCGTCGAGTGCACGAACCTACTAGACGAGTAGGATGAATTTGGTCATGAACTCGGCGAGTCCCCCCATGGACTCGGCGAGTTCATCATGCAGACAACAAAAAATCGACTTTTTTCACTATTTTGCATCAAGTATCAAACAAACAAGCCTAGGCTCTGATACCACTGAAGGGTTTTGAGCAATTCTAACTCTCCTAAGTGTACATGCAACCCTAGAAAACCTTGGATCTATGTTTGTCTAAGATACATGCAAAATACTTTTTCCAAGGTTCATAAACCTATCTAGCATACATGGGGAACTTTAAAGTATAAAAGATAGCTAGAATTACATACCTTGTTGTTGTTATGATTCCTTGAAACCTTGAGAGCCTAGCACCCCAAGTGTGATGCCTCAAATGTTTCACACAACACCAAATGCTTTGGAATAACTTTGAGAGATATGTAGAACACTTGAAAATCGGCCTAGCCCTCTTGCAACTTCTTGTGTAGCCGATTTTGGTGTATGACATGTTCTTTATATAGTGTGTCACATCTAGGGTTACACCATGTAAACCCTAATGTGACATGACTCTTCATTTCCATGACCCATGGGTTTGTAACTCCCATGGAGCCTCCAATGGGTTTAACCCAACTTGATAATCCATGGAGCCTTTTAGCCCACTATACAAGTTATGGATGATTTACATAATCAACCCATATATTTAATTAGTCTCTTTTTGATCACTTAATTAATCCTATATTAATTCTTGATCAATACTAATTAAATAATACTATTAATATATTAGAACTTATAATATATTAATAAACCACAAGTGTTATTACTCTCATTTAGTCTATCCAAATGCATGATGCCATGCAACCCAAATGGACCATGCCGGGTCGGGTCAGGTACATACCAGAAATAGTTATGGACTTAGACACTTTATCCAACAGTCAGGGCGACTGACAGTAAGATATTTTAGAGATCATATCATTCCTCAAAACAGAGTCGCATTTACATAAGTTCCATTTGGATCAGCGCCATTAGACGTTGATGAGGACATCAGAGTCTTAGCCGACATGGTATTTTTGTTTGCCAAGCTAAATACATTGCAATCAGAGAAACCATACTTTTTCAGCATATATGCATAGTATTTAGCTTGGAAAACAAAAATACCATCAGTTAGTTGTTTGACCTGCAAACCCAAAAAGAAGGTTAGTTCACCCATCATGCTCATCTCAGATATTTTAGCCATGATCTCTGCGAATTCTAAGCTTAGCTTTTCATCAGTGGATCCGAAAATGATATCATCAACATACACTTGAGCAAGAATGATGTGAGATCCTGAATTCTTGGTGAACAAAGTGTTGTCAATCCTTCCTCAGTTGTATCCACTTGCAAGAAGATAGCTCGCCAATGTGTCATACCATGCTCTATGTGCTTGCTTTAAACCATAAACAATTTTATCAAGACGATACACATGATTTGGAAACTCTTCACTTTCAAACCATGGCGGTTGTTTTAGAAAAACTTCTTCTTGAAGATCTCCATGTAAGAAGATAGTCCTGATATCCATTTGATAGACTTTGAAGTTCTTTGAAGAAGCAAAGGCAAGAAACAAGCTATTTGCTTCAAGTCTAGCAACAAGACCAAATGTTTCATCATAGTCTAACCACTCTAGCTGACAGAAACCTTGAGCCACAAGTCTGGCTCTGTTTCTTATTCCGATCCCATCTTCATCGATTTTGTTCCTGAAACCCAGCGAGTGCCAATGTTACTTGAGGCTTGGGAACAAGAGTCCACACACGATGACGTTTAAATTCATTCAGCTCATCATGTATAGCCTTGATCCAGTCAGCTTCTTTCAAGGCATCAACGACATTCTTTGGTTCAATCATTGAGACAAATTTTACAAACATGCAGAAGTTGTTGCTGACTCTGCTATGAGTGAGAATCCCAGAATTTACATCTCCAATGATTTGAGATTTAGGATGATCTCGAAGATTTCTTGGATTAGAATTTTCATTTATATTACTTTGAGTAGAGTCTTCCTGATTGAATGGTTCAGCTTCTTAAGGGATGACATGCTGATCTTCAGAGATAGGTTGTGAGTCGATGAATTGATCAAGTTTGTGATATACTCAAGTTATCATGTCGAATTCAAGCAATCCCAAATCCTTCGGTCTCAACAAAATACATCCCTTTGATGAACACAACTTCGCAATGTGGAAAACCAAGGCCATGGTGGTTCTTGAAACCACTGACTATAAGATGAAAAATATCGTTGAAAAAGCTCCACATGTTCCTATGTACCAACCGATGGAAAACAACGTTCCCGTTGGCCCTCTGAAGCAAAAGCCAGCAATAAGTTATGATGATGATGACAAAAGACTGCCCAGTCTTGATGTAAAAGCCAAGGCCGCTATAGGAAATTCTCTTCCATACCATGTGTATCATATCATACAGAATTATGAATCAGCCCAAGAGATGATAGACACGCTGACGGTGGCTTATGAAGACCTTGTGGAAGTCCAGCTACAACCATCAACAATCTTAATCGAAGATACGAGCATTTCTTTGCTCAACAAGGTGAGTCTCTTACTCAAACCTTTAATAGGTTTAATTGTTTGGTTAATGATATGAGCAGGATAAGAATTGTTAAGTACTCATGACAGTTGGTTCTAAAGTTTCTCGATTCTCTTGGGAAGAGCTGGGAGCATCACGCTAATGTTCTTAAGAATGGTGAGAAGATCGATTCCATGGATTTGAATTCATTGTTTGGTAATCTGTGAAATTATGAAGAGAACAAATCTCTTCGTAAGGAAATCATGAAGGACTCGAACAAGGAAAAGTCTATTTCCCTGATCTCTCGAAAGGAAACAATAAAGCACATCAGAAAATCAGAAAATTCCCATCAGGGTGAAAAAGTGATGACAATCTCAATGATGAGCTTGTTGTCAATACTGCACTTGTCGTCAAGCGTTATGAAGAAAGCAGAGTGAATGCAAAGAGTAGAGCTCAATTCAAGGGAAGCAGCTTAGGGAAAAGACATACTTTAGAGAAGAAAGGATCAGGTAACTACTTTAATTGTGGGAGTCCTGATCATTTTTCCAGGGATTGCAAAAAGGAATAAAGAAACCTAGAGTACCGAGAACTATGAAGTCTTGTACAAGAACTTGGTGGCTCATATGAAGAAAGAAAAATCTCACTTCTAAAGGCATTCATCGCAAAACAGGAGGATCACAAAGAATGGGTGGATGAAGAAGAGACATCTGAAGATGAGGCAGAACATTAAGGGTCTCATGGCATTTGTAGATGGTTCCCCTGATGGCATATGTGATGCTGATAGTTGTCATGCTGACGCTAAATCTAGTCCAAATCTAGGTTAAACTTGGTACCTAGACAGTGGAAGCTCTAGACACCTGACCGGTTACAAGTCCCTCCTAACAAATTTTTCAAAGAAAGATGGTCCAATGGTGACGTTTAGTGACAATAGTGGAAGAGCTTGATAGGCTATACTTTTGTGGTTTGGGCTAGGCATTCTAATGTATAGGTCTTGGTAGGATGTTAGAGTATGTTGTGGTGGTTATAGCTTGTTAGTGGGTGTGTGCGGCCAGACACGTGTGTGCGGCCGCACACGCTGTGTGCGGCCGTACACGTGTGTGCGGCTCCACACTTGTGTGCTGCTTTATGTGGTATAAATAGACTATGTTAGTGTGTCAGAAAAAGTGACGTATGTGTATGTGTTCCCAAGGTGTACTTGACATTTGTACGTAATAGATGTGTGCATGCTTGGTTTGATTCACCTTCTACTCCTTCTACACTCTGTTTGATTGTTTGCAATTCATTGATTACTGATTTGGATCTCTAGATTGGGACTTACAATTGGTATCAGAGCCAATTCAGTGTCAATTTAAAGAATCATAAGAGTGTGCGGTTGAAGATAGTTGTGGTTTTTGAGGTGCATTTATATTTTTTTATTGAGAAACTGCTTCTAATCATTGTTTTTACTAAGTTTGGAACCAAAATTCACTCAAAAATCTAGTATTTTTTGGTGTGCGGTTGAAACTTTAAAGGTGTGCGGTTAAAAATTTGAAGGAGTACGGTTGAACGAGTGCTTCCAAGTGTACGGTTGGGTGTGCGGTTGGCGTGTACGGTTGGGTGTGCGGTTGGCGTGTACGGTTGAGTGTGCGGTTGAGTGTGCGGTTGAGTGTGCTGTTGGTGTGTGCGGTTGAGTGTGCTGTCAGAGTGTGCGGTTGAGTATACTGTAAGGTGTACGGTCGGAGTGTGCGACCACACTCATATTAATTAACGAAACTTTTGTTGTTTAAAAAAAATGGAATCTCAAAGCATGTCTGCTCATCATGAATTGGATGCTATTATGGGTACCACTTCTCGCATTCCTAGGTTGTTGTCAGCTGAAGGATTTCCTGAATGGAAATATCGGATCGAGAAGTACATCAAAATGAAGGATTTCAAGATATGGCGAAGTATTCTAAGAGGCCCAATCCGTATCACAACCACATTGGAAGATGGAACAATAATGGATAAGCAAGTTGAGAATTACACTGACGATGATTTCGAGAGAGTCGAGGAGCAGGAAAAGGCTCTTGCTACACTTACCATGGCCTTATCTCCAGAAATTGCTCAAGGTTTCCGTGAGTATACATCAGCAAAGGCATTATGGGAAGCACTGATTGAAGTCTATGAAGGCAACGAAGACATGAAACATAGTCGCCAAGACATGCTGCGACAAAAGTTCAATATGTTTAACCATGTCTTGGGAGAAACACTTGAAAATCAGTTGCAAAGATTTATCACACTTACCACAGAAATGAGCTTTGCTGGTGTTATGGTTACAAGATCTGAGATCAACAAGAAATTGCTGAATTCTTTACCAAAATCCTGGGATATGAATGTCTCAGTGATCAAAAAGAACAAAGATTTGAACCGTTTAAGTTTGGTTGAAACAATGGCAATCATTAAGGCTTGCGATCTCGATGATAAGCAAAGGGATATTAATCATGTTAATTCATACTCCATAGCAAATCTTGGGATCCAAACTACTAACAACACTGCTTTTTCAAGCTTTACTACCTCTCAAGTTCCTCCAGTTTCTCATGTTCCACAAGTTCAACCCTATGTGACTCATCAGCCTACCTCATTCGTGATCCCTCAAAAGCAACACATTCAAGTTCCACATCCTCAAACTTCTCTTCAACAAGTTGGTTCATCCACAGCTGCACCCATTCCATCTCATGGAACCAGTTCTCAAGCTTCATCTTTGAAAGAAAAGGAAGAAAATCTGGCTCTCGCCACTGGTTTGGTAAATTGCTACAATGCCTTTGTGGCCGGAGAGCTTTCCCCACAATTATCTTTTGCTGACCTAGACCAGATCCATCCAGAGGATGTGGAGGAGATGGACATCACCTGGCAAATGGCCATGGCTGTTTTTAGGGCAAAGCAGTTCTCCAAGAAAACCGGAAAGAACAATTGGAGTGTGAATTCAGACAAGAAAGTGGGGTTCAACAAAGGGAAGCTGAGATGCTACAATTGTTATGAACCTGGTCACTTTGCTCGAGAATGTCCAAAGCCAGATCGAAGAGAGAATTCTGAGCGAACCATGGTACCGGTAAATTATGTCAACAAGGGATCTTCTTCAAGCAATCAGACTGCCAACTTGGCGATGGTGGCCCAATCCTTTGATTGGGAATATCAAATTCAGGCTCTGAATATTTCAGGACCTGAAAATGCGCATCTTGCTCAGATCAATGATGGTGTGGAGGAAGAAGCAGAGAGAGACCCGGAAGAGGAAATGATGAATCTTCAGTTTGCGTTTATGTTGCAAACTACTCCTGAGTCAGTCAAACCCGAGGTTAGTGAATTCGGCTGCTCTCAATCTTGTATAAAAACTATTAAATTCTTACGTGAGAAAATTGAATTAATCAAGAGAGAGAACGAGGACCTTAAATATGAGGGTTACACACTTAGGAAAAATCAAAAGCCTTTAAAAACACAATTAGAGAATAAAACAAAGGACTTTAAGAAACTGCAAGAGGATTACAGCAACAAATGCGAGAACTATGATCATCTCAAAAGAAAATTTGCTGCTGTAACCGCTGAACTTGACACATTGAAAAATCGTCTTGAAAATACTGAATTTATTTTTAACAAATTCGATGGGTCAAGTGAAGTAGTTTCAAAAATGATTGAGAAACAAATGTAGTGGAAGGACATTACCTGTGGAAACCAAAAGAAAGTAGGATTAGGCCTTGAGAGTGTCCCTCCTCCATTCAATCATACTTACACTGTCATTCCTCTATCTCAAGATGAGATTGATAGAGAACCTTTCTTAGTTTATGGAAATCCTGCTTCTGAACAAGCAACTTGCTCAAATGATAAAATTTTGGATACTAACATTTCTACCTCAAGTGCAGATATGTCAGTAGTTCAGGGGGAGCCAGAAGCTGAAAAGTCTGAGTCGAATAATTTAGTGTCAAAATTTGGTGTTGAGTTTTGTGATGAGTCTGTTTTAAATTCTAAAACTGATGTTTTTGTTTCTGGTGGTGTGTTATTTCAGAATGATAAAATTGAAAATAATGATGTTGTTTCTGATAAAGTTGCTAAATCTGATTCAAGTGCTTCTACATCTTCCACGTTTGCTACACAATCTAGTGCTTGTTCTTGCAAATGTGAAAATACTAGAAAAGATAATAAACACAAGAAATCTGACAAGAGCAGTACCACTTCTAATAATAATAAACAACTTTGTTTCAACTGTGGTACTGCTGGTCATATTGCCAGAAATTGTTTAAATCGAATGTTTGTGCATCACATGTCTAAAAGAGGAGAGAATGAGTCTAGAGGACGATCTTTAATTAGAAGATCCTCCAGAACTCGCTCTCGAGATGATGACTGGAAAACAAATCAAAACAATAAAATGGCAAGTTTTCAAAAGAACAAACAACTTTTCAATAAATTCACAAACAGTTTGCCAAAATCGAACCAAGCTAAGCCAAAGTCGATTTCGTCAAAGAGTAGGTATGGATCTTCAAACCATTCGAGTAGAAAATCCACCGGCTCAAAGCAAACTGAGAAGAAAGCTATCTCAAAACCTAATTTTCAATGGTTGCCAAAAATAAAATCTGATCAGTCATCATCCTCCTCTGTATCTGTTGAAAAAGAAAAATCAAAAGAAAAATTGAAAAATGAATCTGTGAAAGTTAAGGGTCAACCCAGGACTGTAATGACATGGGTCCCCAAATCTAAATGATTCCGCTCATCGTGCAGGGATAGTTGCGGAGGAATGTCGTCAGACCCTGGTATGTCGACAACGGCTGCTCCCGGCACATGACTGGAGATATCTCCCAACTGCACGACATTCAGACATTTAATGGGGGATATGTCTCCTTTGCGGGCGGAGAAGGCGGAAAGATAACGCAAAAAGGAACGGTGACGAACGGAGTGCTTAGTTTTGAGAATGTCAACTATGCTCCTGAGCTGAAGCACAGTCTGCTGAGCGTTTCTCAAATCTGTGACAAGGGTTACTCGACACACTTCACCGATAAAGAATGTCTAATCTTAACGCCAGACATTTTCATTCCGGAGGAGTGGATTCTCGTCAAATCTAAGCGGGATGGGAATGCCTATATTATCGACATGAACAGTAATGTACCCGATGAAGTCACTTGTCTCTTTTCAAGAGTCTCAGAACAAAACGCAATGTTGTGGCATCGTCGACTTGGCCATGCAAATGCAAAGAACCTAAACCGGCTTGCTAAGAACGAAATGGTCCGCGGTCTGCCTGTCAGAGATTTTATTACTTTTGAAAAATGTGTTTCTTGCGCTCAAGGCAAACACCATCGGAAACCACATCTGCCAAAGCAGGTCAACTCCATTAATCAGGTGCTCCAGTTGTTGCACATGGACTTGTTTGGTCCGGTCAACGTCCTCAGTATCAACCGAAATTCATATTGTCTCGTTGTGATAGACGATTTCTCTCGTTTTACGTGGCTCTTCTTTCTGTCCAACAAAGCTGGGATTGCTGACCTCATCAAGAAGTTCATTGTAATGATCGAGAACCAAACCAACCACCAAGTGAAAGCGCTACGCACAGAGAATGGAACAGAGTTCAAGAACGCTGTTCTTGATCATTTTTGCGCTGAGAAGGGTATTGTGCGTCAGTATAGTTCTGTTCGGACATCACAACAAAATGGTGTTGCTGAGCGGAGGAATCGGACGCTACAAGACGCAGCAAGGACGATGCTATGTGATTCTGAACTTCCAGTCTTCTTTTGGGAAGAGGCGATCAACACAGCTTGTTACGTTCAAAATCGTGTCTTGATCAACAAAGCCCAGATGAAAACACCATATGAGATTCTCTATGGACACAAGCCATCTGTCAGCCATTTCCGAGTATTTGGCTGCCCTTGCACCCTTCTCCACTTGGAATCCAACCCAAAATTCAATGCAAAAGCCGATGATTGTTACTTTGTCGGTTACGCTGCTCGTACTGTTTACTGGGTATACAACAAGAAGACAAAACAAATAGTGGAGTCTTTCGATGTTCGCTGGCTTGAAGAGAATGAAACGGACGCTAGGGTGGGTCCGGATTGGCTATTTGACTACACATCACTATTCAAATCTTTTAGTGTGTCGTCTAATAACCAAGCTAGGTCTACCTCTTCCTCGAAGACTATTATTGAAGACGAAGATGAAGAGGTTGTCTACAAACCACCATTGGTTTCTGCTACTGATCCTCCGGTGGAGTCTACTGTTCCAATTGCTTCTCCTGAGTCCTCAACACAACAATCTGCTCCAGATGCTGATGCTACTCCTCTAACTCCGGTCGAAAGAGAGTTCATGAACCAAGATGCTTCCGCTGTCACTCAGAATCTGATGGACCTTCTCTTTCCCGATCAAATCGCTGATGAGTTTGTAGCAAATCCACCAAACGAAGCTGGTACATCTACCGTGGATTCTTTAGCACATGAAGGAGCTGTTAATATTCATACTCTTCCCGTTTCACTCAATGACATCAGTCACGAAATCCCCTCTCGCATACAGCGCGATCATCCGATAGAGAACGTTATTGGCCAGCTGGGCGACGAAGTTCAAACGAGAAGCCAGAGTGGAGATGTCAACAGATATCTCTATTCTTGCTTCATTTCTCAAATAGAGCCCAAGAACGTTGAAATGGCTTTGAATGAGCCCACCTGGGTGGATGCCATGCATGATGAGCTCAATCAATTCGAAAAGCTCGGGGTTTGGAAGTTGGTGGAGTTGCCTAAAGGCAAAAAATCTCTCGACACCAGGTGGGTGTTTCGGAACAAGCAAGACGATTCGAGTGTCATTGTCTGTAATAAGGCGAGATTGGTAGTCCGTGGGTTCAGGCAAATTGAGGGTCTTGATTATACAGAAGTCTATGCTCCGGTGGCGCGCTTGGAGGCTATCCGTATCTTCCTCGCCTATGCTTCCTGCATGAACTTCACCGTATACCAAATGGACGTCAAGACGGCTTTCTTGTACGGCAAGGTGAAGGAGGAGATTTATGTTGACCAACCTCCTGGGTTTGTTAACTCAAAACTTCCCAACCATGTCTACAAGTTAGACAAGGCTTTCTATGAGCTGCATCAAGCTCCCAGAGCCTGATATGCTACCCTCACACAACACTTGCTCAATCATGGCTACTCACGCGGTACTATCGACCAGACCCTATTCATCAAGCATGTTGGTCCACATCAAATTCTTGTACAAATCTATGTGGACGATATCATTTTTAGGTCAACGAGTCATCAGCTATGCACGAAGTTCGAGGACGTCATGAAAAAGCGGTTCGAGATGAGTTCATTGGGGGAAATGACCACGTTTTTGGGGCTTCAGGTCAAACAATCTTCAGCCGGAATCCTGATTCATCAAGCCAAATATGTGGATGATATGATCGAGAAGTTCGGGTTCAGAGATGCCAAACCTGCTTTGACGCCCATGGCCGAGAGACCACTGTTGACTCCTGATCTTGAAGGCGAATCCGTAGATCAAACCTACTACAGATCGATGATCGGATCGCTGATGTATCTGACTGCCAGTCGCCCAGACATTATGTTTGCGGTCTCTCAATGCGCGCTACCAGGCTAATCCTAAACTGTCTCATCTTATTGCTGTTAAAAGGATTTTTCGGTACCTCAAATGCAGCCCAAAACTGGGTCTTTGGTATCCGAAAAATTCCGAATTTGATCTTTATGCTTTTGCAGACAACAATTATGGCGACTGCGAACTTGACAGGAAATCGACTTCAGGCGGATGTCAATTTCTCGGAGATAGGCTGGTCTCCTGGTAGTGCAAGAAGCAACATACTGTCTCGACCTCAACAGCAGAAGCAGAATACGTTGCTGCGTCTGCCTGTTGTTCTCAAGTCATATGGATCCAACATCAGCTGTTGGACTACGATTTGAATTTTCAAGAAACCCCTATTTTTTGTGATAATGAGGCTGCGATCCAAATTGCTAAAAATCCGGTCCAGCACTCAAAAACCAAGCACATCGACATCAAAGTTCATTTTATCAGAGATTGTTATGAGCGCTTGCTCATTCGGCTAGAACAGGTTCCCACTACTAATAATGTGGCAGATTTGTTCACAAAGCCATTTAACAAAGCTCGATTCGATATGCTGGTAAACTTTTTGAAAATGATTCGTTTTGAGGATTAATTTTTGTTTAGGTTAGTTTAAATTTGCGCATTTTTATTTCATTCTCACCCATGCACAAATTTAGGGGGAGAAATAAACAAAAACCAAACAAAAATTAGAAAATCAGAAAATCCAAAAACATTAGAAAATCAGAAAATCCAAAAACATTAGAAAATCAAAAAATCAAAAATATGTTGCTGATAGTTTTTTTGTTTGTTGGTGATGTGTTGGGAAGTGATATCAACAAGTGATAACAGGCAATATGAATCTGTGTAAGGGACCAAAGCTGAATTGTCTAGGCTCTGTGTTCGATGCGCTGGTAGGCACGAAAAATTTAATGGACTTGACTAGGTGCAGATGAACTTAAGGAATCTAGAGACTTGATAATTTCTTGACCTAGATAGTTCCGTTTAGCCTGACAATATGATGCTTGGGTAGGTTGAGTAGGGAGATATACATGAGAATCCACCAGTCACATTAAAGAACCCGTATCTAGAACTGTGGTTTAACTTTTCCTCAATGTACGGATTTTGTCCTTAATTCCGGTATTGATGGGGCGACTGGGGAATTCCGATAAAGTAGGTCTGTAGAAAATTATTTTCTTTCTTTCTTACTGTTAGTCATATGTTGCCTCCTCTGTGTGATTGAAAGATCCGACCTGGACTGCAGCATATGCAACTCTATTTCTCTGCATCTTCTATCTATGCAATTCTTCCTATCTGTTAGCCATATGCTGTCTCCTCTGCGTGATTAACAATCCGACCTGCTACACAGCATATGCAACCTTCTACTTCTCAATCCCTCTGAAATTCTAGTCAGTCATATGTTTCACTCTCTGCGTGATTGAAAGATCCGACCTGAGTGTACAGCATATGCAATCTAAATCTATCCTCTCCATGAATAATCGTCTGCTCACCTAAAGTAAGGAGTATCTCGGAAGTTCTTGATTATTGGGGTTTATCAGGAAGCGGGAAACTAGTACATCTAAAAATTGAACAATTATAGATTGTCTGTAGGTCTCGCTGCTCAATTTAGGTGGACAACAATATCCTTGGTCGTCGTCAGATAAATGGTCCTTAGGGATTTTTATCTAGTAACTTAGGATCAATCTGTCCTGTCACTGATAGCATTCCTAAATTTTGTCACAATTTTTCGTGCTTAAGTGGACCACAATACCGACGATCGACCAGACCTATTCATGAAAGGAGAAGTACTGATAAATGGAAATTGATTGTCTAACAACTTTGATCCCACAAATCTCAAAAGGTTATTAATTTCAGTTAAAGGCGAAAATTAGGTTAAATTCAATTTTTAATATCATTTTATTTTATTTTAATTTTATTTTTTTATTTGGTAAATCTTAGAATTTATTTCATTTTTAATTTTATTTCTATTTGTATTTTGTAATTAATCCTCAAAAAGTCTCATTTTTAAATATTTTTGGGTATTGGGCTTTTATTGTCAAGAATGGTAAAATGGCAGCCTCTATTGGAAAGTATATAAAAGGGGGATATGCGGTCAAATCCTTTTCACTTTTTACTCCTCTTAAAATACGACCGCACACTGATCCCTTCTCTCTCTTTCTAAAAACTTCAAGAAAACTCTCATCTTTCGTGAAATTGAAACCTAATAATCGTAAGTATCATGAAATCGACTCCCATAATGCAGTTTTTGAGCTAAAACGATCTTGAATCAATGGTCAATTGAAGGTTTCGGTATCGACTGTGCGTGTGCGGCCGCACACGCCGTGTGCGGCTGGACCCGTGTGCGGCTGGACTCGTGTAGGGCTAGCACTATGTGCAGTTGGAACCTGTGTGCGGCTGTACACCGTGTGCGGTTGCACACATTGTGTGTGGCTGGATCTAGGTGTATGGCTGTACACCTAAAATTGACATAAATTTTTGTTTAATGGGAAATCTCTTAATTTTTTCTAATGCTTTAATTTATGCTTGCGTGTTTCAGAACATCATGGGAGATCTTGAGTTCGCAAAAGTGCACAATTCAGCCATTTTTCTAGAAGATCCTCCGGTGGCCCACAACGATCTCAAATTCATTGTCGATGGTCTTAGGAAATGTTGCTTGGTCTCTGCTTTCACCACATGTCCAGTGATTTATCAAAGATTGATTAAAGAATTTTGGAGAAGCACATCTGTGGAAAGAAATGATGACTATGAGAAATATCTTGAGGCCACTGTGCAAGGAAAGAAAGTTGTGATTACCGAGGAAATCATTCGAGAATCGTTGCAGGTTAATGACAGGCCTGAATTTTCAATGGAGATTGATCTGGAGCAAACACAAGAAATACTGAATCGTATGGGTTATGAAGGAATATTTCCTCCAACTATCAAGAAGTTGTTACCTCCTTGCTGGAAGTATCTAGCTCATGTGTTTGTGAGGTGTATTTCCGGGAGGAGATGAGGACCTAATGAGATTTCCTTCTTCAACACTGGAGCCATTGCATCTTTAGCATTAGGAATTGAGTTCAACTTTTCGAAGTTCATTCTGCATGAATTGATTCTAAACATTGAGGGAAACAAGCGAGACAAGTTCTTGATGTACCCTAGGTTCCTGCAAATCATCTTTAATGTCATGCACCCCGAGATTGAGAGAGGAAATGAAATTTTGGATCTCAAGTCTATTGGTCCCAGTGCCTTCGGTTTAATGAAACAAAATCGAACTGGAAAATTTGTCTTTGCAGGAAAATTTCCGTTGATAAAATTTGGGATCTTTGCTGAGGAGAGTGATCAGTCAGAACCCAACGAATCTTCTTGTCCTACGGAGACCGACGATGTGGTCATCTCTACTTCTGAACATGAAACTGAGGAAGGGTTAATCTCTCATGTGGCAAGGGTTGCATCGGAGCATGAACAGCTACCGAATGTGGAAGTTGAGAGTGAGTTTGATCAAGAGGGAGATAAAGGAGATCATGATGGAAATGACGAGTTTCTACATGATATGGATTTCTCAGGCCTCGACAATGTTGCCATTCCTCTTAACTTCGATTTTGAACAAGAAGATATACTTGACACAGGTCTAGATCTCTCTGACAGGTTCTTCGAAAAGGTCGATGAAGTTGCTCAAACTACAACTGAGACTAGGGCTGCGGAGAAGACTCTTAAAACTATGCCTCCTTCGTCTACCTCAATGGAAGAAAATTTAAGCCAACAGGGTGCAGATTCTAGGATTCCTCCCCTTGATTCTGTTATTCCTACATCATTTCCATTTACAAGTGACCCGACACAGACACAGACCTCTCTGCCTCCTATAGAAGGAAGGCATCAACATTTGAGGCAGGGTGTGTCTATTCAAGGCCAAACATCACCATTTTCAGCTACAGTCATCACCACAACTATTACAACACCACCTCTCCAATCTAATGAAGGTCCAAGTACCGTGCTTGAGACAGGCGGACCGTCTGCTGTTCCAGGATATTCCCCAACAAGACCGTTGCTAGATGAGGCTTCTATCAGACTCGCTAAGCACTTGTCTCAACATAGCCCATAATCTTCCTCCCGTGGAAAAGGGAATATCTTTCGAGGAAGGTCGCTCAGGGGATGAAAATACTGTTGTGTCCAAACTTCAAGAAGAGATTGGTATTCTGAAACAACAGAACATTGAAAAAGACATCATGCTTGAACAACACGGTAACCTCATCGCTGAACTCCAGGCAGAAAATGCTTCAAAGTCAAAACAAATTACTGATCTGCAAACCAATCTTGGATCAGTAACTGCCTTTTACTTCGATTTAAAGAACAAGCTATTTGACGCTTTTGGGGATAAGCTCAAAACTTTGTTTCAACAGCCTCATGGTATAGAAGACCCTCCTACTGCTTCCGACCAGCCTTCTGAAAATGAATCTTCTTTTGACCAACCTCCTCCTACAACAAGAGTCGTTGATCGATTTGAAAAAGAACCTGAAGGTGCCAGACCTCGGATCACAATCAAACATGGAAAAAGGACCGTCACTGCCAATAGAAATGAAGGATTACTTTTTATGAAGAATTCGAACGAAAATCACAAAGCAAAAGATCCTGTATTGACAGTGACGGATCTTAAAAAGAGAAAGTTTGGTGACGAGTATGGTGATCGCTCAGGGATCAAAATATGGGCCTTTGATCATGAAGTGAACATGTGGGTTGTAAAGAGAAACTCTGGAATTCCTGAATACTACCAGAGCATCCATGACTTCAACTCATGGACGAAAGTTGATCTTGCCGAACTTTCAAGGGCCCCATTTCACAATCCTTCACAGGATCCCAGTGCGTCCAACTTCAAACGATTTCTAGACAGGCAGGTCAAAGACAACTTCTCAAAGATGAAAACTGCAAAAGCCCTGTACAGAAAAGATGCGGATGTTATTGATCCTGAATCTGGTAAGCCAATGAAGATCATACTTTGGCCAGCAACAAAACAACTGAAAGAAATTCCTATCCCTCAACACTTCCACGAAGGATTTCTTGACGACCTGGAATTTTGGGCATATGATGATGAAACTGCTACTGCTGCCATCTAGCTCAAGAGTAGCGAAAAAGTGATAAGGCTTATCCGTGCAAAAGATCTTCTCAGATTCAGAGAAAGAGACATTCGTACCTTGGCTCGTCACCAAATCATTTGCAGAAAAGAAGTCATGGAGGCTGCTGCCAAGGAATTCACTGGAATGGTCGCCACAATCATCAATGGAAAGCTATGGATGGGATCCATGGGAAAATCCGACCTGAAGCTGTTCAAGAAACCTGGAGAATGAAGACCAAGTCTATGCTAGCCACAAACCAAGGGGGAGATTGATAGGCTATACTTTTGTGGTTTGGGCTAGGCATTCTAATGTATAGGTCTTGGTAGGATGTTAGAGTATGTTGTGGTGGTTGTAGCTTGTTATTGGGTGTGTGCGGCCATACACGTGTGTGCTGCTTCATATGGTATAAATAGACTGTGTCAGTGTGTCAGAAAAAGTGACGTATGTGTATGTGTTCCTAAGGTGTACTTGACATTTGTACATAATAGATGTGTGCATGCTTGGTTTGATTCACCTTCTACTCCTTCTACACTCTGTTTGATTGTTTGCAATTCATTGATTACTGATTTGGATCTCTAGATTGGGACTTACAGAGCTGTTTTAGGTGTTGGAATTTTTGAGTGCTGGACAACTAAGCTGAAGGATGATTTCTATGTAAAAGGACTTAAAGGCAACTTTATCTCCATCATTCAACTTTGTAATGCTGGTTACAAAGTTCTTTTCAACCTTCATGAGGGAAAAGTGTTTGATTGTGAAAACAAAATCGTGCTTTTTGTTCTCAGGGAGAACGATATTTATATGGTTTGATTTGTTGACTTTGATGATGATACTTTACTTTTTTATGCTTTGTTATCTTTTAAAACTTTGAAAATAAGTTGCTATACTTTTAATTTAAATTTTGGTTTGCTTACAATTAAAAAAAAGTTTATTCCTTACCAAAGAAGTATACATTGTGAATACAGTTTCCTTTTCTACTAAAATTTCCTACATGATATTCTCCTTCAATAGTGACCTTCTATGACGGATCTACTTTGAAGGAATCAACGTGTTATTCCTTGAATTCATCACTCCCCTTGTTAAAGCCTGTTGACGCTGACTATGCATCTTTTGTTCAGCACCAACAGCTCTCACACCGTCACTAATGCTCATGCTGATAAGAACAGATGGGGGATGACTGTGCCAAAGGATGTTCTTTTGGACACATATCTCCTTTGTCTTGAACAACCTATTTCTGTTTCAATGAGATGAGATGAAGTTAGGTGACCTGGAACGACTAATTTCCAGAGACATTGTCACTATAACTTTATCCCCTCAAAGATCCAAAGGCGCCTTCAAGGAGAAAACTATCTCAACTTGTCTTCCTTCAGGGATCATAAAGACTGATTCATGTTCTTCGTTTGTTCTTGGTGAACATGAAGCTTGAAATCGATCTACAGAACCTCAACGACTAAAGGCAATCTCTCTCTCTCTCTTATTTTGTATGATTTGTGTTATTTGTGTGTGATATGTTTGATCTTGATTGTTATCTTTTATAGCTGAAATTTCGAGTGGTAGATATCTCGGGAAATGGAAGGGCATTAATGACCATTCAATTCCAAAGAGTTGATGAATCAAGTCTTTATCATTTTTCTGAAAAGGCTGCACATTTTTCTGTTTAAACTATTTCTTGTTTGACTAACTCTTTTGTTTGTATTCTTATATCATTCTTTTGTAGCATTTTGTAAAGAAAAACGACAGTGGCAATTTGAGTCTAGTATGCAACTTATGACACATCATCATCCTTAGAAGCATGTTGTTGTATATGACTAAATCTCTCTAAGTCTCTTATCAGCGAGACCATCTGCTGAGAACATTTAGTTACCCTCTCACGCTGATTGTCTAGCATTGTCTAAACTCCCAAAAGTGAGATAGCCTGGT
Organism: Lactuca virosa; assembly: GCF_052849685.1. Classification (NCBI taxonomy): domain Eukaryota; kingdom Viridiplantae; phylum Streptophyta; class Magnoliopsida; order Asterales; family Asteraceae; genus Lactuca; species Lactuca virosa. Next base: position 3,569,048 of record NC_136428.1, on the reverse strand, counting down.
CCAAATGAAAAATATTTATAAAAAGGCTAGGATGTTTATTATTTTTAAGTTAATCATCTTTACCTGACCCTGTCCCTGGAAGCATGTTTGTCGTATGCATCAAGTCTCATGTTCTGCTAAAACATTGAGCATAACCCAATGGCTTACCCTGATTGCATAGTCATCAACGTAAGAGATACTTGTCAGGTCCTTAAATGACAAAGGGTTGTTCATGTCCCCGACCTCCTAGTTTGAGGTATACATGGTACCATTATGATTTAACGGTGAATCTTTGATTCTAGACTACAACTAACTCTATGATGCAAGGATTAAACCCCTTTTTGATGATGGGTTATCATTGTCAATGGATCACGCTGATTTCACCTCAGTGTGAATGAGACATCTTACTTCTCTTCCACAAGTCTTCTTAACAGAGCTTGATGATTCAATGTGTAAAACCACACAATGATAAAAGTTCGACAAAATTGTGAGAATGGTCCCTGTGGTTAGGTGGAAATTGCCACCTTGGGCTAAAAAGTTTTGGACTAGCACTCATGGTCCAAAGGTTTTCATTTTCAAGCCACTTTGGTCCATTTTGGTTTGAATTTTCTTAAAATGATGAATTTACCCTCTGTATTTTCATTTTCTATTTTTTATTTAATATAACATTTTTGTAAATTAAAAATAAATAAGAAATTACCCCATCCAATTCTCTCCCTTAATAACTCCATCTCTCTCTCTCTCTCTCTCTCTCTCTCTCTCTCTCGTTATTCCGTCATAGACCACAACCATAGCCAGTCGGACCACCACCCCCGATTTTCCAGTAAATACCACCACCACCGGTCAACAGCTCTCTCTCCCTCCATCACCTGTCGGAAAAACACTTCCACATGCCGGAAACCACCGCCACCATATATATATATATATATATATATATATATATATATATATATATATATATATATATATATATCTCCTGATGAACCCACACTCTTTCTCCAGATTTTGTAACATACAAGAACACAAAAAATCTAAAATTTAACATACATGAACCACAGACAAACAGTTTATCTGAACAGACACACTAAAAAAATCATAAATTTAACAAATAAGAACACATACAAAACCAATGGATTTTCTAACAACAAACACATACATCTGTTTAAGATTTGATACAAAAAAACAAGAAATCTGATATATACAAGAACACACTTGAACCAACTAGGGTTTCAAAAAACTTGAAAGGCGACGCCGCCGCCGGTAGCACAACCACCACCACCTAAAGCCAGTATGAGGGAGATGAAGAGACAAGTTGGAGACGAAGAGAAATAGAAACATACATTGGAGATCGGAGATCGGGGCTACAAACTCTGCTCCGTTCGTTCTCACTTCAAACCTTCAAAAACGTTGATCGATCTTCTGTCTCATATCGCCACCATCGCCTATAAAACCCTAATCGATATTCTGCCTCATATCGTTTCCGTCCTTCGTGGTGAAACCCTTAGGAGTTCTGATGCCTTTGATCTGTGAAAGGGAAGTCCAATGACTAAGCGAGAAGGGAGGACTGACGATCTGTTCGTGGTGAAGGGGTGAAATAAGAACGGAGAGAGACGATGTCAAACAGTTGTCGCCTGTGTAAACTCTAGCAATGAAGCACCGATTATCGAGTTATAGATCTGAGCAACCCTGACGCCGCCGCTCAAACCCTTGCGCCGTCGAAGTCGGAGATAGGTGTTCTCAAAACCCTAAACACCGCTAGAAACCTTCCAATGTCACCGGTGACGAACAGACGGAGGCAACGTCATAGGAGAAGAAAATAGACAAACGATTCAACTCTTATTTCTCTTTCTCCGGCGAACTCGGCGCCAAAAAATTATAGGGTTCCGGCATCGACGGTGGGTTTGGTGGTCCGACTGGCAGTGGTGGGCTAACTGGCTTTGTTCTGTGATGAAATGAAGAGAGAGAGAGAGAGAGAGAGAGAGAGAGAGAGATGGATTTATTAAGGGAGAGAATTGGATGAGGTAATTTCTTATTTTTTTTTAATTTACAAAAACATTATATTAAATAAAAAAATAGAAAATGAAAATACAGAGGGTAAATTTGCGACAACCCGAAACTTTTATCTTGTACACTTAGCCAATTCTATCAATTCTAAACTCGTTCAACTATCTTTTAGCATTGTTTTGAGCCTGTTTGGATGATCTAAAGCCTTGGTCAACCAAAGTTTAAATTAGGGATGGGTTGGTTTAAGATTTAGGGTTGCAAATAAGCCAAACACTCCATCAAAAGGAGTGTGTGGCCACACACATGAGTGTGTGGCCGCACACCCGAGTGTATGGCCGCACACATGAGTGTGTGGCCGCACACCCGAGTGTATAGCCGCACACACGAGTGTGTGGCCGCACACCCATCCTTCAGCCGCACACTCATCCCTATTTATATAGGGTGATCCCTTCACTCATTCCTTTCATTTGGCTGCACTCTACTTTCTCCCTCTACTTTCTCTCTCTAAGAACTTCATCCAAGAACGCTATCAAGGCCTCAAAAACGTGAGTTTTCCATCACCTAGCTTATCATACATGAAGGACCCATTGATCTAAGCTCTTAACCATCAAAGTTCATCATGTTCTTCATCACATGAAGGTGTACGGCCGCACACCTTCATAAGGTGGTCGTACACACCTTAAAGCTCTCCAAAGTGAAGAGTTTGGCCTTCATTCACTAGTAGGACTTGGTATTAGCACAAGAACACCTCAAAATCGACATTTCAGGCACAAATGAGGAGTGTACGGCCGCACACTCCTGTGTACGGCCGCACACACCCTCTGTACGGCCGCACACTCCTGTGTGCAACCGTACACACATGCTGACCGCACACCCTGGCCGTACACACACCCTAATGACCATACACCTCCTTAGTTTGATCACATAAGGTCCCGACTAGCATTTCCAAGTCTTTAGGGTGGTTTCCCGTCATGTTTAGCCATGAAACACCCTAATTCTAACACACATATGTGTTATCACATGTTAATAGGATCCACTTGTGTACGAAACATCAGTTGACACTCAGCATTCGTAACCGATCATACACCTAGATCCTACGTCAAACAGTGAGTTCATACCCCTACATTTCCTGTATATTTAATGTTTTCAGGGGGGGGGGGGGAATACAAGCCAAACTCTAAGTATTTTGTTAAGTTTTAAACTTATTAATGCAGTCCAACGATTTCCACGTTTAATAACATATTCGTATATTTTATCTCTTTTTGTAATATGTTGAGCATAAGGGAAACTTCTATTTTGGAAATCCAACTTCATAGTTTTCAGAAAGGTTTTTACAAAGCATTTTCCATATCAACTCTAATAAACTATAATGGGTATAGTTTGGGATAACCCTCTAGGCAGTCTCTACTTAATCAGATTTCATAAATAAATATATATAAACTATGGCAGATTTAGTTTATGTTATATGTTTTCTCAGAAGTATAAAGTACATTTATTCAAGGATAATTACTGTTTTATACTGATTTCTCGCTAGTAAACTAGATTATACAGAATTGTGAGGCGCTACTTCAATACTGTACCCTTAGGTGTATAGTGATAAATCCTTTTAGTATAACCAGAGTCTCCTGGAGGGAGAGCGTGAGATTTGTGAATAGATCTATTCGGGACTGACAATCCCACACCAGAACTGCTAGCTACAGTTAGGCGGGCACGCCTATGGTGAACAAATGTCATTTAGCTTAACGCCTGAAGAACGTTATAAAGGTCTCTCGGTCATATCAAGTATGGTTATACGACTAGCAAATAAGTATAAACTAACTTTGTTTACGGACTCTACTCTTCGCTTGTTTTATTTTGATTAATAAAACTACTTTCATGTATATACCGATAGTAATCATGGGTTTTCAAAGCTTACATCTCTACCTCTAGTACGGATAGCCTGTTTTTAGGGAAAATATAGGATTTTCCCAAGATAACACCGGCATTTCTAAAACTGATGGCTTATTTTCTACTAATGGACACTCTTTCAAAACCGCTTTTCATAAGAAAATATAGGATTTTCTTGAGGAACACTTTTCAAAAGGATACAAAGAACATTTTCCACCAAAACTAAAATGCTTATGAACTCACCAGCTTTATGCTGATACTCTTTCAAAACTGCTTGTATTCTCAGGGAATTAGTAAACAGGTACTTCCAGGAGCTCGGAGAAGTCGAAGTGTTAGATTCGCGTCTTTCTATTTTGCTTTTGATATGAACAAAACTATGTATTAATACAATGTAAATCTCTTTCATATATGTATTAAATGTCTGGTTGTGTTTACTATGCTTCCTATGATACAATTGTTGTGATACTACGCATGACGTCCTCCACCCCGGAACGATTCCGCCATCACGGTTTCGGGGTGTGACAGATTGGTATCAGAGCCCTTGTTTATAGCGAACTAAGTATATCGAACCTTACATGGTATACAACTATAAATACTAAGGGGCCTAAGTACTCTAAACTAAAAGTATACTTTCAAAAATATAAGTATTTTTATAAAAGTATACGAGTATACCTAGGTACCTGAACTCATGTCATAGGTAGAACAAAACAAAAGTATTTGGATGTTGGGACACTGCAGCTAAACCTGGGCAGTTATGTAATCATGTCTAGGGTGAATATAGCCTGATCAACTATATTCAGTCGAGACATGACCAACATGTGTTTGGGAGTGGCTGTAGTGTTACAGCAAGCCTAAAACTTACCTAAGTACCAGGAGAGTTCTAGAGCCAAACATAAAGATTAAAATACTATAGGAGTATTTTAGGATGCTATAACGACTAAGCCGAAAACTTACCCAAGGATCCATCTTTCAAGAATCAATTATGTAGCTATAATACATTGGAAGTATTATTAGATCCGATGCCTATTAACTATTCCTTTACCCTCACCTCGCGTAGATAGCATGGCTGGATTCCATCTCCCTGGCGACCCGTACTTTCCCAACCAAGGAGATGGTGGATGGATCGAACCAGAGCCAGAAGGAAACCATGAAATCCCTTTTGACGATGGCATTGCCGAACCATTTCCTGAAGAGACTGACTCGGAACCAGAAGTCGAGAACTTACCCCCAGTGGCCGCAATACCAAATCCCAACCCCCAGCGTGTACTAGAAGGCCCAACACCTATGTGGGTCGGAAGCCTGGATAGGTGGAGTCACGAACAAGGCCAACCCCGCCCGTACAATGGGGACCGCCGCTTCTACAAGGTGGACGGAGGAGGCTCCGCAGATAGAGCCCTTCCAATCATAGTTCAACGAGTGGCCCATAATGTCGAAATGAACGTGGCGGCCATTCAACGAACTATGGAACTCGAGGCAGACTCGGATGCCAACACAAACCGTATTCGCAGTCTCGAGGTTGCTTATGGGAGGATTTTGAGAGACAACGAAGCCCAGCAGCAAGAGCTAGATGCAACTCGAGCTGAGGTCGTAGAGCTCCGAGCACGCCAATCAGTATACGAGAGCCGCCTGCTTGACATGGAGCGCCAGCTGGCTAACTTAAGGTTCCACCCAAGGAATGCCCGTTGCCAGTAGGAAATATTCTACTTGTCCGTCCTCTTGGTTTAAAGAATAGCTTTCCTATTTATGTTCTAAGTAGCTCCTTTCTCTGTAGACATCCTTGTCTTGCAGTATTCACTAGTTCTTTATGTTGTCAAATTGTTCATTTGTTGGTATGTTGTAGACTTACTCCTAGGTCAAATTTTCCAAATTTTGTGTAACCTTAACATCGACAGTGGTGGCAACTACTATATTTCAGTCAAAGATTATCATTGTCAAAAGTATACCTTGGAGCGGTAGCATTCAAATTGAGCAACCTTATCAAGGTCCCATCACTATTTTGTCCTCAAAACATGAATCATAAGATGTGCTTAGACGATTATTCCTTTTCCCCATCAATTTCATATCAGTCTCCATGAAAAGCTTCAATGTCCTAATCGGCATAGGACGAATGAGTCTCCCATCGTGCCGATGACCTTTGCTTCGAGGAAGCGATTCGTCTCAATCTTCCTTCTGACGGAGTCCTCACTAGTTTCAGTGATAAGTCTGTTCGAACCTTAGTATCATTTCATGCATCGAAGCCTAGGAGCATCTACGGAAGGAATGCTATGCATTTCTGGTTCATGTTGACAATAAGACGCAAGAAGTTAAAGACCTCGAGAGCATCTTCGAAGTCTGCAACTTTCCCGATGTCTTCCCCAAAGACATTCCAGGGATTTCTTCTGAGTGCCAAGTTGAATCCCGTATCGACTTGATCCTCGAAGCTACCCTTACAGCCAAATCTCCATGTCGTCAAGAGCCGACGAAAATGTGAGAGTTACTCAGCCAGCCCGATGAGCTGAGCAACCAGGAGTTCGTAAACTTATTGTATGTGAACTTTGTGTGCTCAAATCTTTTCTATCATTGCTAAGACCACATCATGAGGATGTGGGTCGAATCACTGAGAGTCAGGTAGGAAAAAGGGAAATCTCGATGCATAGATAAACATTTAGGATACATCCAGGGGCAACCATTGTTGCTCACAAATTTCTTTTCTTGACATGTAGCAGATCATGCCTCCGAAGGAACGTACCCAACCCACCAATAAGACACCAGTCCTTCAGGTGGACTCAACTATGTTCCAAGCTACTGTCACGGCAGCCATAGCAGCCACCCTAGCTGTTCTTAACGCTAACAACCCAAGTGGGAATGGGAACAGTTTCCACATCTCGAACTGTAGCAACACATCAGGAAACCAACAAGGGCTTTTCCAGGAGGACACTCCGACTCCCAAACCTAAGAGCGCGAAATGAAAATTCTGGAACAAGAGGGAGCGCAAGTCGTGTCAGAAACTTGCCAAGAGACAACAACCCGTGATAGCTCCTACAGCCACAACATCCGCCAAACCAGTGCCAACGCCAGTGCGGCGATATGCTGGAAAACTTCCAAATTGCGAGGAATGCAACTTCCACCACGTAGGAGAATGCCACGAACTTCGATGTAAGAACTGCAACAGGCAAGGACACACCGCTCGTTACTGCAGAGCACTAGCACCGTCAAATGCCTCGATTTCTGGTGAAAAGATGGGTCAGGTTTGCTACAAGTGTGACAAACCCGGACATTTCAAAAGAAATTGTCCAAGGGCCGAGGATGGCCAGGAAGCTCGCTTCGCAAAGACCCCGACTGAGCACATCACTTCCACTACCGACGCGAGCATAATTCAAGTGTGCGGTACATGTGGCGAAATGGGACACTTCACAACAGACTGCCCAACAGAAAGGAACAATGAGGAAACCGGAGGAGTCTGACCTCAGTGAAGGAGGAAGCATCGAAGGACCCTGCCTTGTTTTGGTACGTTTTCAAAAACCTCAATGACTAATTCATAATCGTGCTTTCTTTCTCGTCCCAATTTAATCACGATGTACTCTTAAAAGTTGATGCCCTAAGGGGTAAAAATTATGGTTGCCTAGTGTATACATTAGAGTCAGTTGTGTTTATACATGGCTTGTATGCGCCAAGCAATCATAGGAAAGTATAGTGAGAATCATTCCATCGAGAGTTCATGGTTTCAAAACATCGGGACCCTCGCACTAGTAGTATTACCTACCAAGTCCAATATCAAATGCAGAAAACACCAGAGACGTTCATCTAGGGATACCAATGTGCTAGAAAAACGATCCTCCCGGACTAACTTAACGCGCTACGACACCATCCTGTCTAGTTTCGACCGGGTCTATGTTATACCGAACCCTTTTGTCTTAAATCGTTCGAATAGCGAAACTCCCGTCGCTCGTGATGACAAACTAGATGCGAACTTCGAAAAATTCATGTCTCTTTGAAACCCGAAAGTATTCATACGAAGAGTATCATCCACAAAGAGAAGGACAAAGTAAGGGAACCATCCGAACCAATGAAGATGCATCGTGGGACACACATCTACTCTTAAATGAACTTTCTTGTAACAACGACGACCTTTCCAGTAGCAAGGCTGCGCTGTTCGAAGCCCTCTACAACCATAAGTACAGACCCCATCTGTGCTGGGCTGAGGCGGGCGACACGCAAATAGTCAAGAGTCAAGTCCTCGACAACACTCGCACGAGTCCTAAAACCATCCGTAGGACGACTGAAAAGATCGTACGAAAAGGCTACGCCGATGAGAGACAAAAACCATTGGAGTTCCAGATTGGTGGATGTGTCTTTTGCAGTTCTCGCCCCGGAAAAGGCTTGATATGCTTCGGAAGGTGAAAGCTAAAATTAGGATACGTTGGACTGTCCAGGATCCTTGCTAGGATCAGTCCCGTAAGCATACAAACTCAATGTTACCCCGAGAACTCGGCAAACTCCATCCCGTCTTTCTCGTGTCAAACCAAAAATGAGTGTCCGTCCGATGAGACACCTACGATTTCCCCTCGACAACCTCGAGTTAGACGAGAGTTCCATGAACCTTATGTACCTCCATCTTTTCCAAGTCTATGAGTTATACCTCTATTCTTGAATTTCGGGACGAAATTCCCTCTAACGGGGGGATGATGTGACAACCCGAAACTTTTATCTTGTACACTTAGCCAATTCTATCAATGCTAAACTCGTTCAGCTATCTTTTAGCATTGTTTTGAGCCTGTTTGGATGATCTAAAGCCTTGTTCAACCAAAGTTTAAATTAGGGATGGGTTGGTTTAAGATTTAGGGTTGCAAATAGGCCAAACACTCCATCAAAAGGAGTGTGTGGCCACACACATGAGTGTGTGGCCGCACACCCGAGTGTATGGCCGCACACATGAGTGTGTGGCCGCACACCCGAGTGTATGGCCGCACACATGAGTGTGAGGCCGCACACCCGAGTGTATAGCCGCACACACGAGTGTGTGGCCGGACACCCATCCTTCAGCCGCACACTCATCCCTATTTATATAGGGTGACCCCTTCACTCATTCCTTTCATTTGGCTGCACTCTACTTTCTCCCTCTACTTTCTCTCTCTAAGAACTTCATCCAAGAACGCTCTAAAGGCCTCAAAAATGTGAGTTTTCCATCACCTAGCTTATCATACATGAAGGACCCATTGATCTAAGACCTTAACCATCAAAGTTCATCATGTTCTTCATCACATGAAGGTGTACGGCCGCACACCTTCATAAGGTGGCCGTACACACCTTAAAGCTCTCCAAAGTGAAGAGTTTGGCATTCATTCACTAGTAGGACTTGGTATTAGCACAAGAACACCTCAAAATCGACATTTCGGGCACAAATGAGGAGTGTACGGCCGCACACTCTTGTGTACGGTCGCACACACCCTCTGTACGGCCGCACACTCCTGTGTGCAACCGCACACACATGCTGACCGCACACCCTGGCCGCACACACACCCTAATGACCATACACCTCCTTAGTTTGATCACATATGGTCCCGACAAGCATTTCCAAGTCTTTAGGGTGGTTTCCTGTCATGTTTAGCCATGAAACACCCTAATTCTAACACACATATGTGTTATCACATGTTAATAGGATCCACTTGTGTACGAAACATCAGTTGACACTCAGCATTCGTAACCGATCATACACCCAGATCCTACGTCAAACAGTGAGTTCATACCCCTACATTTCCCGTGTTTTTAATGTTTTCAGGGGGGGGGGGGAATACAAGCCAAACTCTAAGTATTTTGTTAAGTTTTAAACTTATTAATGCAGTCCAACGATTTCCACGTTTAATAACATATTCGTATATTTTATCTCTTTTTGTAATATGTTGAGCATAAGGGAAACTTCTATTTTGGAAATCCAACTTCATAGTTTTCAGAAAGGTTTTTACAAAGCATTTTCCATATCAACTCTAATAAACTATAATGGGTATAGTTTGGGATAACCCTCTAGGCAGTCTCTACTTAATCAGATTTCATAAATAAATATATATAAACTATGGCAGATTTAGTTTATGTTATATGTTTTCTCAGAAGTATAAAGTACATTTATTCAAGGATAATTACTGTTTTATACTGATTTCTCGCTAGTAAACTAGATTATACAGAATTGTGAGGCGCTACTTCAATACTGTACCCTTAGGTGTATAGTGATAAATCCTTTTAGTATAACCAGAGTCTCCTGGAGGGAGAGCGTGAGATTTGTGAATAGATCTATTCGGGACTGACAATCCCACACCAGAACTGCTAGCTACAGTTAGGCGGGCACGCCTGTGGTGAACAAATGTCATTTAGCTTAACGCCTGAAGAACGTTATAAAGGTCTCTCGGTCATATCAAGTATGGTTATACGACTCGCAAATAAGTATAAACTAACTTTGTTTACGGACTCTACTCTTCGCTTGTTTTATTTTGATTAATAAAACTACTTTCATGTATATACCGATAGTAATCATGGGTTTTCAAAGCTTACATCTCTACCTCTAGTACGGATAACCTTTTTTTAGGGAAAATATAGGATTTTCCCAAGATAACACCGGCATTTCTAAAACTGATGGCTTATTTTCTACTAATGGACACTCTTTCAAAACCGCTTTTCATAAGAAAATATAGGATTTTCTTGAGGAACACTTTTCAAAAGGATACAAAGAACATTTTCCACCAAAACTAAAATGCTTATGAACTCACCAGCTTTATGCTGATACTCTTTCAAAACTGCTTGTATTCTCAGGGAATTAGTAAACAGGTACTTCCAGGAGCTCGGAGAAGTCGAAGTGTTAGATTCGCGTCTTTCTATTTTGCTTTTGATATGAACAAAACTATGTATTAATACAATGTAAATCTCTTTCATATATGTATTAAATGTCTGGTTGTGTTTACTATGCTTCCTATGATACAATTGTTGTGATACTACGCATGACGTCCTCCACCCCGGAACGATTCCGCCATCACGGTTTCGGGGTGTGACAGATTGGTATCAGAGCCCTTGTTTATAGCGAACTAAGTATATCGAACCTTACATGGTATACAACTATAAATACTAAGGGGCCTAAGTACTCTAAACTAAAAGTATACTTTCAAAAATATAAGTATTTTTATAAAAGTATACGAGTATACCTAGGTACCTGAACTCATGTCATAGGTAGAACAAAACAAAAGTATTTGGATGTTGGGACACTGCAGCTAAACCTGGGCAGTTATGTAATCATGTCTAGGGTGAATATAGCCTGATCAACTATATTCAGTCGAGACATGACCAACATGTGTTTGGGAGTGGCTGTAGTGTTACAGCAAGCCTAAAACTTACCTAAGTACCAGGAGAGTTCTAGAGCCAAACATAAAGATTAAAATACTATAGGAGTATTTTAGGATGCTATAACGACTAAGCCGAAAACTTACCCAAGGATCCATCTTTCAAGAATCAATTATGTAGCTATAATACATTGGAAGTATTATTAGATCCGATGCCTATTAACTATTCCTTTACCCTCACCTCGCGTAGATAGCATGGCTGGATTCCATCTCCCTGGCGACCCGTACTTTCCCAACCAAGGAGATGGTGGATGGATCGAACCAGAGCCATAAGGAAACCATGAAATCCCTTTTGACGATGGCATTGCCGAACCATTTCCTGAAGAGACTGACTCGGAACCAGAAGTCGAGAACTTACCCCCAGTGGCCCCAATACCAAATCCCAACCCCCAGCGTGTACTCGAAGGCCCAACACCTATCCATTCTTGCCATTTTTCTTCTAACAAAAGAGATTTATGATTCAGCGTATGACGCCACACACTGATGAGGTCTCGAAATACTATGTCAGTGAATGATCGTTTAAACCCATGCAATCAGGAGACATCTCAAACCAACTAGATAATCATCAATCCTTTCAGTGATTGATTACGTTGATGTTGATGACGTGTCTAAAGTATTTATCTTATCTAAACGATAACTTTTTAAATGATGTCAATAGTTTCATCATTATCTTGGGATACAAAAAATTTACGACGCATATCTCCTCTCTCATGATTACGTAAAAAGTAAGATACTACTTGGGTATAAATTGAGAATTCACCGTTCTAGGTCAATTTCACAAGGGATTCAAAAGAAATTAGCATTCTCTCAAAAGGTTCTCAATAGTCATCTTCCCCACAGCTTTCACCATGTCAAAGCCCTTGTACGAGTTTGCTCCCAGTGCTAACATCATCAAAGATCCTTATGCTTCTGATGCCACCATCATCATCCAATCAACATATGTGTCATTCTTAGATGATATACCAAAGTAGTTCATGAATTCTGGAATCGAAGACTTTGCCGAATTTGTCAAAAGCGGTCCACTTCGGTATGCATTTCTGTGACTTTCCGGACCCCTTCTACCCTAAACAAGTATGTGAGTTCTAATATACATGCTCTGTTGATACCATTGATCGAACTGTTGGAGATGGTCAATATAGGGTTACTATTGATGTGGAAACCATTCGAACCGCTCTTCGCCTTCCTCTATATTATAAATACTCTAAAACTCCTTCTGAAGATAGCTGCAAGACTGTTCGTGGAAAACTAGGGTATAACTTCAAACTCGAGGGCCTCACTCGTGATCCCTACAGGAACACTCTTTGTCAATGTTTCAATGCAGGATGGAAATATTTAACAGATGTGATTGGAAAATGTCTTGTTCACAAGACTGGAAGTTTGGATCAACTAAATCTCTTTGAGCAAAGAATCTTATACGTCGTTGTTTACAACAAGAAACTAGATTTTGCTCAAATCTTTCGTGATCATCTGATTGAATTTTGTTCTGGAAACAAGAGACCAATGTATGTTCCCTACACACGCTGGCTTGGGTTGATCTTGTCTTGTGAAGAAGGCTATGTTGAAATTCATGGGATCATCATTCCTATTCCTGCTCTTTCCTAGAAAATCATCAATGCTGCCCCATCTATTGATGATCTGTCTATTACTACAAGAATGCGAAAGTGGACTGAAAATCCCTATGTGGTTGAATCCTCAAACTCTGAAAAGGATGATGACAATGATGATGGTGGTGATGAAGAAGGTAATGATAATGAGAATTCAAAGGCTGGTCATAAAAAAAGGAGCTGATAAGGGAGAAGACACTGATAAAGATGCAAATAATTCAGCAGCTAACATGGGAGGTGACTTCACTAAGAATATGAACTCTCCTCTAAGGAAAAACAAGCACATACTTTTTTCATCTACTTCCCCTGCTGATGACACTGAACATCGTGGATCAACTCCTCCCATTAGAGATACTACTGAGCCAATGATCCAGGATGAACCTTCTCCCAAGCCATCTCCTTCTCCTTAAGCTGATACATTACATCAAGCTGAAACGATTCCTTCTACACCATCACCCATTTATGATGTTGTTCCTCATCAGGGTGATCAAGGAGAATCCATCTCCAACTTTGAAACTGTTGTCCTTTCCCAACTCTCCTTATTTGTGCAGTTGACTTAGTTAATGAATAAAAGATTGACTAAAGTTGAAAGGAATGTGGCTACAATGAAGAGACTTATGGCCTTGGATGGTGAAGATGATGATGATATGGTTGTTGAGGACACTCTACCAAACTCTCTAGGTAATAACCCTCCTCCACCTCCTCCTCCATCAACAAACCCTCCTCCACCATCACATCCGCCTCCAAGAACCCCTTCTCCTCCTCCTAACTCTCCTCCCCAATCTGATGATGCCAAAAGGGGGAGAATTATCAAGAGGTTCCTCAACCAATGCAAATGGTTATTGCATCTCAGCCTGAGATGACTGAAAAGAGTGAAACAAAAGATGATCCTCTAAAGCCGATTGTTGTTGCTGATACTCTTGATGATGATGCTACTTCTGATCATCCTATTCTAGATGTTGTTCCAGACGCTGGTGACCAATCAGAAACCGATGACTATGAAGGGTTTTTGGATCTTGGTTTCATGCAACAAGCTGTTGTTTCTGCTGTTCCATTAAACGTTATCTATCCTGGTTCTTGTTTTGAGGGGGAGTTTGCTCAAGAGGTTCCTCAAGTAACAAATAGTGACATTGATTCTGATGATGGTTTCCATCTTAATCCAAGAAAAAGAAAGGCTTCCTTCTTAGGGGGGAGCTGTTAACTCTGAAGTTTGAAGTTCCTCTGCAGCTATTGATACTTCAACACCTCTTCAAAAGAAAAGCAAGCTCACTTTTTATTTGAGTGAGTTAGAAGAAACATGGAGCTTACATATCAATGAAATTAAATAGATAATGGAGGAATACAATGCTGCTATTCGGAAGAAGAAAGAAGTCAGAAAACAAGAATGCTTGTCAGCCAAACTTGTTCAAGAACTTGTTTCCGCTGACAAAAATGTTGAATTCCAAAGAATTGATGATCATGTTAAGAAGATTTTCAACAACAATGTTGAAAGACAACACATTATTTCAATCTTTATGACTTGGAGAAGTTCTGACTTGAAGAACCAAGCCTGATCCCATTATCAAAGTAAGATGCACCAAGCCAAGGATCGAGTCACTAAAACTTCACCTGGTAAGAAAGAAAACTGAGTATGAATACACTGAAGTTGTGTTTGCTCGTGAGCTAGTCAAATTTGGCTACAACAAGCGGATGCAGATTCTTGAAATTATCAAAAAGCATAAAAGTGTTCATGTCCATGAAGTGAAGTTGGAAATCCAGCAACTTGTCAACGAAGTGAAGAAACTGAACCTGGTTCCATCCGCTGGTCCATCAACGAGTTCATCTAGATCAACCACATCAGGAAGAACAGGCACCCCTCGACAATCCAATAATACCAAGTTTATTCTTCCTTATGGAACCAGATACATCAATAATGAATTACCAGTTGGTGCCGAACCTATTCAATACATGTTCATTCGAGAGCCAAAGCACACGATCTTCTATCTCGACAGTCAAAATCAGATGTGCTTTCAACGCACTGATGACCTTCCTTCTGCTCCCACTGAGCACTTGTTTCATCTTCGCTTGGAAGGAATAGGTCACTATGAGCTGGAAAGAGGATATTGTGTGGTAATATCACTGGAGCTGAATAGAAGACTGGGTGAGCTGAAACTTGATCAATTCAGATGGGTAAAGCGTGAAATCTTGAAAGAAGTTGACAAGTTCTACAATGGATCTTCTGATGACTCTGAAGAAGAAGATTAGTTTTGACATCATCAGACTGGGAGAGATTGTAAGGTCACACCTTATGATCTGATGAGTCAAACACATAACATGCTGATTCATCAGCATCAACATCTACGAGTCAATAGCGCCAATGTCTACAAGTTCAACACCGTCAGCTTATAGTATAGTTGTTCTATTTTAATCTTTTGTATATTAGGCATTTATTACAGATATATATATATATATATATATATATATATATATATATATATATATATATATATATATATATATATAGAATAGATCAGATCCCGTATCTTTATGATAAGATCGGTTCTTAGTATAGATTAGATTCAATCCCTTCAATCAAGGGATATACATGTATAGATGAGTATATATACTACATCAGGGCTAACCCTAATGTAGTGCTGGAGTTCGTGGATTTGTGTCAATTGTCTTTGTGACAAACCCCGTCTTCTTGGTGAAGACAAAACCTCTTTTCTTGGTGAAAAAAACATTTGGAGAACTTCTGTATTATTTACTTTATGTTGATTATTTTGTTTAAATTAGTTTTTCTTTTCTTGTTCATACTTGAAGTATATCCGATCATAATACAAACCTTCATGGTCAGTATGCGCCGCCCAATTGGTCGGGCCAGGTGACATGGCAGCTTCTAGGTGGTGACAGGTGTCGAGCACCTGGTGGAGTGTCGGTGCGCGCCGCACATGTTGTCTGTGCGTGCGACTGCGTGCATATTTTTATAAAACCTTTAAAAATTCATATATTCTTCATACAAGCTCTGTTTTCGATGAGTTTTCTATCCATACATAGCTATCGACGAGATCTACAACTTTCATTTAGAATCCATCGACTAATTTTTAATTAATTTTTAAAGTTATATTTTTAACAGACCTAGACTTTTAAAGTTCGTTAAAAATTCATAACTCTCTCGTCCGGCTTCCGTTCTCGACTGTCTTTATATTTTCGGGTTCCTATCAACGAGATATTCGATTCTCGTTTAGACTGTTTTTCCTAATAATCGACTATCTAAAACTTGGTACCAGTGTTGCAGACCGATGCACTGAAATATTATAAATATCATAACTTCCTCTTACGAAGTCAGATTTGTGCGATCTCTACATGCAGGCTCTCGGTTTTATGATTACTAAGACTTTCGTTTAGACTACTTAGGCAAATAAGAAATATATCTCCGATTTACTATTTACGACACTCGATGTCGTATCAGTTTAATCGCGAAATTTAGAAGAAGCATAACTTCTTCAAACGAAGTCGGATTTGAAAGTCTTTATATGCACAAATTCTTGTTACATATACTATAACTTTGGTTAAGATTATTTATCAAAAGTCGTTTTGTCGTTCATTAGATTTTAATCGACTAGTCCAAAGTTGCGGGCGTTACATTTTATGCTAGAGATCCGAAAGGATTAAAGGCTTTCATCGTACATCGATCTGTTATTACAGTTACTTTTACATACGTGCTTCTTTTTGATCAATTATCACACTTTATCTTATTTACTTGACCGTTAATATGATTCCTTTCTCAAAACTGCGAAGATATTATGCGATATCTTGAAATTTATTATACAAATTGATTTGTTAAACAAATTAAAAATTATTTTTATCCCAAACATTTCAAATACACTCATTTTCAACATAAAGTAAAAATCATTTAAATAAATAGTTCGGTGAATATCACTATTTTCTCCCGGGATCTTGGGCACGACCAAGATCTTTAGTACATTTCAAGATCTCAAACACTTCAAATTTGTACATTTTATTTTAAACATCACACCACGCTTACTAATTTGGTTACGAAATTTGTTTATCAAATTTTCACCAGAACAATCCCGTTCTTTTTTTTAGTGAAAAATGGCATAAAAACACCATTTTCATGATTAAACGAAGACGTATATTTCCTATTAATACTATACATCCAAAACTTATTCATAGTACATTCACAACATTATACCGTCTATTTATTGTTTTGCTTCCTCCTAACACCATCAATTCTGGAATTCTTACAATTTAGCAAGCTCCAATAATCTTATATGGATAAAAGAAATTAGAATTCACAAATTCAATATACTAATTCATTTATAATTCACAGTTTAAAATACTAGTACAAACACACATTCACAACTTATTCACAACTTAATACACGTTTCATAGTTTTTCTTCCTCTTAACACCATCAAATCTGGAATTCTTACATTTTGGCAAGCTCCAAAGATCATATGTTGAAAAAACTCGGATTCACAGTTTAATATACTAATTCGTTTTATAATTCAAAATGTAAATTATTAGTTCAGACACTCACTAACAACTTAAAAAGAGTAGTTCATGTGTGCATTCAAACACTCCTAGAAAATTGCCTTAATTGACATGCAATGCGTGTCATAAAAGGTACAGATGACACGCAAATGCATGTCCAGGAAGCCCCTGTCATAAAGGAAGACGACACGAATTTGCATGTCGTAACCTTACGACGCGCATTTACGATACACATAGATGACACACAATGCGTATCAAGGAAGCCCATGTCCTAAAGGAAGATGACACACATTTGTGTGTCGTAACCTTATGACGCACATTTACGACATACATTGTGTCGTAATTTTAAATGTTTTATAAAATATATATATTTTAAAAAAAAGTATATTTGTTTTATAGATTTACTAGTTTTCAAATTAAATGACAATTACTATCTCATAACACTTTACATAAAATAGATTATATAACAAAAAAAATTCATATAATAAATGGACCAATATTCATTCATCTAATCTACTTTATGTTTCATACAAAAAATCTATTTCAAACAATAAATGTATAATCAAAAGAAACCATTTCCTTAATTCCTCTTTGCAACCTAGACATAGCATAAGATAGTAGATCGGCCTTGTATATCTGATCTTTAAATAAGCGAAGCTTTCTTGACGTCTCAACACCTCTTTTTACCTAACCATAATGGCACAACTGATACAAAAGCAAAATGAAGAAATATAAATATCACCTGATTAATGTAACATAATTGTACTTGAAAAATATACTAAACTGTAGCAATGCCATCCAAAAACAAATAAAATTGGATAGATTTTTTAAAGTATATTGTTGTAATTAGAATATTATTGAAAAAGTAATGTTGTAAATAAAATAAATGAAAGTAAGACGATACAAAAAACATATAAATGAGCATTGGCATTTTGTAAATAACATGCTAATGCTTTATTCTGTTTTTTCAGGTATAGACTAGGAAAGCCATCAAAGCAATATGCTCCATGGTATCAAACAGTTCTCAAGACAGCAAGACTTGCCATTGCTATTATCACATTGCTAAAAGAACAAACTCGTGCACCAAAATTATCATTTTTTGAAGTCATAAAAAGATTTTCAGAATTTGACAAAAATAACCCTACTCACATATCATCAAACCCTATAATTATAGAAAGATATGTAGTGGTTCATGGAAAAATTATTCTACAATAATTTGCAGAGTTCCTTGATGATACAATCAGAATGTGTGCTTTTGTGTCTGGACTTGAAGACAAAATAGGATTTGGGGTGAAGGAGTGCGATTTGTTAAAATTTTAAAATATAATTTTAAAGTACAAGTGTTTTTCTATGTTTTCTTCTAAGGAAGACAGGGGAATTATGTACAGGAAGCTCAAGTTACTCACCTAATGCAGTTGCTATTGTGAAGCTGCTAACAATGGCTCAACTGGCGGCACCTGAAGCTCCACCACCCAAACCACCTGGTCCTCCAGTAGAAACCTTAGAAGAACCAGGTCGAACAGAGGCTGAAGCCACTGCCACTGCCAAATCCCAAATGATTGTCATAACCAAGCAAGCTATAAAATTGAATCTATGAGAAGGTATTACATGTAACTACATAATTGTAAGGTTTACCAAGTATAATTGAATCTATCTATAATGAATGTAATTCCCTCATGATTAACCATTTCATATGTTTCACCAAGTGTTGGATTGAAAGGCTTCCAGGTTCGTTGCAAAGCATAATATAGAGATATAAACAACGATGCTATAACAAAAAACAAACATAAAAAAAACCTAAAAATTACTTTCTCCGTCCCAAAATTATTGTCCATAGACAAAAAACACATAGATTAAGAAAAACAATTATTAGTTTTGTCTTTTTGAATAAAATGACCATCTTGCCCTTTTCTAAAACCAATGAGAAATGTGCGTTTGTAATTATTCAAGTTTACTTTATTAAATGTTAGGGGTAATATGGTAAAAGTGTATATCTACTTTTGGTAGTGGACAATAATTTTGGGACAAACTAAAATAGTAAGGTGGACAATAATTTTGGAACGGAAAGAATAGTAAATTATTAAATTTTAAATGATTGTTTTTGTTTGTGAGAGATAGATTCTTACTAGCATACACCAATCGCATGTATGGATCCTCTCATTCATTTGCTAGCTCTAGCAAATGGGAATATTCCATCAATTGGGAAAAAGAGATAACATATCAACAACGAAATGAAATAAAGAGAAAAAATAAAGATATTAAAACGAACCCAAATAAATCGATAACTAAGCACTGAGTTGTGATGATGGATCGCACAGCACTCGACGATTGATTCCAAAATCGACGAGTGAACGAGAATACAAAGAGCTCCACCATTGAAACTTCGTGGCCCCTGTGACAAATTCCAATCAAATAATCATACATCCCAAACAAACGTGTCAAAAAGCATCATCATCCACAAATTCTAAATCAAAATTAAGAAGAACAAGATGAAATTGGACTCCGTTGTGGCAGAAATCAGACTCCATCATTGGAATAACGGAGAAAACGAACTCAGCGTGAAGAACGTGAAGAGTGAAGTCAAATTTAGGAGAAGTCGTATTGAGTTTTAAGGGAAAAATCGAATCAAGTCCTTCCTTATTTTGGGAGGGCGCACTTCAAGAGGTCGAGAAAAAAGCCCTAGTTGGGTGATTTTGTGATGAGGAGGTGGTTGCAATCAACATTGATTTTGATCGACTAGTTCCTACATTTCTAGAAATTTCAACAAATACAGTGAACACGATAACAATTAACATTATGAATTTACTTTGTTCATTGTCTTGCTGTTGACCAATTAAGAACATGCATCATGATCGAATCATACATAAAATATATAATTAAGAACATCAGATGAAGTTTTTTAACGACCTGAAATCATATAGACGACCTTGTTTATTTTACATTTCTAGTATATATGATAGAATATAAATATTCTTTCATTATAATAGAAATTTATAACATGGGTTCCAAAAGTAAAACATTCTGTTGAACTGACCCCGGGAGATATACATGATACTATAACCATATATAGCATTTTCTTCAAAGGAACATCACTACAGTTGGATCTCTGGTAGAGATAAGATGTAGAGCTTCATTATTGAACAACATGGGCCATGGATATTTGCATGTTGATGTGTACCTTTTGATGCCAGCTAGAACTGGGCCAAAACCCTCTTTCGACTATATATACCCTTCAATCCCTTATTCCACATGCACCCATCATTTTTAACTACTACACTCTCTTATTCCTGATTGTAAAGGGCTTTGTTTTTTTCATTGTAGATGGCTTCGAAGTGCAATGCTTCACTGGTCCTCTTTCTAGCACTTAATCTTCTCTTTTTTACCATGGTGAGTGGTTGTGGGACTTGTGGTAGCCCTACCCCCAAACCAAAACCAAAGCCAAGTAAGGCTTCCTGCCCTAAAGACACCTTGAAACTAGGGGTGTGTGCTAATCTGCTTGGTGGGTTGGTTGGAGTCGAAGTGGGTTCCCCATCGGTTAAGCCATGCTGCACCCTTATCGGAGGCCTTGCTGACCTTGATGCTGCCGTTTGCCTATGCACTGCTATTAAGGCTAACGTTTTGGGGATCAATCTTAATGTGCCTGTCTCCCTCAGCTTGCTTCTCAATGCTTGTGGCAAGAAAGTCCCAAGTGGCTTCAAATGTGCATAACTTCATCCCTCAGTTTGGTTCTCGTTTACTTCCTTTCCACCTATGATCATTATAGATCGTATTATATGAAAGCGCATTTTACATTTGTGTGGATTCATTGAAAAAGCGTTGGAATAAAATTCAGTTGGTTGTTAAAGAAATAGTGTCTATTAATGCATCTATTGTTAAAAAACGATAAACAAATTAAATAATAATAATAATAATAATAATAATAGTAATAATAAATTGTTATTGACAATCGTTGCTACGCAATTTGCTAGAATTTATATTTACCTTTTGTTATACGATGAATTACAGGATATGAACTTTTGATCTCCCATTCAAAATATATTTCATATTTGATAATTCCAAGTTTACTTTGACTCGGACCAAGCTAGCCACCAAATACGGACCAAGCTATCCCCAAACATGAAACCCACTGAGGCCATGGCCCATGTGTATTAAGGTGAAAACTTGTTTTTAGCATAACTTTTGTATAATATGTTCAACCCACTGAGGCCATGGCCCATGTGTATTAAGGTGAAAACTTGTTTTTAGCATAACTTTTGTATAATATGTTCAACCCACTGAGGCCATGGCCCATGTGTATTAAGGTGAAAACTTGTTTTTAGCATAACTTTTGTATAATATGTTCAACCCACTGAGGCCATGGCCCATGTGTATTAAGGTGAAAACTTGTTTTTAACATAACTTTTGTATAATATGTTCAAATGACTCGATCGTTTTTTTGCGTTTGCTCCCTTTTTATCTTGAGTACATGATGAACTATTAGTAATATTGGAATTTTATACAAGTGTCAGCTTATTATAATAATATCCAAGTGTTACATAAGGTAAACCACACTTATCAACTAGGACTCATGTCCTTGGGTTTCTCAAAGATTTCCCTTACCTTACACCAGAGTTAATGATGTTTCCAGTAAGTATTTAAATACCACACACCAGTACTCATGTTCTACAATTTTTACACACTTTCCTCAAATACTTTAGATCTTAATCAAATTCCTGTGTTAAGACCTTTTTACTCACATCTTACGTAATGTTCATGAAACATAATATAACTTATGCTACATTTAAGTATATTTTCTAATCCTTAAATCAACACCAACGTAAGTTTTCTGGCGTTTTTCTTTTTTGTTCCCTAGTTCTAAAAAATAGTAACTTACTTTTGCAATTTGTGCCATTAATTTTCCATTTAAATACTTATTTCATTCTGTTTTCATTCTAACATATAATTTAACATGTCTAAACATTATTTTCTACCTTCACCTCAAAATTAAGGCATTATTCATAAGTAGCACAATGAACTTATGTGTTTTGTCTGACTTGACAAATTATGTTTTTTTCTTGTGCAATAAGTCATCTAATTTTTACTGTACATGCCAATTAAGTCATTATCGTTAGTTTTGAATCATTCATCCGTTAATCAGTTATCTAAATTACACGAATGACCCCTATGAGTTAAATATTTTTCGTGGTGGATCCTTTACCAGCTATGGTTTAAATTACACGACCAAAACTGACATATTTACAAAACCCTGAGGACCAAAGTGTAACATTCTCATCAAGAATTAATCATATCCATTGAAGAAAAAGCTTGAGGTTCTTAATCAATGGTGGTGTCATCTTCACAAGGTATGTTTTCTTGAACAAGTCTCAACTTCAGTTTTAATCCTTGATTTATTTTTTGTTCTTCACTCAATTTCTTTTTAGTATCCTTGTAGATCGTCTTCAAATTTTTGAGTTCGTGTTTGCATATCGTCTTCCATTTTTCGAATCTATGTTTGAAGATTGTCTGCTTCTTTTCTTAACATGCATGCAAGAATAATCTGGGATGAAATCGAGGATTCGAAAGTAGTCACCATGTTCAAAAGCGTATCAATCGTATCCGCCAATTCTATAATTATTTGTGGATTCTTCGATACACCTTCCAAGCTTTGATTTGATACGTTTCTGATTTCTAGTTCTTGTTCTTGTTCTAGATCTGATTCCATATTATATTTATGTTTGATTGATTTGAGTTTTTGTTTAGCTTGATCGAATCTTTGGTGCCCTAATTTAACATCGTACTTCAATTTCTTTTGTTGATCTTATAACATAGCTAAGGTCTCTTGATATGA
The DNA here is from genome assembly GCF_052849685.1 of Lactuca virosa. Lineage (NCBI taxonomy): Eukaryota > Viridiplantae > Streptophyta > Magnoliopsida > Asterales > Asteraceae > Lactuca > Lactuca virosa. Next base: position 3,545,890 of record NC_136428.1, on the reverse strand, counting down.
GTTCAAAGCTTCTTTTGCCATTAAAGTACCTTAATCGTCTGATTTGAAACAGATTGAGATGGAGGAGTCGTTATCGTTCTCTAATTCGTATTCATGGATTCAACTTTATCAAAAACACCTCCGGTTCGTGTTTAATTTGGAGCATTTGGCGGATCGTTATTCACTGCCGTTGCTTCACTATTTGCACTTCTAGATCCATAAACAGTACCATTCGAACTGGATGTAGTAATCGTGGAATTCTTATTCGATTATGTAGAATTTGAATTGAAAAGGAAAGAGTAAACCGAAGAGAGCTGGGATGTAATACTCCCATCAGAATCAGAAGAACTAGCTGTACCATTGGGTTGCAAATTTATACTAGCACCACTCCTACTACTAGAGATCCCAAACCTTGAACCACTGAAGATATTCAAGAACTATAGAATAGAAAAATTAGAGGAAGATGATGAGCATGTTACACTTTGGTCCCCAGAGTTTCATAAATGTGGCAATTTTGGTCGTGTAATTTAAAACCATAGCTGGTAAGGGACCCACCACGAAAGAAATTTAAATCATAGGGGCCATTCGTGTAATTTAGATAAATGGTTAACGGATGAATGGTTAAAAACTAACGACATGTACAGTAAAAGTTAGATGGGACTATTGCGCAAGAAAAAAACATAATTGGTCAAGTCGGACTAAACACATAAGTTCATTGTGCTACAATGACATTAACCCTTATTCACAATTTCATCATTTCCAAAAGCTTTGGTTTTCAAGATCTTTCATAACTTCAACCATTTCCCTTAAGACTATAAATACATTACAATTAAAATTTAGGAATGTTACATTGAACATTTAGTTTTATTAAAGCTTCTAGTTACGAAAATTCTATGGGATATGTCATTTTAACCCAACGAACTTGTCGGGTTTGTTTTAAAAGGTCACTAAATTTTTAGTTTTTTTGCACATTAAGGGAATTAATTATAATGTAACCGGTTAAAATGATCATTTGACTCTTGATAGAAGGTATGCATGCTATAGAAGACAAAAATGGGTGAGGTGGATGCCAAACCTTCCTTGATATTTGAAGTTCGCGCATGTGCGGGTTTATCAACTAATTAGTAGTACATATGAATGTCGTTGTTGATGAAAATCGTCTGTAAAACTTTCACGATTTCTACTGCAACGTATAGAGAAATCAAAATTAAGTATGTGTATAACAATAAAACTGTGAGAAAATGATACATCGTTGCAGCTGGAGCGTGTTTTGGCCTTTTGGGTCGAAAAAGATCTTTGAATCGTCGGGTTTGAAATACCATCTTTTCATTCTGTCATCATCTAAATCGTTCTTTGTAACAAAATCTCGAAGTAAATCGAACCTAGAAAAGCGATTAGAAACAAGAAATAGATGACATTATCCATTCGATTTTCAACCCCAATTCTTTTTGGAAGGTGCGTCTGTAGAGTTTTGAATCACTTCCGTATCGTGACCAGTGAAGTTCATCGTTTCAATGACACCATAGATGTAATATGTGTTTCTGAGCTTTAAATCGCATAAGAGAAGCTGTTGTGGTGAAAGTGCAAACTGTTGTTCTTGGAACTTCATTATTCGAATGAAGTGTAGAGACTTGCGTTTGGATCTTAGATTTTGCTGTTGCTTTGAAGTTGTTGATGTTTGAATCGTTGTTATTTGAGTCAACAAAAAACTATTTTAAACCATGAAACTAAAGAATCAATCTCATCTATAGATTTTCATCAATTAGGGTGGACATGTATGGACCATATTATAACAAAAAACTCATTTCTTATTTTATTTTATTTTTTATTTTTATGACTATCTTTTTATCGGAAAAAATCGAATATACCGAAATTCATAATGTTTTATCTTCTTTCCACAGACATCCATATTAATATACAATTTTTTTTCAAAAAAACACACTTCGTTTTGATAGATTTTTAAATATTTAGGCTTATTTTTACCAAAAAATAACATAAATATACCAAAATTCATAAATTTTGCTACTCTTTAAATAGACATTCACATGGATGTAAAAAATCAAAATTTTAACTCAGATTCATGATGTGAATATTGAAACTGAAATATATATGCACTTCAGATTCACAGTATGAATCTACAGTGAATCTGACTAACAAAATAAAAAAAAAATATTTCTTTATATTGATATGAATGTCTATTTTAGACGACAAAAAATTAAGAATTTTTTATATATGTTTAGTTTTTTTTTAGATAAAAAATAAATCTAAATTATAAAAAAAAATAACAAAACAAATTATATTCACTTTAGATTCACAATAAGAATCTTAAAAATTAAATTATATACAGTTCAGATTCACGGTGTGAATAAATTCACTTGTTAATTTTAAAAAATCAATTTATGACTAATCAAAACGTTAAAATATTATAAAACTAAAAAGAAATATACTTTAATTCACATGAAAATTTTAATAAATTAGTTTGTGACTGATCAAAATGTTGAAATAGTAAATCAGATTCACATTCTGAATGATAAAAACAAAATTATATGCAGTTCAGGTTCACGATATGAATATGTTCACAGTGTGAATCTAACCCACAAAGTGAAAAAACCTAAGTTTTTTTCATATATATGAATATTTATTCAAAGATTACCAAAAATTATAAATTTTGATATATTTATTTTAGTTTTTTCGATAAGAAATAAGCGTACATATTAAAAAAAAAACAAAATGAATTGAGATTTTTTCGGAAAAAAAAATTTGTTTTTAATACATCAGTATGGATGTTTATGGAAATATTATAAAAAGAATTATGAATTTTGATACATACTGAGTTTTTTTTATAGAAAAATTAAATCTTAAAAATAAAAAATAATACGAAAAAAATGAGTTTTTTGTTATTATCCGGTGCATTCACATCTAACCTTTAAATGTACAACCCTTTTTTTGGCATTTAATCAATTGTTCTTTACGGAAAAGATTTGTTCCATTGGTCTATAGTTTAAAATGGTTCCATTATATATATATATATATATATATATATATATATATATATATATATATATATATATATATATATATATATATATTGTTATGAATTAAGCGTAATTAATGTAATTATAAATCAAACCAAACCAGTAAACTTTGATAAGAACTTTAATTGAGAAGAAAGAATATTTAGAGAGAATATGAAAGTTATATCTCTTATAACTTTTGGTGTATCACATTCTTTACAATGGAGGGGTATTTATACTACAAATTTTACTAACATATAATTGTAACTAGTTAGAAATGTTGACAAATGTACCATGCACCAATTATTATGTCATCCACCAATTATTTACAACACCACCAATTATTTACAACACTCCCCCTTGGATGACATCATTTTAGTGTTCAACTTTGACATACTGCCTCATTAAAAACCTTGCTAAAGAAAACCCAGTGGGAAAAAAAACTTTAGCGAAGGGAAAAAGAGTGCAGTGTATAGTTGACTCCCCCTTATTTAGACACCCGTCACATTATATTCTATGCACATGTCGCATTCCGATGCCATGGACATGTTTCCTAAAGATTGCAGTAGGAAGTGCCTTCGTAAAAAGGTTTGCATTGGTACTGGATTGAACATATTTGATTTCAACTTGATGGTTCTTTATAAGTTCTTGAGTGTACTCAAAAAACTTTGGAGGTATATGTTTTGTCCTGTCGCTCTTGATATATCCCTCTTTCATTTGAGTGACACATGCTGAGTTATCTTCATAAATTAAAGTTGGACATATATCCTTTTCAAGTCCACATGAAGTTAAAACTAGTTGTGTCATCGATCTTAACCATGTACATTCTCTAGTAGCTTCATTTAGTGCAATTACTTCAGCATGATTTGAGGATGTGGCAACAAGTGTTTGCTTTTGAGAACGCCAGGAAATTGCAGTACCTCCATTAATGAATACATATCCAGTTTGAGATCTAGCTTTATGAGGATCAGACAAATAACCTGCATCTGCATAACCAATCAAGCCTTGTTTTGAATTGTTAGGGTAAAATAACCCTAAATCACTAGTTCCTCGAAGGTATCGAAAAATATGTTTGATTCCATTCCAATGTCTTTTTGTTGGGGCTGAACTAAATCTTGCTAGCAAGTTTACAGCGTAAGAAATGTGAGGTCTAGTACAATTGGTAAGATACATAAGAGCTCCAATTGCATTTAGATATGGTACTTCTGAACCAAGGACTTCTTTATTTTCTTCGCATGGACGAAATGGATCCTTGTCAATATTTAATGATCTAACAACCATTGGAGTGCTTAAAGGATTTGCATTTTCCATATTGAAACGTTTCAAGACTCTTTCTGTGTAATTTGATTGATGCACAAGTATTCCGTTAGGCATATGCTCAATCTGTAAACCAAGACAATATTTGGTTTTTCCAAGATCTTTCATTTCAAATTCTTTCTTTAAAAGTTCAATCACTTCAAGGATTTCTTTATTCGTTCCAATGATGTTCAGATCATCAACATAGACTGCTATGATCACATATCCAGATGTTGTGTTCTTAATAAATACATATGGACAAATAGTGTTATTTTTATAACCTTTACTTGTCAAATAATCGCTTAAACGATTGTACCACATTCTCCCAGATTGCTTTAAACCATACAAAGATCTTTGTAATTTTATAGAATACATTTCTTTGGGTTTTGCACTTAACGCTTCAGGCATTTTAAATCCTTCAGGGATTTTCATATAGATATCACTATCAAGTGATCCATACAAGTAAACTGTAACAACATCCATAAGACGCATCTCTAAATTTTTAGATACTGCCAAGCTGATTAAATATCTGAAAGTGGTTGCATCCATTACCGGTGAATAAGTTTCTTCATAATCAATTCCAGGTCTTTGAGAGAAACCTTGAGCAACAAGCCTGGCCTTGTATCTTACAATTTCGTCTTTCTCATTTCTTTTTCGTACGAAGATCCATCTTTATCCTAATGGTTTCACAACTTCAGGTGTGAGGATAATGTTCCCAAAAACCTTTCTCTTGTTAAGAGAATTTAATTCAACTTGCATAACTTCCTTCCATTTAGCCAATCATATCTTCTTTGACATTCAATGACAGATTGTGCTTCGGGATCATCATTCATAATATCACATGCAACTGAATAAGAAAATATTGCACCTATATTGTCAGTTTCATTTTGGTCACATATTCTATTTGTTTGACCATAAATTAATGCATCATCCTCCTTTCCTAGGGGAATTTGAATAATTCGTGTTTCTCCAGGAACACTTTCATCGTGATCTAGTGCATTTTCTGCTCCTCTTCTTTTTCGTGGGTTTTTATCCTTAGAACCAAATGGCCTTCCACGCTTCAGGCGTGTTTTAGACTCTTGAGTGACTTTATCATCAGATTGTCCATGTGGAATGTCAATTCGAGCTGGAACATTGACAGCTGGTATATATGATTTAGTCACCCTTTTTGTGTCAGTAAATGCATCAGGTAATTGATTTGCCATTTCTTGGAAATACATTATCTTTTGAACTTCCATGTTACATTGCTTTGTGCGAGGGTCAAGATATGATAAAGTAGGCTCATGCCATGACACATCCTTTTCCCGAATCTTCTTTTCTCCACTTAATGATGGGAAATTTGCCTCATCAAATTGACAATCTGCTAGGCGTGCTGTGAAAACATCATCTGTTAATGGTTCAAGATATCTTATAATAGAGACTGACTCATAACCAACATATATTCCCAACCTTCTTTGAGGACCCATTTTCGTCCGTTGAGGTGGTACAATAGGGACATATACTGCACACCCAAAAATTCTCAAATGGGATATATTTGGCTCTTGACCAAAAACAAGTTGTAGTGGAGAATATACATGATATGAACTTGGTCTCATGCGTATCAATGATCCAGCATGTAAGATTGCATGGCCCCAAACAGAAACAGGAAGTTTGGTCATCATTATCAATGGTCTAGCTATTAGCTGGAGACGTTTAATCAGTGATTCAGCTAAACCATTTTGTGTGTGTACATGAGCAACTGGATGCTCAACAACAATTCCTACAGACATACAATAGTCATTAAATGCTTGTGAAGTAAATTCACCAGCATTATCAAGTCTCACTCTTTTGATAGTATAATCAGGGAAATGTGCCCTTAATTTAATAATTTGGGCAAGAAACTTTGCAAATGCCATATTACGAGTTGATAATAGGCAAACATGAGACCATTTGCTGGATGCATCTATTAAGACCATAAAGTATCTAAATGGTCCAGATGGTGGGTGAATCGGTCCACATATATCACCTTGAATTCTTTCTAGAAATCTAGGTGACTCCCTTTCAACTTTCATTGGAGAGTGTTTTATAATTAACTTTCCAAGGGAACAAGATGTACATGGTTTTATGCTATTCGATTGAGGGAACGTTTGGTCCTTCAATGGATGCCCATGTGTATTCTCAATTATCCTTCGCATCATTGTTAATCCTGGGTGGCCCAACCTATCATGTCATAAACTGAATGTCCCAGGATCACAATGTTTTCCTTCGACTACCATACTTGATTCAATCATATGTATATATGTATAATGCAGACCAGAATCAAGTGTTGGTAGTTTTTCAAGCACATGGTTTGTGTCTATAATATACATATATTTCTTATTTTCAATGGTCACAGTTTTTGTGTCATATCCTTTGAAATATATGTCATTGAAACTTAATAAGTTTCTATTAGACTTTGGAGAAAATAAGGCATTTTCTATACAAAAGCTTGTACCATTTGGTAATATAAAATGGGCTTTCCCGGTTCCCTCTATCAAGTCTGCAGGACCTGATATTGTATGTATGACTGTTTTTGTTGGTACTAATTCTGAAAAAATATTTCTTTGATTTCAGAATAGTATGTGTACTACCACTATCTGCTATACAAAGATCTCCAATCTTTTCTTGGTGTTGTGCTCCAGTTGGACTCATATTAAACTTCACATATAAAAGGAATAATAAGTGAATAAACATAATCATAATTATTATTAAAAATAAAGTTCATTTATTGTAGGAAAGACATTACATGAAAAACAAACGAAGGAAAAACAATTTTACTAGAACAATAATAGATTTTTTTTTAGTTTATGTCTTCCATGTCATTGCAGAAATCAGCAACATTTAGCGGAGTGAATTCAACATTATCAATGAGGTTTGCTTCTTTTCCTTTTCCTTTAATGGACTCTTGATAAAGTTGACAAAGATGTGCAGGTGTGCGACAGATCCTTGACCAATGGCCTGTGCTACCACATCTATAACATGAACCATCAGACTTTTGTGATGTCCCAGTGTCATGCCTTGCCACTTTGGCCTTATCTTGTGTGTGGACATTGTTTCTTTGTGAATATTGGTAATTATTTCTTTTCTGGCCACGACCACGATTATTACCTTGTCCACGACCAGAATTATGGTTCTGATTATGGCTTTGGTTTCTATTAAAATAGCCACGGCCTCGTCCTCGACCACGACCTCGCCCTCGTCCACGTGTATTGTTTCGATGACCATCAATATTTGTAGCATTTGCTTCAGGAAGTGCTACTGATCCCGTTGGACGAGATTCATGGTTTTTCATCAAGAGTTCATTGTTTTGCTCTGCAACCAGCAGACATGCATTCAATTCAGAATATCTGGTGAACTTTTGCATCCGATATTGTTGCATCAAAGTAATGTTTGTTGCATGAAATGTTGAGTAAGTTTTCTCCAACATATCTTCATCAGTAACCTCTTGTCCACAATACTTGAGTTGTGAACATATTCTGAACAAAGCTGAGTTGTATTCATTTACTTTCTTGAAGTCTTGAAACCTTAGTGTTCTCCATTCATCTCTAGCATTTGGAAGTATAACTTCCTTTTGATGATTAAATCTTTCTTTCAAAAGATTCCAGAGAATACTTGGATCAGTAACATCAAGATATTCAAATCTCAACATTTCATCAATATGCTTACGAAGGAAAACTTGTGCTTTTGCTTTGTCTTGTGCCAAGCAATTATTAAATTCATATATAGTATTTGAGATACGTATGGATTCAAGATGCATTTTTACATCTATCATCCATGGCACATAGTTTTTCCCACTAACTTCAAGTGCTGCAAACTTGAGCTTTGCAATGTTGGACATAATGTAACTATAAATTTTAAACAAAATAAAAATTAAAATTAAAATCCATTTATTTCAATAAATATTACACAAAAAAGAAGCGGTAACGCTAACATTGCATACAAGCCTAAAAGTAGATGAAATTCCATATTATTTTCGATGTTAAGGATTAGGATGAAAAGTAACATGACTATTATAGTCATGATTATCACAAAAGGATGAATCATCTTGAAGCTTGATTTCTTGAAATTGATTTATTTGATACAAGAGAGAAAAATTTGTTGTGGGTAAAATAAGCAGGGTAAAGATGTTTATTTATGGTAAAAAAATATAGCCGTTGTTTTTGCTGTTTATAACCCTTGCATATATATTCCCGTTGTGTATATATGTATATGTATTTTATAAATCATGTAATAAGACTTATAACTAATACATAACTTTACTAATTAGAAACATAAATAAATATTAGTAAATGTATAAATAAAATTATGAAGAGTATCTAAAATATAAATAAATATAATTTAAATGTTAGTATGCACAAATAAAAGTTAGTAGCATAATATAAATGTTAGTATGCATAAATAAATGTTAGTTTGCATAAATAAAAATTAGTTGCATAATGTAAATGTTAGTATAAAAATTAGAATACATAAAGAAATGTTAGTATAAGAAATAAAAATTGTTAGTAGTTTATAATGTCCATAATGTATAAGTTTCATTAATTCATTATGATTATTATTATTTTAATATGATTGAGGTTTTTATAATTAATAGTGTTTTTAATAAGTAATACATACCTTGATTAAGATAGATGTGATTTTCCACTTGTTTAATAACCTTGATTAGAGCTTTTGTGCTGATAACGTGTTATGAATTAAGCGTAATTAATGTAACTATAAATCAAACCAAACTAGTAAACTTTGATAAGAACTTTAATTGAGAAGAAAGAATATTTAGAGAGAATATGAAAGTTATATCTCTTATAACTTTTGGTGTATCACATTCTTTACAATGGAGGAGTATTTATACTACAAATTTTACTAACATATAATTGTAACTAGTTAGAAATGTTGACAAATGTACCATGCACCAATTATTATGTCATCCACCAATTATTTACAACATATATATATATATATATATATATATATATATATATATATATATATGTGTGTGTGTGTGTGTGTGTGTATGGATGAGCATCTATTTTAGACTTTTATTGTGATTCTCATTCTGTCATAATGTTGTCAGAATGTATATTGATAATCGTATTATGTTAGAATGAAAATGAGTGAAAAACAATGCGTGATAAAAAAAATGAATAAGTATTAGTGAAAATGCATGATAATCGTGTGAGGTTGAACATAATCATATTACCAAACAACTTATTCTCTTAATCATTCTCATAGAATAACATTGTCCGCACAATACATGTTAATTCACATTATAACCTACATATATATATATATATATATATATATATATATATATATATATATATATATATATATATATATATATGATCTTTTGTGAACATTTATTTTACCACATAAATTTTCATATGAATTTTTTTTTATAAAAAAGTGATATAAGTCACTAAATCGGTCATATATAAGTGCATTCACAAATAAAAAGACCCAAAAAAAAATTCGAAATATATATATATATATATATATATATATATATATATATATATATATATATATATATATATATATGAAAGGTGTTTTTGACGAACATTTTGACTTCCAACGTTTGTGCATATACGTACTTTTTATGTCTCCACAATTTTCCGATTTTTTTTTTTTTTTTTTGCATATGCACTTTTATATGAACGACTTAGTACTTTAAGTCATTTAAAAAAAAATCACACGAAAAAATATGTAGGAAAATATGGGTTTGCAAAGGATCTTTTATATATATATATATATATATATATATATATATATATATATATATATATATATATATATATATATATATATATATATATATATATATATATATATATATAGGCGATATCAAAGAAGAACTAAATTGAAGGAGAGAACTAACAAACTTTTTATCTATAATGAATTTAGCTACCAAATTTCACATATGCATGTACATACATATATCTAAAACAATTGCAAAAAAAATTGAGAAAAAAATTATATGCATGTACATATTTACATTTTTTAAATCTTAATTTCGAAATATAATGTATATTTCACTTATTGAAAAGATATATTTTTTTTTAATCATTTTTTAAAAATTTTTTTTATCATTATTTTATCATTTTTTTTAAATCAACGAACATGTTCCTTACATATATAAATTAGTATTTTTTTTAAAAAAATTCTAAAAAATGCATTTTTAAAGCATATATATATATATATATATATATATATATATATATATATATATATATATATATATATATATATATATTGTGTATATGCATATTTAAAAAAAAACATGTCCATATGCACATGCATATTTTTTAACAAACAGTTTTAATGCTTCTATATGTATGCATAAGAGTAAGCATATACATATACATATGAATAAATATATGCATATACATATACATATACATATGAATATATATATGCATATGCATATGCATAAGAATAATTATATGCATATAACAATTAAATACATATGATTATGCTTATGTATATGTACATGCATATCAATAAGTATATGACATATGCATATGCATATACATATACATATGCATATGTATATTAATAAGAATATGGATATGCATAAGAAACTTAAAAATATATGATTATGCTTACGTATATGCATATGCATAAGAATAAGTATATGACATATTCATATTCATAAGTATATGTATATGCACTTGAATTGAATAATTCTATATGCATATTCATAAGCATATGTATACGCATAAGAATAAGTATATGCATATTCATAGGTATATGCATATGCATATGAGTAAATATATATTGTTGGATTTGGTGTCTAAGTAAATAATAAATTAGTGTAATCTTGAATTATTATCAGAATCCTTTTTGGTTGCCCTCAAACCTAGTAATTGACTGTAATGCTTTTCGGAGAGAGACTGATTTATTAATTTATTATATAATTAATAAATTAATTAGAAATCAAAATAAATAATTTATTAATATATTATGAGAATAATATATTAATTAGAAATAATATTATTTAATTAAGAATTAATCAGAAATTTATTAGAATTAAGTTTGGGATTAATTGGATTAATTAAAAGTAGAAGGACTAAAGGTGACAATATTCAAAAGTTGAACATTGACCACTTCTAGAACCTCCCAAGAGGTGGACGGTTTTAGAGGTGATTCTAGAGGTATTCTTTGTCTCTAAGGAAGCTTAGAATGCCTTAGGGAGGAAGCAATGGGGTAAGGGTTATCAAAAAAGGAACCTGTCTTACATACAAGCTTCCTAACAGCTATATAAACCCCTAAGGGTTTAGAATTTCAAAATTCATCATTCTAAGAGTCTTAGATTCGAAATTCTTCCTTATCCTCCTCTTTCCTCTTTAGCTTCAAATTGCTAGCGTTTGGGTGTGAGTCATTAGAGGCACGAGACTTCTGGTGCTTGCTTTATAAAGATCAATCTAGAAGGATTACTAGTTTATTTTCTATAATAAACTAAAGGTATGTATTTTCTAATATCCCTTTCTTAATTTTGAAAATAGCAATATACTTTTAGGGTTCTTGATGTTCAATGGTTTGTTGCAAATCATAGTGAGAACATAGATCCTTTAGGTTGCATGTGAACTTATTGTTTAAGTTTTCCGCCAAAATAAGATTTTTTGTAACCTATAACACTCATCATTGTATCAGAGCCATTGTTTTCATTGATCCTACACAAATTTGAATAGATCAAAATTAGGGTTTATAGAAACTAAATCCGAATGAGGCAATTTTCGAAATTTACTAGGGTTCTTGAAATCCTAGCCTCCACCCTCATATTTTCGAATTTTGCAAAGGGTTTAGAAATAATTATTTATTAATTGGTTAATTGTAAATAAATATTTAATCCATAATGATTTAATTAATTTAATTAATTGTTTAATTAAAAGATAAAGATTAAATCAAAATTGGTTTAATTTTAAATTAAATTAATTTTAATTTCGAAAATTTTAATTTAGAACTAGTATTTTAGAAAAGTTTTAAAATACACATTATATTATATATATTTAAAAGATTAATATATTTTATGTATAAGACGAGTCAGTCAAATCGCTAGTACGACTCATTCACGAAGTCATACTATAAGGGGAGTTTAAGGAAGCGGCCTGTAAAATGACCGCCACTGGGTATCCACTTTTACCCACCGCTCTCTTGTAGGGTGGAGGGTTGTTAGCCGAACGAATTTGATAGGATATAATCTCATTAATAAGTATAATGAAATAAAGTAACTAAACCATTTTAAAAAAAAATCTCAATCTTAGTTACTTTAGGAAAAATATGAAAAATATGCTAATCGATAAAAGTTGCACATTATGCTTTATATGTAGTTAGTGGAGCGTGTGTGGTTAATCGGGACACTAATAGTGACTATAAAGAGTAATAATGACATTTCGAAAATTATCATTATTAATGGAGCGCATGTGGTTGACCGACACATTAATTGGAGATGATAAACGACATCGAGAGTGCCAATCATATTTGTATGGTTATTCACATCTCGTTTATGATCCTCGTCATCCCAGTCACAAAAGTGAGAGTAGAATCCAAGATTTAACATGCCATTGATAAGATTCAATGAATCTCAAAAGATATAGGAGTTTCATAAGATTGGAATTGGTAAAAGCGTTACTACCTAAAATAGATTCGAATTTGATTACGACATCCCTCTTCAAAGTTTGAATCGAAAATATGGATCCTAACCTTAATTTAAAACTTTGGGTTAATAATTAAGGATTAAAATCAACACACTTGAATTATATTTTCTCCTATTTTTAGATGTCTTATGAAGATTGAAATGTTCTTCCTCATTCTTATGGAAATGGTTTTTCTCAATCTTCTGGAGATGTTCTTCCAATTTCAAGCCAAGGTGAAATTGTTTTTCCCTTGCTTAGGAAATGGTGGAACTAGACACCATGCTTCTTCCACTCTTCCACCACCTGTGACAACCCGAAGTTTTTTTGCTTTGAAAGCTAAGTCAATCAACTCAACTGAGTGTCAGACTCATTGGTAATGAGTACTAGCCTGGTTAAAGGTCATTCTAAGGAGTTTTAAGCCTAGTACACTCAAGGAATGAGTGGTAGAATGTACCTGCTAGAGACATTGTTCAACAAATCAAGCCTTAAACTCTTCATTTAGAGTTCACGGCCACAACACTTGAGTTTACGGACGTAAACTCAAGGTGGGCCGTAAACTCCCCCTTTAAGACTCATATCCTTCATTTTCATTCGTTATCTCACTTTCACCTCAAGAACACCCCATTTCTCTCTCAACTATCATCCCGATTTTCATCCTAGATCTTCAAAATTTGTAAGTGTTCTTCCTTAATTTGATGTTAATCCTTCTTAGCTAGCTTCATCTAGTGATTTCATCCATGGAAATCATCTTTTCTTAGATCTTCAAGAAACACCAAGAACACCAAGAACACACACTAGTGTTCTTGGACCTTAATCACCATTTCAAGCCTCTATATCGTAAGTAATCTTCCCTATACTTTATATCTAGTTAAGACTCATGCTTAGAACCTTGAAATCATAAAAAATGCAAGGACAAAAGGAGTTTACGGCCAATCCATCTCCCATGGCTGTAAACCCCTATAAGGGTGCCATTTTGGCCATAAACCTTCCTAGATGCAAAGCTTGTGACCTAGAACCTTCCTTGATAAAAATAGGACCTTAAACTACTCTCAATTGCATAATGAACATGAGTTTACGGCCGTAAACTCCTTGCTTGGCCGTAAACTCGTCAAAAGCCTCCATTATGATGGTCTTTATCATCCTTGTGTAGAGCAATGGTCCTTCAAGTTTCCCTAGCCTTCAAACACCCTCTTATGCATGTTTGACCATGAGTTTACGACCGTAAACTCCCTTGGCCACAAATCCATGGCCGTAAACTCATGATAGTGCCATTCCACTTTCCTTTGATGAATCACATGTGATTCCAACACTTGGACAAAGTGTTTCCTAGTCCTGTGAGGTGTTTCTTTGCATTTGGTTGCTTCTAAACACTATATTTATGCCAATATATGCCATTATATGTCATTTAGGACTTGTTAAATCTCGGGACTTCGTTCGTGGAACTTCTCATCCTTACACGAGTATTCGTTGAATCACCCACATCAGGTGAGTTCATACCCCGTAATGAATCTTTTAACTGTTTTAAATGCTTTTAAGGGGGGGAATACAAGTTGAACACAATGATAATTGTGTAAATGTTTGTTATATATACATCTTTCAAAAGATTGCTTATGTCTTTTATAAGTGATCAAAACATTTCAAAAACTCTTTTAAAGTTATGTTACTTCATAGTTTAACAAAACTCCGTTTTTAAAGTACAAGCATAACTTAGTAGACAAATGAGTATTTTCAATAACAGTTCAAGTAAAACTTTAGTAAACTATAATAGGTATAGTTTAGAGATTCAGTTCCTACTAGATACAATACACGATAACAGAACGAACATACTATATGAGAAACAGAACATACTATATGAGAAACAGAACGAACATATTAAGTTGCTATAGCATGGAACTACTACAGGATCTAATTATACCAATGAATCACTAACTCATCGTTCTAAAAAAAAGGTGATAGTTATATTGGGTATACATGATCATAAAACTTTAATGTGAATTACACGGCGTAGCAACCGGTTTGCTAAAAAGTCGTGTTTGGTTCCCTTAATCTCTAGACAGGGAGAGCGTATAGTAGGGGTACTAGCCTTCACATTATGACAAGTATAAAACAAACATGTTTTAAGGTCATCAGTACATCCGTATGTCATTTTAAACGACGACTGTGTATTTACATTTCCCATTACTTTCATAAAGTGACAGTACCACTTGAAAGTCAAATGCAAACTATTTTCGAGTTAAGATAGTTATAAACTAGGGAAAACTTACATTTTACAAACGACAAACAGAACAGTCGAGTCTAGTACATTCAGTAGAAAGGGACCATAATGCTAACCTTATGATTCCTTAATGTATACATCAAAGGATATATATATATATATATATATATATATATATATATATATATATATATATATATATATATATATATATATATATATATATATATATATATATATATATATATATATATAATAGGATCCGACAGATAATAGGATGTGTGCTCTCCGGTTCACTTCCTGTTCCTTGTTTGGTTGTGGGCTTGGAACGGATTCACCCAGTCTATTATCTATTCGATTTTTGATATATATATGTTCAGTATACATTAAGTCATCATAAGGGTACCAGGTATGGGTCAAGTCATAGGACACCAAGTCAATGCACAGTTTTCTAGTACAAAACATACTTTCCAAATCAGAACTTTTGGTATACAGAACTAGAAACTTTCCAGTTAAGGGTTTAATCCATTTTATTAAACCGGTATAAACTTAAAGGACCTTAGGTGATTAACTCTATAATACCTGAGTTTATACATCATGGTTGTATATCATTAATACCCAATAAGTAGTTGGATGTGTGCTTTCCGCCTTACTTCCTGTTCCTTGTTTGGTTGTGGGCTTAGGGCAGATTCACCCAATTAACTATCTATTCGATATTAGATCATATATAGCCAGTATAAACTAAGTGATTATAGAAGTAATCACTGTGGTCACCATTTTATTATAAGAAATAAGGGTTTTATTAAAGAATCTTTTCATTAAATATAAAGGAACTATTACAATTAACTCCATGAGTAACAAGTGAATACGCCATGGTTATATACAACAATGATCTAACAAACAATGGGATGTGTGCTATCCGCCTTACTTCCTGTTCCTTGTTTGGTTGTGGGCTTAAGGCAGATGCGCACAGTCGATTGTTTGTTTACTTTGAGTTTTATATAACTTGTATCCATTTAGTACTCATAGAAAGGATTGTAGAATCATTTTTATGTATCGTTCATCAAAGTAGGAAATATAGGATTTTCTAGAGGAACAGGCGATCTTTTCTAAACAGAACTTACAACTTACTACATTTCAACTACATTTTTCAACAACTTTCTACAACTTACTTGCATCACTAAAATCTTATGAACTCACCAGCTTAATTGCTGATCAAATCTTTCAAATAACTTGTATTCTCAGGAGAGTATTAGACAGGTACTCGCGTTGGGAATTCAGAAGATGGAGCATAATAGCTTCAAGTCTTGTTTTGTTATTTGCTTATGTATTCTATGTTATATGAACACACACATTGTAAACACTTTCTTTCTAATGAAATGGTTGTTCATTACTTTCTTACTATGATACATGTCTTGTGATACTAAACATGACGTCCTCCACCCCCGAACGTTTCCGCCGTTCCGGTTTTGGGGTGTGACACCACCTCCTCCTGTGACTCTCCTAACGTTACATTTTTCCGTAAGCTGAAAGATAGGAGACTACTAAATCCCTATTGGCATGTAAACATCAAGATGGAAACTTTGTGTGCATGTTCTGAAAATAAAATCATAAATTGACAAGTTTGATAGATTAGGTGTCATTTTCCTAAAGGAGCAAGCCATTGATCTGGTTCTTCACTCACTTGCAAATTCATATGATCAGTTCATTGAGAACTTTTATATGAGGATTACCGACATGACCCTAATTGACCCGACCTAAATATTGATAACTGCTGAAGCAGAAACGCTTAAGAGCATATATAAAGCAGAGATTCTTATTGGGTCTAATTCCAAAGTTTCCATGGACATTGACAATGGTGACAATGGTGGTCCAGAAAAGAGTTCTCTTCCTAATGGATAGGAGTTGTCGAAGATCAAACACTTTGATTATATGGTAAAGAGAAAGGCTAGTTCATGGGATCGTTCCATGTATTGACGCCAAAGAGTCCATTGGTTTCTACTGCAAATTGAGGGGACATTGGAAACAAAGCTATTCAAAATACTTGAAAGAGCTTAGAGATAGTAAAGTCAAGTCGTATGCCCAAAATACATGAAGGGACTTCTAATTGATGTGTTCAAATAGAAGTCTTATGATGTCATCACAAATCGGAAATTGGGAAACAAATTTTGGACAATGAGATTGATTTTGATCCATGTCTGATGTCCGTATGATATCTCGAAGAACAGAGGAATATTTGATCACTTATCTAAGGACCAATATCTGATCGGATTAGAGTTTGGGAGTTGCGTTGGAAAGCACACTTTGTTGTTTGATTTGGAAGTTATACCTATAAATTAGTTTTAGACATATCCAAGTAGGAGAATGTTGGATTACGTATCTAAGACAATTAGTAAATTAGTATAATCTTGAATTATAAACAAAGTCATTTTGGGTTGCCCTTAAACCTAGTAATTGACTGGAATGCTTTTTAGAGGGAGAGATTGATATATTAATTTATTATATAATTAATAAATTAATTAGAAATGAAAATAAATGATTTATTAATATATTATGAGAATAATATATTAATTAGAAATAGTATTATTTAATTAAGAATTAATTAGAATTTAACTGGAATTAAATTTGGGATTAATTTGATTAATTAAAAATAGAAGGACTAAAGGTAACAATATTCAAAAGTTAAACATTGACCAATTCTAGAAATTCCCAAGAGGGGGGCGGTTCTAGAGGGGTTTCTAGAGGTATTTTGAGCTCTAAGGACGCTTAGAATGCCTTAGGGAGGAAACAATGGGGTAAGGGTTATCAAAAAAGGAACCTGTCTTACATACAACCTTCCTAACATCTATATAAACCCCTAAGGGTTTAGAATTTCGAAATTTATCATTATAAGAGTCTTAGATGTGAAATTCTTCCTTCTCCTCCTCTCTCCTCTTTAGCTTCTAATTTCTAGGGTTTGGGTGTGAGCCATTAGAGGCACGATACTTCTGGTGATTGCTTTCTAAAGATCAACATAGAAGGAATACTAGTTTATTTGCTATAATAAACTAAAGGTACGTATTTTCTAATATCCCTTTCTTAATTTCGAAAATAGCAATGTACTTTTAGGGTTCTTAAATTTCAATTGTTTGTTGCAAATCATAGTCAGAACATATATGCTTTAGGTTGCATGTGAACTTAGGGTTTACGTTTTTCCGCCAAAATAAGATTTTTTGTAACCTTTAAAACTCATCATATACATATGCATATGTATATACATAAGAATAAGTATATGTATATGAATATGAATAAGTATATGCATAAGCATACGGATAAGTATATGAATAAGAAAATTAAATACATATGATTATGCTTATGTATATGTATATGCATATGCATAATAGTAAGTATATGACATATATATATATATATATATATATATATATATATATATATATATATATATATATATATATATATATATATATATATATATATATATATATATATATATATTCATATGCATATGAATAAGCATATCCGTATGAAAAAGCATAAGCATATGCATATACATTTGCATAAGAATAAGTATATTCATATTCATAAGTATATGCATAAGAATAAGTTTATGCATATTTATAAGTATACACATAAGAATAAGTATATACATAAGGGAATTAAAAGATATGTGATTATGCTTATGGATATGCATCTTCATAAGAATAAGTATATGACATATTCATATTCATATTCATATGAATAAAAATATACATATGCATAAGAATATGTATATGCATATGCATATGAATAAGTATATGCATATGCATATGTATAAGAGTAAGTATATGACATATGCATATGAATAAGTATATGCATATGCACATACTTATGCATACGAATAAGTATATTCATAACAATAAATTTATGCATAAGAATAAGTATATGCATAAGAGTAAGTATATATGTAAAGGAATTAAATACATATGATTATGCTTATGGACATACATATGCATAAGAATAAGTATATGACATATGCATATGAATAGGTATATACATATGCATATGCATATACATAAGAATATGTATATGCATATTCATATGAGTAAGTATGTGTATATGTATAAAAATAAGTATATGCATAAGGCATTTAAATACATATGATAAGGCTTATGCATATGTGTATGTATATTCATATGCATATGCATAAGTATAAGTATATGACACATGCATATTCAAATTCATATGAATAAGAATAAGAAAGACTTATGTTGTTGTTAATTATACTCTATTCATCAACGCCTCATCCATAGAAAAATAGGAAATATAGATTACATATTGATCTAACCTGCTACAAATATATATAGATTGAAATACATAATACAAAAGTAGAAAATTTTTCAAACTGGGATGATTTTTAGTAAATAAAATTAGTAGCCATGGACCATTTTTGTTCATATATATGCTTATAGGACCATAGGTGTGATATCTAACAATTTCTCTTATTTTAGACAGTCAATGGAAAATGACATTTAAAAGTGATAGTTTTTGGTTAATTTAGTTGGACTCCACAATTGATAAAAATGAAGTACATGATTTAGTTGTAATGAAGTAAGACCTTCCTAAGTATGTTTCATTTCTGTCAAGGGAATTTATGTCCAAGTTTAAAGCATGGAAAGTGTGTATAATTGCTAAATGTAACTCAAGTGGATTTTTGTCCATGTTTACAAAATGGAACATTTGTCCATTTTTGTCCAGGTTTACAGTTTACAACTCAAGGTTATTTGTGTCCAAGAAATAAATGGAATTAATGGGCATTTGATTTCAGTTGCAAAACTACAACCAATGTAAATGATGCATACCAAGAATGTAACATCCCAAAATACGAGGGTAAAAATTTCATTTTTAAAACAACCAAAACACTCATTTATCATTTATTCAAACTCTTAAAGGTATTTTATAATAAACGTAGTTATCAAAGTACAATCCCAAAATCTCAAGATTACTCAAAATATGGGTGTATGCGCTGCGAACAAGCCGGGCCCTTCCCTTTCAAACCGGAAATGCCTGAAACCATAAACAACAACTGTAAGCACAAAGCTTAGTGAGTTACCAAATACCACATACCATACATAATATACGAGTCATACTTATCAAACATCCAAAAGGAGGTGCTATGTACCAACCATAGTCATGCCATTATGTCGCGAGCCGCATCATGGTCTTTCCTTGCCAAGCCAAGGACCAAACCCTGGGTCTTACAGACAAGTGTAAGGAGCCACCTCCTGGTCTTCCATGCAAGCATCACAAAGACAACTATCATACAATCTACAACTACTTATCTACTTAACTGCCAGAGTCCAAACTCTGGTCTTGCATACATATTTTCTAGGAGCCACCTCCTGTTCTTTCATACAAATGCCAAGGGCCACCCCTGGTCTTCCTATAAAACATAAACCAAATGGGCCGACATTAGTGCCTTCGACCCATAGTACAGTGAGGAGACTCACCTCAAACCGAGATAACCGAACACTCCAACTGTTGCTACTGGAAACCTCACACTGACATCAACAAATAATATTCCATTAATGATTGATTTCGATCCAATCAAGAATTCTAGCCCAATGACCAACCTTTCAGGGTAAAAGTCCATTCACCCTTTTCCTTACTTTGCCAAAATCCAATGATCAATTCACTACCGTCATAAGCCCAAATCCCTTAAATGGCACCACCAGATTCAAAATATCCCATGGTCAACCCTGGTCAAACTTCTGGTAAAAGTCAAAGTCAACAGCCCATGTTGACTAAACACGCCGTGTTTCGACAGCATCCAAACAGTCGAGAAAACCCCAACCAAGACATTATGTTGACTTAGAAACACGTCGTGTTTACCGAAGTTCTAATAGCTTAATACATTAAGTTGTTTTCTTCAATTCCAAGAGATCCAAAGCTCAGATCTAGTCCATAATGTGCTCCAGAAGGATAAAGTTTCCAACTTTATCCATTGGGACTACCCAAAAGGTTTAAAACTCAATCCATAAAGCTTATTAATGCAAGAGCTTAACCAACACACACTTAATCCTTAATGTCCAAAGTCCATCCTTTCTAGAAGTGATTCAAACACCAAAACCATCCCAAAGATTGGTGCTTTATAGACATACATGTGCAATGCATGTATTGAACCTATATTAGGTCAAAATGGGGATTTATGACCTAATCTCTATGCATGAAATCAAAACTTGATTATAATCCATATCTAAAATACTACAACCTTGACCTGGAGATTCATAAAGTTGCAAACTTTATGTGATCTAATTATTACATCATTCAACTACAAGAAGTTAAAGGGACAAAACTCAAGATCTAATAACTTGGAATGATAAAAATCGAGTCTTAGACACTTACAAAGGTCCAAAAGAGTGCCAAGGTGGAGAATGGGGACTTACTTGCTTGATCTTTGCTTCCCTCCTCCTCCTTGTTCCTTCTTTAGCTTCAAAAAGCACCAAACTAGCTCTAAAAATGGAGAAAGATTATTAGGGTTTCTTTCAGTGCTTGAGGGGCTGAGGATGGACAAACCCTAGCCTCCTTATTCCTTTAAATAGGGAGCAAAAACCCGGAAGATTAGGGTTTTCATTCCAACCGTTAACACGCCATGTTCCAAGAGGCAACACGTCGTGTTGACCTTAATGAAAGCCGCGCTTCTTCTTATCTGGACACGCCGTGTTGGTTCCTCCAACACGCCGTGTCCAATCCTCAAAAGGAGATTTATTCCCAAAAAATTTTCCTCAAGATTCTGAGTATTACAACTCTCCCACACTTAAATTAGGTTTCGTCCTCAAAATCATTCCTTACCATCCCAGGCATGCCATACAACCTGAAGAACACAACAACAACCTTGAGCATACAACAGCCTTCTCAAGGAAACCGAACCCAACCCAAGCAGAACTTTCCACCCCGAAGAAAACGAATCCATAATCCCATGCAGAAAACCAGCCCTAGTTTACCTGAAACATGAAATCTCGAATTGGTCTGACTTCCCGACAGACCGCCCATACTGAACCACTACCAGGCGAAATTCACATTGAAGCCCAGACTTAAACAGAACGCTTCGAACCATTGATTGACTTGATGCTTGTAATGGAAACAAAATCACTGACCATTAATGTTACAGAACACTTATACTTGATAGAAGGCTCAATAATCCTTCGAGTAGAGGATTCATCCCTGCAACGGTTAGACTCAGACGAGAGCTGCGCAACAGGGTCACATCATTTACTCTGAGATTATCCAATCCAAGCTGCAAGTGACTTAGCATATTTTCCTAATAACAAGCGACTCCACACACGAGTCCCAAATCACAATACTGCCTTGACCTATCTCGATTCCCCTAACAACTTTCCAAAAGCAGCCGAGACCTCCCTAGTCCCAACTTGCCTGCCAACAAACTAAAACACCGGATTCCCACCCGGTTGCTGAGTCAAAAGACAAACACAGTCATCTGGAAATAATTGCCCAAACTATCTCGCCACCTATAGCTCCAATCGATCATAACAGTCCGACAAACCTGACGCCACCAAATCCAATGCTAAAAGTGAATGCTACATGACCAACTCTAGTCTTATACCACAACCGGCCTCCAACGACAACCCACTTCCTGATTCCATGCATGATGTGGCCTTCCCACAGTCTTATGAACTGACCCATCCAAGTCTAATCCATCTGAAGAAATCCATGACCAATCATGAATTTTCCACACCCTTACCGCTGCACCGGGACCAGTGAATGTTACGGGCCACCACCGTAGTCTTTAACACTCCTATCTTGCCATGGCCACTGCTCATGGTCCTACCGCTCATCTATCAATCCCTCCATACTCATCCTGAGTCGAACACGCATCAGACCAAGCGCCCAAACTGGGGCTCGTGTCATGCTTGGAACCCCAACCTGGGTTCATCAAAAGCCTGTTATCCATCACCAAGAAGACACGAACCAACAACTGGAAGTTTCTTGAACTCCCAACTCACACAAACGTCAATCCAGAAGGCCACCCGAGTTGTCTTCCCTCCCAACGGGAATGTGAAACTCATCCTAGTTCCACGACTGATCTCACTCCCAGAAAACTGAACAGTTCTCCCCTACTTGGATTAGACGAAGTTCTTCCAGCCCACAACGTCTGATGGATTCCCAATCCATCTTTCCTCCTTATGGTCGAACCGACAACACCGTTCGCTTACCAAAACTGGTGCTCCTTCACTAGCCCAGCCCAATGTCCACACAAATCTCGAAATCCATATAAACACTCCCCGAAATCTCAGCAATAAATCAATTCCTTGGCATTCTCGATGGCCAACCAAGCTCACATGGTAAAACCACTGAACCCCGACTATACTGGAGAAATAACCCGCTGAACCTAACCATAGACCTTCCAAACAATACCCCTGAACCGATCCCAACAAAAATCCGGAACAACAGCCAAACACACTCAAACCTGCTCAACAAGATAAAACCCCTTACTAACCCACTAATGATTCATGGCATGAAAAAATGGCATATAACAATTCTTGATGATACTATCCATACAATTAACAGAGAATTAAATCAAAGTTAAAGCATACCCAAACTGATAAAAAATTCCAAGCAACATTAATACTGATAACAACCAAAGAGAACGCAAAAGATAACATACCCACAATATCACCTACTAGAGTCTTGGCCTCCCCTCTCTGACACTGCAATGCTTGGCTCCTCTCTGTTGGCGCTCCTGCCTACCCTCACGACCATCGATGATCCTCAAAGTAACTGGAGCAGGTGCACTCACTGATCCTCCCCTCATCATCGGGCAGTCGGTCTTCTTGTGGCCCACTTGGTTGCAGTGAAAACATAACGAGCTTGCCCCTGAGGACAATCCATGCTGACATGACCAACCCTGCCATACTTGTAGCAACCCATACCCCTAGAATGATAAAATCCATCGTGCAGTTTCCTATATGTGTTTCACTGACCCCGACCCTACTGGCCCCTCAATCTTTGATCCGAAGTTTTGGGTGTCTTCCCGGGACCCCCCACTTCCTGCACCTGATCTGGCCCCCTCTTCCCCAGGTGCTCCAGATCGATCTCCTGCTCTCGGGCTCTAGAAATCATATCATTCAGGGTCTTGCACCCCTGAAATGCTCATAAACTCCCTGATGTCATCCCTCAGCATATCATGATGCCTTACGTTCTGCATTTGATCGTCTGTTGGATACTGCGGAACGAATAAAGCCTTTCCTGGAACTTAGCAGTGATCTCTGCCACAGTCTCAGTAGTCTGGCAAAGATCCTGAAACTCTCGCGCCAACTGCTGCACCTCAATTACCTATGCAAACTCGGCTCGGAACCTGGTCGAGAAATCATCCCACATCATCGCATCAACATCATCATCACCCACTTCACGTCCTACCTCTTCCCACAAGCCTGTGCCCTGTCCTTCAAAAGGCAGGAAGAAAATATGACCTGCGACTCCTCGGGGCAGAAACTCGTCCTGAATGCGTTAACCATATCCGCTAACCACCTCCTACTGGCAGTGCGGTCCTTCTCCCCATGGAACGCAGGAGCTCCATATGCACTAAACTCACGAAAAGATAGAGTGCGAGCTCCAACGATAGCCATAACCTCAGCACGGAACGCGCCCAAGTGCTCATCTAAAATCTCCAGAATCCCCTCCTTGACCGTACCAAAGATAACAAGAATCTGGTCCAAAATACCACGGGTAGTCTCCGATGAGATGAACTCCCGCATCTGCTCGCTGATCGGCTCAATACCTTCACCTTAGCCGGAACCAGAAGCTGATCCTACTCCGTGAGTGCTCATCCCCAAACTGAAATACAATCATGCAAATAATCAAAACATACTCAAGAATCCTCATTCCACAAGCTTCCGAGATTCTCCAAGACTTTCCCCAATTCTAGCATGAATCATGTACTTTCGGTAGTTCGGGCCCAATACTACCTTCCACACCTATCAATACTTTCCTCAAGAATCATCCCAAATCCTCCAAGTCACATTCTCAAACTAATACTCTAAGAACTTACTAAACGGCGTAACAAAACCCACTGAAGCATTTATAGGCTTTCCTAGGTTCCCGACCTCACCCTGCCATTAGCTGCTGAAGAACTGCTCATAATGTCAGTTAGCTACCCCATGAATATAATCACATGAAACAAAGCTCAGATAATCCTTCGAGTAATAGACTCATCCCTACAACGGTTAGACTCAAATGAGAGCTGCGCAATAGGGTCAAATCCATCACTTTAAGGTTATTCAACCTTGGCCACATGTAACTTAGCATATTCACTTAATAGCTAGCCCTCATCACTTAAGAGTCCCACAAAGCACAAAGCAAGCAGCATTCATGCAGTAGCACTCCAATCCATAGAATAACCAGAGAACATTCAAACTCACATACTACATTTCATGCTAGGAACTTCCACTCTCACTATCGGTTGCCTTATGTAACACTAGTCAAAATAGGTCAATAGACAATCACATGTGGTTATACCAATCATGTAATGTGATTTTGTTAAACTAGTAATATGATAAGAGTGATATGTAGTTCATGATAAATTCTAATATAAATATGAACTTTCTTTATGATACAACTCGAAGTATACGTCCATACGATTCCAAAAATATAGAGAATGTCTGAATCTGACTTCGCATGAAGAAGTTATGATAAACCGAACACTATAAATCTCTATAATAAGAGGAATTTAAAATAGACTTAGAATTAGCTATTGGAGTCTAAAAGAGAGTTGTAGTACTTGTAAATACCTACGTGTGCATATAAAGAACGTCAAAAACGGAGTTCGTATATGAAAGTTACGACCTTCCGAAGATTCAGCTGTCAGAAAACCTAATCTGACTGAGCTCACGACGTGAGCACAGAACTCACGACGTGAGAAGTCATTTATCCACATCTCGGAATCTAGAAGGTGTGTGACGAGGCTGCGAGGGGATAAGATCCAAACTCACGACGTGAGCAAGGATATCTCACGACGTGATGAGTCACATGGCCACCTTCCGAAGCTAGGGACGCAAATGGAAAGTCTACGGGGATAAGATCCAAACTCACGACGTGGGCCTTATAAAACCCACGACGTGGGGGTCCAAAATCCTTACTATAAATAGCAGGTCCGACTTCAACTATTCTTACACCTAAACTTCTTTCTCCTCTCTCCTTTGCTGAGGCCATCTTGCATCCCGAGCCCTGACGACCTCGTATGCTGACTGTTTCTGCTTAGATTACATAAAATCACGCTACTAGGGTGAGTTTCACGGCCCCACTTTCTAATATTTTGGGGGAAAACGCATGCTAAATATTGTATATACATTACTATTATGTCTATATGATAGTATATAGTTATAATAGTCGGGGTATAGTTGTTCTAAATATAATATTTTGAATATATACAACTATTATCAACTTGTCAGCATGTTATTATACTAATGTAGATCTTGAGTTATACTTAGGATTCTATATATATGTTGTGTGTGATATAGTTCCGAAGTTATATTCGGAAGTTCTATATGTTAATTTATAAAGTATGTTGCTATTATTAGTTTTATGTCAAGATAAAACTTAGTATGTTATATATTGTTATTGATAGTTTTATGTCAAGATAAAACTAGGAATGTTATATGTTTTTATAATTGGTTTTATGTCAAGATAAATCCTGGTTTTACTTCAAGTTGTAGCTGTTATACTGCCTAAATGTTATGAAGTTAGGAGTAATGTTTAAAAGCATAGTCTAGTAACTTAGGGTTTTAGACATGAAAATGCTTTTGTTGTTAGAGCTGTAGGAAGCCGTCGAAGTCTACATGAGTAATTGTATTCATCAACTAAGATTGGGGATCTTAGCAGAAATCCTCTGAATTGTAACCGTTAATCCTGTGTGAGCGAGGAAGTCGTGTATAATTAGTATACGGGTTGACCACCCCACTTGTGACTGTTAGCTACAGTCAACCAAAAGCGAGTGATGAACTATCCTTTTATTTGTTATTATTCCGGCGTCGATGAAGCGTACGGTGTTGTTTCTCATGGTAAATCATGAGTGTGTTTGTTTCTCATGGTAAATCATGAGTGTGTTTTATCAGAGGTATTATGTCACAGCAGCGGTTACAGGCTCATGGTAGCAAATTGTTAGAAACATTATACTTTGTCGTATATAAGTATTAATGTTAAGTATAAGTTTCCCCCTACTTATACCTCAGGTTTAAGGAATGTTTAGGTATAACACTTAATTGATAAGTAAACTATTATACCTAATATACATACTAAATGTTGGAGAGTCAAAATGATACTTTCAAAACTATACTTTTGAGCGTGGAAAAATGTATTATTTTATGGAGTCAAAACCTGTGGACTCACCAACTTTATGTTGGCGTATTTTAAAATGCATGTGTTTTCAGGAATTTGAAAAGCTGGTACGTATTCGAACAGAATAAGTTTTACTATTACCTTTCTGTTCATTAAGAAGTATGCCATAGTCGGATATTATGTAATAGGTCCTAGAAAAACAGTTATGTAACTTTCAATTATCAATAATGGTATGTATTTTCTTAATACTGTTCAATGTATGTTATATAACTGTGATACGAAGAATGACGTTACACCACCCGTTGTTTCCGCCGATAGCTGGGGGTGTGACAGATATTGGTATCAGAGCTATTAATTATAGTGAACTAGTACTTACTTAGGAAAGCACGTCTATAGTTTAGGGCTTAGTCTATTAGGTTTAGGTATTTCCCTTAGGCTACAATAAAAAGTATTATTAATTATTCTACTGAAGGACTACTTACGGGAACGGTGACAAGGATAGACATGTCGATTTGGGTTGCTGGATTCCAGAACGGCTATATGCTAAAATGATCCTGCCCTTTCGACTGTCCTGACTGGCCGGAGCCTTATCAGATAGACCTGAAGTAACAAACAATAATTAAAGCGTGAATACAATAAATAAGAATATAGAGTCATATATAAAGACTCAGACCCGCGATGAGAATACACCTTAATACCCATAATGTTTTTGATCTCAAGGATTTAGATCAAATATTCCAATTAAAGTTTATATGTGCGTATATCCTATCATAATTAGGTGTAGGTGCGCAACTACATTTTATTATGATCAGATCATATGAACTATCTAATTTGGGAGTAATATTTGATAGACTAAAACTCTTGGTGATCCAAAACATATAGGAATTCGACATGGCACATTCACGAGAATGGATAATCATCGAGGATACGAATGAAGAAGAGGAAGTTTCATTCCCTATGATGGTAGGCGATCCTTACTACCCTATAAATCCAACCACCTTTCATCCAATACCTTCTGACGATGGAGTACCTTTACCCTCCAACAAATGGGAAGAGAGTGAACCAATGGAAGAGAGCAAACCAATGGAGGAGACAGAATCGGTGGCATCATCTTTACCACCACTGAACACTCTTTACTGTAAAGTTCCAGGAGGAGTAAAAATGAAACGCACGGCACGTAAATCCATACCGATATGGCAAAAGATTAAGAAGAATCAGAAGGTGACATCTTCAGGAAGTCATAGAGTTCAAGATGAACCTGCTCGGATCGCACAAACCGTTGATAGGTGGGTGACAGAAGAAAGAGCTGCTAAGATGTATGAGACTGGTCAATCATCTCGACCACATCTCCCACATTCTTCTAAAGATAACACTTTATCTCAATTGTTTGAGAAAAGTGTGAAAATTGAAGATAAGATGGAAATTGTCGAAGGAAGGGCAACTCATCTCTCCGGAAGGGTACGAAGGCTAGAAGGACAAAGGATGCGAGATCAGGAATCGGTGATGGATGTCCATCATCGTATAAATTTTGCTTATAACGACATGATTACTCACGATGCAAGGATTGTAGAGTTAGAGCTCTACAATCAAACCTGAAGGAATAAAGAACGCACGAGAAGTCTTGAGCAGAGAACTCAAGCACTTGAGGAGCAAGTGGTTAATGTCATTGACGTGCTAGGTCATCATTTAGGTTTCTGGTAGATAAGCTAAAACTAGTGGTTGTGTAAATAGAGAAATTAGACTAGTTAAGGCGAAAATATGAAAGTTTATAGCAAGGATGTAGAAAACCTTGCAAATTTTGCAATGTGTATAGAAACTTTTCTCTTATAAACCTAAATAAACTGATGTAACTACTAGTAATAATATGAAGCATATATTACAGTAATCATTGTGTTGTCCATTACGTTTTACACTTTGAAGAATAATTAAAGTATTTAGTACTCGTGTTGTAAATGACTAATTCTTCATAAAACTTATAAAATTCTTATTATTTATAATAGCAACTAAAACAAAATGCCTAGAAGAAGTAGTGCTCAGTTAAACCCTAACCAACCATCAGCACCACAACAACAACCACCAGAACCAAACCCCCCAATAGGTACATCACAACTAGAAGAAATCATAGCTCAAAGAATTGTTGCGGCTCTATCTAATGTCACAAGAGATGGAGTTAGAAATGAAGGCCATGTAGGGACCGCTAGAACGTGTACCTACAAAGATTTTATGAATTGCAGGCCAAAAAGCTTTCATGGAAATGAAGGGATAGTTAATTTGACTAGGTGGATAGAAAAGACAGAGTCCGTCTTTCAAATAAGTTTCTGTCCAGATGATTGTAAAGTACGATTTGCAGCATGTACTTTCGCTGATGCAACACTCACATGGTGGAACAACCATGTGAATACAATGGGAATTGATACTGCAAATTCCATGAAATGGGAGGAGCTAAAAATGATGCTAGTAGAAGAGTATTGTCCTAGGGAGGAGATACATAAACTGGAACAAGAATTGTGGACCCTAACCATGAAGGGTTCAGAAATAAAGGCATGGTGATCGCATCAAAGCCTACGACCTATGACAGCACCAAGAGAATAGCTCATCCGCTAACCCTCACAGAGATCCAAGGAACATAATTGATCTCAAAGGCTGAGTCTCCCAAATCTGGAACAAACAAGCGCAAGTTTAACAGGAAGATTCCTAAACAATCATCTGAGAAAAGAAAAGAAGTGGCAACCAATTATGCAGCCATGACAGCAGTACCTACACAACCAAAATCTTCATGGTGCAATCAGTGCAACCGTCATCATCCAGGTGACTGTTTTGTCTGCACGAAGTGCAAGAAGAAGGGACATACTGCTAGTTACTGCATGAGCACAACACCTGCAACAGTGAATCAGGGAACAAATACTGGAGCAGGCCATGGTGAAGGAAGAAAGTGCTATGAGTGTGGGGAGGTTGGACACATCAAGAAAGAATGTCAAAAGTTAAGGAGTCAAGGAGGCATAGGACGTGGCAGGGCGTTTGTGATCGGAAGCACTGAGGCTATCCAGGACCCTTCGGTCGTATCTGGTACGTTTCTAATAGATAATTTATATGCTACTATACTCTTCGACTCTGGAGCAGATAGAAGTTTTATAACTCTGACGTTTAGAAAATTGTTAAGTCATAAGTCTAGTAAATTAAAAGAAATCTATGAAGTAGAAATCGCTAATGGTCAAACCGAGAGAACACCTTAAATCCTAGAAAACTGTCTGTTAACTCTTAATAACTACTTTTTTCACGTCAACCTCATGCCAATGCCTATCGGTAGTTTTGATGTCATAATTGGCATGGATTGGTTATCTTCACACCGCGCCGAAATTCTATGTCATGAGAAAGCCATACGACTACCCTTACCAAACAGCGAAGCCCTGATTATCTATGGTGATAAATCTGGGAAGAACCTCAAAGTCATCTCTTGTACTAAGACCCAGAAATATCTACATAAGAAATGTAGCGCATTCTTAGCCCACATTGTAGATAGGAAGAGAAAGATAAAAGAAATCAAGGACTTACCTCAAGTATGTGATTTCCCTGATGTGTTTCTTGAAGATCTACCTGGAATACCTCCCGTCCGACAAGTCGAGTTTCGAATCGACTTAATTCCAGGGGCAGCACCAGTAGCGAAATCTCCTTATCGGTTGGCTCCATCTGAATGCAAGAATTGTCTAGCCAACTACAAGAACTTCTTGACAAAGGTTTTATCTGACCAAATTTTTCACCTTGGGGAGCACCAATCTTGTTTGTCAAGAAGAAGGACGAATCCTTTCGAATGTGTATCGATTATCGGGAGCTAAACAAGCTAACGATCAAGAATCGTTATCCGCTTCCAAGAATTGATGATCTATTCGATCAACTGCAAGGATCCAGCTACTACTCAAAGATAAATTTTAGATCAGGATACCATCAACTTAGAGTACAAGAAGACGACATTCCAAAAAAAACATTTAGAACTCGTTATGGTCATTATGAGTTCTTAGTTATGTCTTTTGGATTGACCAATGCCCCATCAGTGTTTATGGATCTCATTAATCGTGTTTGCACACCATACTTAGATAAATTCGTGATCGTATTTATCGATGATATATTGATATATTCACGAACCAAGGAAGAACATGGTCAACACCTGCAAATAATCTTGGAACTACTAAGAAAAGAAAAGTTGTACGCCAAATTCTCCAAATGTGAGTTTTGGATTAGAGAAGTACAATTTTTAGGTCATGTAGTTAGCAACGAAGGAATTCATGTTGACCCATCCAAAGTTGAAGCAATCAGGAATTGGGAAGCACCAAAGATGCCAACAGAGGTGCGTTAATTCCTAAGACTAGCTGGCTATTACCGTAGATTCATAGAGAATTTCTCCAAAATAGCCAAACCGCTTACAACACTAACCCAGAAGGATACGAAGTTCAACTGGGAAGACAAACAAGAAGCTGCTTTTCAGAAACTGAAGCAAATGTTGTGTAGTACACCAATCCTATCCCTTCCAGATGGGACAGAAGATTTCGTTGTATACTGCGACGCATCAAATCAAGGATTGGGATGTGTGTTGATGTAAAGAAGAAAATTTATCGCCTATGCATCACGACAACTTAAGATGCATGAGGATAATTACACTACCTATGATCTTGAATTGGGAGCTGTAGTTTTTGCACTAAAAATTTGGAGACATTACTTATACGGTACTAAGTGTACTATTTTTATCGACCACAAGAGTCTCCAACACATCTTCAACCAAAAAGATCTTAATATGAGACAACGAAGATGGGTCGAATTGTTGAATGATTACAAATGTGAGATTCGTTATCATCCCGGAAAGGCAAACGTGGTAGCAGATGCCTTGAGCTAGAAAGAATATATTAAACCCCGTCGGGTACGAGCATTAACTATAACTATCCATTCTAACTTTACCGCACAAATTAGAGAAGCTCAACTTGAGGCTCTAAAAGAAGAAAACATCAAGAACGAAGCTTTGCGAGGAATGGAAAAGCAACTTATACAAAAAGATGATGGAACGCGACACTTTATGAACCGAATTTGGACGCCTAAGTTCGGAGGAGTTAGGGACTTGGTCTTAGAAGAAGCCCACAAGTCCAGATATTCCGTGCATCCAGGTTCCCAACAAAATGTACTTAGATTTAAAAATACATTATTGGTGGCCAAACATGAAGGCAGAAATTGCTACTTATGTGAGAAAATGTTTGACTTGTTCTAGAGTAAAGGCAGAACATCAAAAGCCTTCAGGTTTACTTCAACAACCGGAAATACCTGAATGGAAATGGGAGCAGATATCAATGGACTTCATCACTAAGTTACCTAAAACTCCTAGTGGGTTCGACACTATTTGGGTAATAGTCGATAGATTGACTAAGTCCGCCCATTTCTTACCAATTAAGGAGAACGACAAGATGGAGAAGCTAACTAGAATTTATCTTAAGGAAATTGTCAGATTGCATGGAGTTCCAAATTCTATTAATTTCGAACGAGATAGTAGATTCACATCACGATTTTGGCAATCTCTACAAAAATCCTTAGGAACACGTCTAGATATGAGTACAGCTTACCATCCACAGACTGATGGTCAGAGTGAGAGAACCATTCAGACTTTAGAAGATATGCTCCGAGCCTGTGTAATAGACGTTGGAAATGAGTGGGATACTCATTTACCGCTAATTGAGTTTTCCTACAACAATAGTCATCACACCAGCATCAAGGCTGCACCGTTTGAGGCTCTTTATGGACGAAAATGTCGTTCCCCAATATGTTGGGCAGAAGTTGGAGATACACAGATGGCCAGAGAACGTACAGGTGCTACCTTACGTACTGGACCAGAAATAATCCACGAGACAAGTGAAAAGATCGTGCAAATTAAGGATCGATTAAAGGTTGCACGTGATCGTCAAAAGAGCTATGCTGACGTAAGACGTAAGCCTTTAGAATTCCAAGTTGGAGATAAAGTAATGTTGAAGGTCTCTCCTTGGAAAGGCGTCATTCGATTCGGGAAACGGGGCAAACTAAACCCACGGTATATAGGACCTTTTGAAATTCTAGCAAGAATTGGTTCTGTTGCATACCAACTCAAGTTGCCTCAAGAGCTAAGTAATGTGCACGATGTTTTTCACGTATCAAATCTCAAAAGATGTCTTTCCGATGACACTCTTATTATAGCTCTCGAAGAGATACAAGTCAATACAAAACTCAACTTTGTAGAAGAACCTATTGAGATCATGGATCGAGAAGTCAAACGATTAAAGCAAAGTCGTATACCCATAGTGAAAGTTCGATGGAACTCTTTACGAGGACCTGAATTTACTTGGGAACGTGAAGATCAGATGAAAGAAAAATACCCCCAACTGTTTGACAAAACCCCGTCCATAAGATAAATTTCGGGACAAAATTATTCTAACGGGGGGAGAATGTAACACTAGTCAAAATAGGTCAATAGACAATCAGATGTGATTATACCAATCATGTAATGTGATTTTGTTAAACTGGTAATATGATAAGAGTGATATGTAGTTCATGATAAATTCTAATATAAATATGAACTTTCTTTATGATACAACTCGAAGTATACGTCCATACGATTCCAAAAATATAGAGAATGTCTGAATCTGACTTCGCAT
Organism: Lactuca virosa; assembly: GCF_052849685.1. Taxonomy (NCBI): domain Eukaryota; kingdom Viridiplantae; phylum Streptophyta; class Magnoliopsida; order Asterales; family Asteraceae; genus Lactuca; species Lactuca virosa. The sequence goes on along the minus strand of NC_136428.1, from coordinate 3,511,746 downwards.
GAAGAAGTTATGATAAACCGAACACTATAAATCTCTATAATAAGAGGAATTTAAAATAGACTTAGAATTAGCTATTGGAATCGAAAAGAGAGTTGTAGTACTTGTAAATACCTACGCGTGCATATAAAGAACGTCAAAAACGGAGTTCGTATGTGAAAGTTACGACCTTCCAAAGATTCAGCTGTAAAAAACCCTAATCTGACTGAGCTCACGACGTGAGCACATAACTCACGACGTGAGGATTCATTTATCCACATCTCGGAATCTAGAAGGTGTGTGACGAGGCTGCGAGGGGATAAGATCCAAACTCACAACGTGAGCAAGGATATCTCACGACGTGATGAGTCACATGGTGTGGCAACCGTCAAATTTCGGTCAATTCAAAGTCAACAAGTCAAACCGCTCAACTCCAATAACCCTTGTATGCTAGGGTTTACGTTATGTAATCACTATACAATTCGCTATTTTAATGAGAAATCATCATTTGGAAAGTTCATGTGTTTGATTTTCCTTAGCCTTAACAAGTGCTAAACAACGAACCAAAGCGATAAAACACTATTACACAATCATCGGGATTGTGTAAGACACTAAAACACGGTTTAATGGGGTTTACGAACCTTGCGTTGTGAAGCCGGACACTCAAATTAATCACAAACGAAACCTCTCTAAATCGTTTTCACTCTATCTCTTTCTATTTGAAATCTCTCCCAAATCTCTCTCAAAAGTTACTTTAACTTTTTGTAATCATTTGGGTCATCTCAACCCTTGACCGGGTCAAAAATCGCTTGAAACGGGGTAAAAACGAGTAAAATAGCTTTAAGGATCCGAAACCGAAGCTTCTGGACCGAAGCCTCGCATCCGAGGCCTCTGATCCGAAGCGAGGGTCCGAAGTCCGAAGGTCCGAAGCGAAGGTCCGAGGGTCCGAAGTCCGAAGCGATTTACCGGTTTTTCGACTACGACTTCGTTTTAACTCCGTTTTTCATTATTTTAACGTGGGATTTTCACCCAAAACTTTATTTTATAAACTAAGACCCCAAAATATATAAATCTCCAGGGTTTTTATAAAATATATTAAAAGAATTGGTGATTGAACTAATTATTGAGGGAATATTTGCTTTTCCTTAATTTATGGCAAAAGCAAACCACCACCACCTCACTCTATGATTAGCCATTCTTTCCCACTACCCCTTGTCTCCTTAGTGGACCTTTACAGCCAATCTCCAGCTCTTCCCACGTTCTAAGAGCTGGAGGATTGATCCTCTCTCCTCATTCTCCATAAAACTCTTTCATTCTACACTTAGCAACCAAGAACACTCTCCAAAATTCTCTCATCTTTTCTCTCAACTTCAAGAACTTCAAGGCTTTCTCCAGGGATTTCTTTCTTCAATTAGTAAGTATCTTCATCATTCACATAATTATTAAACTCCATTCTACTCAAATCATTGATATCTTACACAAGTTCCATCTTATTCGGTGTTAGATTCTCGAGTCGTCAAGACATCTTCTTAGTGTTCTTGGGTTGAACACTTCCTCTCTCTCACTTTCATCTACTGAAACCACATAAGGTGAGTTCATACCCATACATTTACATGTTTTCTTAAGTTTTAAGGGGGGGAATACAAGTAAAATCATCAAGAACACAATTAAACTTTTCCTAACAGATTACATCAGAAAAGATGGACGTTAATCACGGACTGTTTTGGTCAACTTAAATATTTTAGTTTTCAAAACTGTTTCAGGTGCAAGTAGTTCAAAATCTTAGCTTTAAAATGGCTACTTGCACATCTCCATATGATTTTTCTACAATTTATAGTGATTTTTACAAAACTGCCTGTCATTTCAGAGGCAAACCCGGACCAGTCTGTGATTATGAACATTTTCACCTCTGTTAGAGATCACTAAAAATCATGATAAAATTTACGAACAAACTAGACTCATATTCCAAACTCTCAAAATTTGCGGATTTGGATTTAGAGCTTTGATGAGTTTTCTATAAATTTTCTAAGAACGGTAACAGAAACTGTTTTTAACGAAAAGTTGCTGTTAAGTTCATTTCACCTTGTAACATGTTGAGCAAGGTGTATATCTTTATGTGATTATATGTTACTGCAATATATGACATTTTATCTTAATATTTAGACACACATCAGTTTACAACTGGATTTGGTCATATAAAATATAAAGAATAACAAGTGATTATAATCAAAGTACAATCGATACATTCAAACATTAAATAAACTATTTTGAATATAGTTTGCATACATTACCACGTACTACCCTTGGTTGATAAACTATAATAGGTATAGTTTATGATACATTACATAACACATACATTTAAAAAGGGTACATTTATACAAAGGATATTTTCATTAAGCAAGGTACGGCCATACGGTACCAAGTTTTCATAACACGTAATTCCGTTAATGACTTTGTGAGACATTTACTTCAAATTACCATTAAGTCCTGTATTGTAACCAGAGTCTCCTTGAGGGAGAGCGTGATACTTGTGTATAGATCTATATTGGGTTTGACAAACCCACACCTAAACTGCATGCAACAGTTAGACCGATAGGTCTGGGGTGACAAATGTCATAACATTTCCGACGCCTGAAGAACGTCGTTTTAGGCAACCTTGGTCATAGTATGGTTATAATAAGCTCACATAAAGTATTAACAAACATTGGAAATTACGAGAACTTCATTAAAATTTAACGAGTTTATGTCGATTTAAACTTGCATTATTTTACTATAAATATGACAAATTACTTGTACATTTCGGTCTTTGGGTTTTAAGACTACATTTACACATTAAGGAAAATATTGGATTTTTCTAACACAAATACTACTTTTACAAACGAAAAGCTTATGAACTCACCAACCTTTGTGTTGACACTTTTTCAAACAACTTGTATTCTCAGGAAATCATTAAACAGGTAATCAAGTGCTTTTGAGGATGGGACGCTAAGGCGTCTACTATTTCATATTTTATCAACATATTGTAATTGATTCGTAAACATGTAATTCATACAATGATGTAATTTTTTTCAATTATATATATGTTGGTTGTGTTTGCTTGAATTACTATTACAATTGCTGTTATGATACTATACATGAAGTCCTCCACCCCCGGACGTTTCCGCCATCCTTGGTTTGGGGGTGTGACAGATTGGTATCAGAGCGCAGTTTATAGTGAATTAAGTATATCAAACCACATAAGATATACAAACTATAAACACAATTGGGACTAATAGTCTCTGATTTGTGCATTTTTCAAATAAATATACTTTTAGAAAATAAATGATTTTTTTTTTATTAAAAGTATAAATACATGCATACATGCTCACATAGTGTCATAACTAGAAAAACATAAAATAAAAGAAGAGGAGTTGTACATTATGGGTATGCCTTGGTATATGTAAATCAAGTCTGGGAAGGATATAGCCTGATCAATTATATCTGTCCGGGAATTGACTTGCATATACCGGGGGATGGTCAGGATGGACAACAAATCTAACAAACCTAATAACATACTACAAAGGATACTTTAAGAACTCAAAACTAAACATTTACAAATACTATAGGAGTATTTTGTGTTACTATAATAAAAATATTTTATACTTTCATTTTACCTCATAACCCAATGTATTGGGTCAATAAAAAGTATAAAATCGTATGTATCGTAAACATACCGGAAAACAACGTAAAAATATACTTTATGTATAAAAGATTTCTCTCCCTATAAATACACTTTTACTAAAAGTACATTGGTTTACGACTTATGCCAGAATCATGCCGCCAAGGAGAAGACCAAGACCTTCCAGCAACACAGCAACACCTCCTCCGCCGCCGCCTTCACAGTTTGATCCCGCGATGTTCCAGGCTGCAGTAACAGCAGCCGTAGCGGCCGCAATGTCGCAGATAGGGACCAACGGAGCTGGTGGTTCGGGATCGGGAGCTACACACTCTAACCACGGAGACAGTACGTGGCGTGCAAAAGAGTGTTCATACAAAGACTTCACAAATGGCAAACCCGACAACTTCAATGGAAGCGGGGGAGTCATCGCGTTGATGCAATGGTTTGAAAAGACCGAAGTAGTCTTTCAGGTGTGCTCTTGCCCCGAAGCGAGCAAAGTTAAGTTCGCAGCCTTCACCTTCACCGGCCGGGCCCTTACTTGGTGGAACTGCCGGATTAAGTCACTTACTCTCGAAGTGGCTAGCTCCATAACCTGGGCAGAACTAAAAGCGTTGATGATGAAGGAGTACTGCCCGAGAGGTGAAATTCAAAAGCTGGAACAAGAACTTTGGAACCTCAGGATGACGGGCTCTGACCTTGAAACCTACACCACCCGATTCAATGAATTGGCTCTCCTCTGCCCAACAATGGTTACTCCGGAGGAGAAAAAGGTGGAGCGATACCTTTGGGGACTGTCTCTCCACGTGCAAAGTAGTGTCCTGGCTTCAAGGCCAACTACTTTTGACAGTGCCAGGGAGCTGGCACAACAACTTGTTGACCACCGAGCCGGTCATAATACTACAACCACCACCACTGATAAATCAAAAGGAGGAAACAACAAAAGGAAGTTCTGGAACGAAAAGAAGAGCCAACCAGCACAGGACCCCGCTAAGAAGCAACAAATTGTTGCTGTCCATGCTGCCACTAATACTGTCACTACTGCTACCACTCCAGCACCACCGAAGCCATATGCGGGAAAACTACCTAAGTGCAACAAGTGCAACTTTCACCACAATGGTGCTTGTAGGGAGATGCACTGTAACAACTGCGACAGGAAGGGGCACACTGCTCGTTTCTATAAAGCGCCGGCTCAACCAATCAACCAAGTCGCCAGTACGGGGGCAACCCGGACCTGCTACAACTGTGGAGACGCAGGTCACTTCAAAAGAGACTGCCCTAAAGCACAAGCCCCTAATGCTGGTGGAGTAGGAAGAGTCCTGGCAATAGGACATGGGGAAGCAGTCGAGGATCCCACGGTGGTTACCGGTACGTTTCTCCTCAATAACTCTTATGCATGCGTACTATTCGATAGTGGAGCGGAGAGGAGTTTCGTGAGCCACCAATATAAACAGTTACTTGAACAAAATCCCCAATCACTAAAGGATACTTATGTAGTAGAAATGGCAAATGGGAAAGTAGAACGCACTAGCGATATATACTCAGAATGTACTCTCACTCTAGGCAACCATACATTTAAAATTGACCTGATGCCGGTCACCATAAAAAGCTTCGACGTAATCATCGGGATGGATTGGTTAGTTCCTCACCGTGCCGACATTCTATGTTACGAAAGGGCCGTTCGCCTCAATCTACCAAATGACGAAACCCTTCTCATCTATGGTAACAAACCTAGTGCGAATTTACAAATCATCTCATGCATCAAAGCCCAAAAGTATCTCCGGAAGGAGTACCACGCCTTCTTAGCCCATGTAGTAGACAAGAAACAAGACGTGAAAGGCATCAAAGACATCCCCGAAGTGTGTAACTTCCCGGATGTGTTCCCAGAAGATCTTCCTGGTGTACCACTCGCACGACAAGTCGATTTCAGAATTGACTTAATACCCGGAGCTACCCCCGTAGCCAGAGCTCCATACCGCCTCGCACCATCAGAAATGCAAGAGTTGTCCAGTCAGTTGAACGAGCTTTTGAGCAAAGGGTTCATCAGACCAAGCTTCTCACCTTGGGGAGCACCAGTCCTTTTTGTAAAGAAGAAGGACGGATCCTTTCGCATGTGCATCGACTATCGGGAACTAAACAAGCTCACCATCAAGAACCGATATCCTCTACCCCGAATCGATGACCTTTTCGACCAACTCCAAGGAGCAAATTTCTTCTCAAAGATCGACCTAAGGTCAGGCTACCATCAGCTACGAGTTCAAGAAGAAGATATTCCCAAAACTGCATTCAGAACTCGCTATGGGCACTACGAGTTTGTGGTGATGTCCTTCGGTTTAACAAACGCACCTGCGGTATTCATGGACCTAATGAATAGAGTGTGTCGACCCTACCTAGACAAGTTTGTAATCGTATTCATCGACGATATCTTGATCTACTCGCGAAGCGAAGAAGAGCATCGCCTACATCTACGCCAAGTGCTAGAGACACTAAGAGCGGAGAAGCTTTATGCTAAGTTCTCTAAGTGTGAATTCTGGATTAGAGAAGTGGATTTCCTTGGACATGTGGTAAGTGAGAAAGGCATACATGTGGATCCCTCCAAGATCAAGGCAATCGAGAATTGGTCAGCACCCAAGACGCCAACCGAAATTCGACAGTTCCTTGGGCTTGCTGGCTACTACCGAAGATTTATACAAAACTTCTCCAAGATTGCGAAACCACTCACCACCTTGACGCAGAAAGGTGTGATATTCAAGTGGGAAAATAAACAAGAAACTGCTTTCCAAACGTTAAAACAAGCCCTATGCAGCGCACCGATCTTGTCTCTCCCAGAGGGAACCGAGGACTTCGTAGTGTACTGTGATGCTTCGAATCAAGGCCTCAGATGTGTGCTCATGCAGAGAGGGAAGGTTATCGCGTATGCATCAAGACAGCTTAAGACGCACGAGGTTAATTATACTACGCACGACCTGGAATTAGGATCAGTGGTATTCGCTTTGAAGATCTGGAGACACTACCTCTACGGCACGAAATGCACTATCTTCACTGATCACAAAAGTCTTCAGCATATCCTCAATCAGAAAGAGCTCAACATGCGACAGAGGAGATGGGTGGAGTTGCTGAATGACTACGAGTGCGAAATTCGTTATCATCCGGGCAAGGCCAATGTAGTGGCCGATGCTCTAAGCAGGAAGGAGTACTCGGGCCGCCGAGTAAAATCCTTAACAATGACAATCCATTCCCACCTGACCATACAAATCAAGGAAGCTCAACTGGAAGCTTTGAAACCAGAAAAGGTGGCAGGAGAGACATTAAGGGGAATGGATAAAAACTTAGAAGTCAAGGATAATGGAGCACGTTATATCATGAACCGGATTTGGACACCGAAGTTCGGTGGACTCCGAGATGTCGTCATGAATGAAGCACACAAGACTCGATACTCCATCCATCCCGGGTCGGATAAGATGTATCTGGACCTCAAGAAATTATACTGGTGGCCGAACATGAAAGCTGAGATTGCTACTTATGTGAGCAAGTGCTTGACTTGCGCTAAGGTCAAAACCGAATACCAGAAACCATCCGGGCTATTACAACAGCCGGATATACCTGAGTGGAAGTGGGAACGAATAACCATGGACTTCATAACCAAGCTGCCTAAGACATCGGGCGGGCTTGACACAATATGGGTAATTGTAGACAGATTGACCAAATCAGCACACTTCCTACCAATGAAAGAAACCGACAAGATGGAGAAGCTGACTAGAACGTACATCAGAGAGATTGTACGACTCCATGGTGTGCCGATATCCATTATCTCCGATAGAGATAGTAGATTTACCTCACGGTTTTGGCAGTCCCTACAAAAATCATTGGGAACTAGGCTTGACATGAGTACGGCCTACCACCCACAAACCGACGGACAGAGCGAACGAACCATTCAAACGTTGGAAGACATGTTAAGAGCTTGTGTGATAGACTTCGGTAAAGCATGGGATACCCATCTGCCGCTTATCGAATTCTCCTACAATAACAGCTATCATACTAGCATCAAAGTCGCTCCATTCGAAGCTCTTTACGGTCGCAAATGCAGATCACCCCTGTGTTGGGCTGAGGTGGGGGATACACAGCTAGCTAGAGGGCAAGTCTCTAATAGCACCCTCACTGGCCCTGAAATCATAAGGGAAACTACAGAAAAGATCGTTCAAATTCGAGAGAGACTGAAAGCGTCTCGCGATCGGCAAAAGAGTTACGCAGACAAACGACGCAAACCCTTGGAATTCCAGGTGGGTGATAGAGTACTACTAAAAGTTTCCCCTTGGAAAGGAATGATACGATTCGGCAAGCGCGGGAAACTAAATCCAAGGTACATCGGGCCATTCGAAATCCTTGCTAGGATTGGGCCAGTAGCATACAAACTTCGATTACCTCAGGAACTCGACAAAGTACATCCCACATTTCACGTGTCGAACCTAAAGAAGTGTTTGTCTGATGAGACACTCGTAATACCACTCGACGAAATCAAAGTTAACGAAAATCTCCACTTCGTGGAGGAACCAGTCGAAACCATGGATCGGGAAATCAAACGAACGAAACAAAGTCGTATTCCCATCGTGAAGGTATGTTGGAACGCTAAACGAGGACCCGAATTCACCTGGGAACGCGAGGATCAGATGAAACAAAAGTATCCACATCTCTTCCCAAACTCTTGAAATCCCAGTCAAAATGAAAATTTCGGGACGAAATTCCTTCTAACGGGGAGATGATGTGACAACCGTCAAATTTCGGTCAATTCAAAGTCAACAAGTCAAACCGCTCAACTCCAATAACCCTTGTATGCTAGGGTTTACGTTATGTAATCACTATACAATTCGCTATTTTAATGAGAAATCATCATTTGGAAAGTTCATGTGTTTGATTTTCCTTAGCCTTAACAAGTGCTAAACAACGAACCAAAGCGATAAAACACTATTACACAATCATCGGGATTGTGTAAGACACTAAAACACGGTTTAATGGGGTTTACGAACCTTGCGTTGTGAAGCCGGACACTCAAATTAATCACAAACGAAACCTCTCTAAATCGTTTTCACTCTATCTCTTTCTATTTGAAATCTCCCCCAAATCTCTCTCAAAAGTTACTTTAACTTTTTGTAATCATTTGGGTCATCTCGACCCTTGACCGGGTCAAAAATCGCTTGAAACGGGGTAAAAACGAGTAAAATAGCTTTAAGGATCCGAAACCGAAGCTTCTGGACCGAAGCCTCGCATCCGAAGCCTCGCATCCGAGGCCTCTGATCCGAAGCGAGGGTCCGAAGTCCGAAGGTCCGAAGGTCCGAAGCGAAGGTCCGAGGGTCCGAAGTCCGAAGCGATTTACCGGTTTTTCGACTACGACTTCGTTTTAACTCCGTTTTTCATTATTTTAACGTGGGATTTTCACCCAAAACTTTATTTTATAAACTAAGACCCCAAAATATATAAATCTCCAGGGTTTTTATAAAATATATTAAAAGAATTGGTGATTGAACTAATTATTGAGGGAATATTTGCTTTTCCTTAATTTATGGCAAAAGCAAACCACCACCACCTCACTCTATGATTAGCCATTCTTTCCCACTACCCCTTGTCTCCTTAGTGGACCTTTACAGCCAATCTCCAGCTCTTCCCACGTTCTAAGAGCTGGAGGATTGATCCTCTCTCCTCATTCTCCATAAAACTCTTTCATTCTACACTTAGCAACCAAGAACACTCTCCAAAATTCTCTCATCTTTTCTCTCAACTTCAAGAACTTCAAGGCTTTCTCCAGGGATTTCTTTCTTCAATTAGTAAGTATCTTCATCATTCACATAATTATTAAACTCCATTCTACTCAAATCATTGATATCTTACACAAGTTCCATCTTATTCGGTGTTAGATTCTCGAGTCGTCAAGACATCTTCTTAGTGTTCTTGGGTTGAACACTTCCTCTCTCTCACTTTCATCTACTGAAACCACATAAGGTGAGTTCATACCCATACATTTACATGTTTTCTTAAGTTTTAAGGGGGGGAATACAAGTAAAATCATCAAGAACACAATTAAACTTTTCCTAACAGATTACATCAGAAAAGATGGACGTTAATCACAGACTGTTTTGGTCAACTTAAATATTTTAGTTTTCAAAACTGTTTCAGGTGCAAGTAGTTCAAAATCTTAGCTTTAAAATGGCTACTTGCACATCTCCATATGATTTTTCTACAATTTATAGTGATTTTTACAAAACTGCCTGTCATTTCAGAGGCAAACCCGGACCAGTCTGTGATTATGAACATTTTCACCTCTGTTAGAGATCACTAAAAATCATGATAAAATTTACGAACAAACTAGACTCATATTCCAAACTCTCAAAATTAGCGGATTTGGATTTAGAGCTTTGATGATTTTTCTATAAATTTTCTAAGAACGGTAACAGAAACTGTTTTTAACGAAAAGTTGCTGTTAAGTTCATTTCACCTTGTAACATGTTGAGCAAGGTGTATATCTTTATGTGATTATATGTTACTGCAATATATGACATTTTATCTTAATATTTAGACACACATCAGTTTACAACTGGATTTGGTCATATAAAATATAAAGAATAACAAGTGATTATAATCAAAGTACAATCGATACATTCAAACATTAAATAAACTATTTTGAATATAGTTTGCATACATTACCACGTACTACCCTTGGTTGATAAACTATAATAGGTATAGTTTATGATACATTACATAACACATACATTTAAAAAGGGTACATTTATACAAAGGATATTTTCATTAAGCAAGGTACGGCCATACGGTACCAAGTTTTCATAACACGTAATTCCGTTAATGACTTTGTGAGACATTTACTTCAAATTACCATTAAGTCCTGTATTGTAACCAGAGTCTCCTTGAGGGAGAGCGTGATACTTGTGTATAGATCTATATTGGGTTTGACAAACCCACACCTAAACTGCATGCAACAGTTAGACCGATAGGTCTGGGGTGACAAATGTCATAACATTTCCGACGCCTGAAGAACGTCGTTTTAGGCAACCTTGGTCATAGTATGGTTATAATAAGCTCACATAAAGTATTAACAAACATTGGAAATTACGAGAACTTCATTAAAATTTAACGAGTTTATGTCGATTTAAACTTGCATTATTTTACTATAAATATGACAAATTACTTGTACATTTCGGTCTTTGGGTTTTAAGACTACATTTACACATTAAGGAAAATATTGGATTTTTCTAACACAAATACTACTTTTACAAACGAAAAGCTTATGAACTCACCAACCTTTGTGTTGACACTTTTTCAAACAACTTGTATTCTCAGGAAATCATTAAACAGGTAATCAAGTGCTTTTGAGGATGGGACGCTAAGGCGTCTACTATTTCATATTTTATCAACATATTGTAATTGATTCGTAAACATGTAATTCATACAATGATGTAATTTTTTTCAATTATATATATGTTGGTTGTGTTTGCTTGAATTACTATTACAATTGCTGTTATGATACTATACATGAAGTCCTCCACCCCCGGACGTTTCCGCCATCCTTGGTTTGGGGGTGTGACAGATTGGTATCAGAGCGCAGTTTATAGTGAATTAAGTATATCAAACCACATAAGATATACAAACTATAAACACAATTGGGACTAATAGTCTCTGATTTGTGCATTTTTCAAATAAATATACTTTTAGAAAATAAATGATTTTTTTTTATTAAAAGTATAAATACATGCATACATGCTCACATAGTGTCATAACTAGAAAAACATAAAATAAAAGAAGAGGAGTTGTACATTATGGGTATGCCTTGGTATATGTAAATCAAGTCTGGGAAGGATATAGCCTGATCAATTATATCTGTCCGGGAATTGACTTGCATATACCGGGGGATGGTCAGGATGGACAACAAATCTAACAAACCTAATAACATACTACAAAGGATACTTTAAGAACTCAAAACTAAACATTTACAAATACTATAGGAGTATTTTGTGTTACTATAATAAAAATATTTTATACTTTCATTTTACCTCATAACCCAATGTATTGGGTCAATAAAAAGTATAAAATCGTATGTATCGTAAACATACCGGAAAACAACGTAAAAATATACTTTATGTATAAAAGATTTCTCTCCCTATAAATACACTTTTACTAAAAGTACATTGGTTTACGACTTATGCCAGAATCATGCCGCCAAGGAGAAGACCAAGACCTTCCAGCAACACAGCAACACCTCCTCCGCCGCCGCCTTCACAGTTTGATCCCGCGATGTTCCAGGCTGCAGTAACAGCAGCCGTAGCGGCCGCAATGTCGCAGATAGGGACCAACGGAGCTGGTGGTTCGGGATCGGGAGCTACACACTCTAACCACGGAGACAGTACGTGGCGTGCAAAAGAGTGTTCATACAAAGACTTCACAAATGGCAAACCCGACAACTTCAATGGAAGCGGGGGAGTCATCGCGTTGATGCAATGGTTTGAAAAGACCGAAGTAGTCTTTCAGGTGTGCTCTTGCCTCGAAGCGAGCAAAGTTAAGTTCGCAGCCTTCACCTTCACCGGCCGGGCCCTTACTTGGTGGAACTGCCGGATTAAGTCACTTACTCTCGAAGTGGCTAGCTCCATAACCTGGGCAGAACTAAAAGCGTTGATGATGAAGGAGTACTGCCCGAGAGGTGAAATTCAAAAGCTGGAACAAGAACTTTGGAACCTCAGGATGACGGGCTCTGACCTTGAAACCTACACCACCCGATTCAATGAATTGGCTCTCCTCTGCCCAACAATGGTTACTCCGGAGGAGAAAAAGGTGGAGCGATACCTTTGGGGACTGTCTCTCCACGTGCAAAGTAGTGTCCTGGCTTCAAGGCCAACTACTTTTGACAGTGCCAGGGAGCTGGCACAACAACTTGTTGACCACCGAGCCGGTCATAATACTACAACCACCACCACTGATAAATCAAAAGGAGGAAACAACAAAAGGAAGTTCTGGAACGAAAAGAAGAGCCAACCAGCACAGGACCCCGCTAAGAAGCAACAAATTGTTGCTGTCCATGCTGCCACTAATACTGTCACTACTGCTACCACTCCAGCACCACCGAAGCCATATGCGGGAAAACTACCTAAGTGCAACAAGTGCAACTTTCACCACAATGGTGCTTGTAGGGAGATGCACTGTAACAACTGCGACAGGAAGGGGCACACTGCTCGTTTCTATAAAGCGCCGGCTCAACCAATCAACCAAGTCGCCAGTACGGGGGCAACCCGGACCTGCTACAACTGTGGAGACGCAGGTCACTTCAAAAGAGACTGCCCTAAAGCACAAGCCCCTAATGCTGGTGGAGTAGGAAGAGTCCTGGCAATAGGACATGGGGAAGCAGTCGAGGATCCCACGGTGGTTACCGGTACGTTTCTCCTCAATAACTCTTATGCATGCGTACTATTCGATAGTGGAGCGGAGAGGAGTTTCGTGAGCCACCAATATAAACAGTTACTTGAACAAAATCCCCAATCACTAAAGGATACTTATGTAGTAGAAATGGCAAATGGGAAAGTAGAACGCACTAGCGATATATACTCAGAATGTACTCTCACTCTAGGCAACCATACATTTAAAATTGACCTGATGCCGGTCACCATAAAAAGCTTCGACGTAATCATCGGGATGGATTGGTTAGTTCCTCACCGTGCCGACATTCTATGTTACGAAAGGGCCGTTCGCCTCAATCTACCAAATGACGAAACCCTTCTCATCTATGGTAACAAACCTAGTGCGAATTTACAAATCATCTCATGCATCAAAGCCCAAAAGTATCTCCGGAAGGAGTACCACGCCTTCTTAGCCCATGTAGTAGACAAGAAACAAGACGTGAAAGGCATCAAAGACATCCCCGAAGTGTGTAACTTCCCGGATGTGTTCCCAGAAGATCTTCCTGGTGTACCACTCGCACGACAAGTCGATTTCAGAATTGACTTAATACCCGGAGCTACCCCCGTAGCCAGAGCTCCATACCGCCTCGCACCATCAGAAATGCAAGAGTTGTCCAGTCAGTTGAACGAGCTTTTGAGCAAAGGGTTCATCAGACCAAGCTTCTCACCTTGGGGAGCACCAGTCCTTTTTGTAAAGAAGAAGGACGGATCCTTTCGCATGTGCATCGACTATCGGGAACTAAACAAGCTCACCATCAAGAACCGATATCCTCTACCCCGAATCGATGACCTTTTCGACCAACTCCAAGGAGCAAATTTCTTCTCAAAGATCGACCTAAGGTCAGGCTACCATCAGCTACGAGTTCAAGAAGAAGATATTCCCAAAACTGCATTCAGAACTCGCTATGGGCACTACGAGTTTGTGGTGATGTCCTTCGGTTTAACAAACGCACCTACGGTATTCATGGACCTAATGAATAGAGTGTGTCGACCCTACCTAGACAAGTTTGTAATCGTATTCATCGACGATATCTTGATCTACTCGCGAAGCGAAGAAGAGCATCGCCTACATCTACGCCAAGTGCTAGAGACACTAAGAGCGGAGAAGCTTTATGCTAAGTTCTCTAAGTGTGAATTCTGGATTAGAGAAGTGGATTTCCTTGGACATGTGGTAAGTGAGAAAGGCATACATGTGGATCCCTCCAAGATCAAGGCAATCGAGAATTGGTCAGCACCCAAGACGCCAACCGAAATTCGACAGTTCCTTGGGCTTGCTGGCTACTACCGAAGATTTATACAAAACTTCTCCAAGATTGCGAAACCACTCACCACCTTGACGCAGAAAGGTGTGATATTCAAGTGGGAAAATAAACAAGAAACTGCTTTCCAAACGTTAAAACAAGCCCTATGCAGCGCACCGATCTTGTCTCTCCCAGAGGGAACCGAGGACTTCGTAGTGTACTGTGATGCTTCGAATCAAGGCCTCAGATGTGTGCTCATGCAGAGAGGGAAGGTTATCGCGTATGCATCAAGACAGCTTAAGACGCACGAGGTTAATTATACTACGCACGACCTGGAATTAGGATCAGTGGTATTCGCTTTGAAGATCTGGAGACACTACCTCTACGGCACGAAATGCACTATCTTCACTGATCACAAAAGTCTTCAGCATATCCTCAATCAGAAAGAGCTCAACATGCGACAGAGGAGATGGGTGGAGTTGCTGAATGACTACGAGTGCGAAATTCGTTATCATCCGGGCAAGGCCAATGTAGTGGCCGATGCTCTAAGCAGGAAGGAGTACTCGGGCCGCCGAGTAAAATCCTTAACAATGACAATCCATTCCCACCTGACCATACAAATCAAGGAAGCTCAACTGGAAGCTTTGAAACCAGAAAAGGTGGCAGGAGAGACATTAAGGGGAATGGATAAAAACTTAGAAGTCAAGGATAATGGAGCACGTTATATCATGAACCGGATTTGGACACCGAAGTTCGGTGGACTCCGAGATGTCGTCATGAATGAAGCACACAAGACTCGATACTCCATCCATCCCGGGTCGGATAAGATGTATCTGGACCTCAAGAAATTATACTGGTGGCCGAACATGAAAGCTGAGATTGCTACTTATGTGAGCAAGTGCTTGACTTGCGCTAAGGTCAAAACCGAATACCAGAAACCATCCGGGCTATTACAACAGCCGGATATACCTGAGTGGAAGTGGGAACGAATAACCATGGACTTCATAACCAAGCTGCCTAAGACATCGGGCGGGCTTGACACAATATGGGTAATTGTAGACAGATTGACCAAATCAGCACACTTCCTACCAATGAAAGAAACCGACAAGATGGAGAAGCTGACTAGAACGTACATCAGAGAGATTGTACGACTCCATGGTGTGCCGATATCCATTATCTCCGATAGAGATAGTAGATTTACCTCACGGTTTTGGCAGTCCCTACAAAAATCATTGGGAACTAGGCTTGACATGAGTACGGCCTACCACCCACAAACCGACGGACAGAGCGAACGAACCATTCAAACGTTGGAAGACATGTTAAGAGCTTGTGTGATAGACTTCGGTAAAGCATGGGATACCCATCTGCCGCTTATCGAATTCTCCTACAATAACAGCTATCATACTAGCATCAAAGTCGCTCCATTCGAAGCTCTTTACGGTCGCAAATGCAGATCACCCCTGTGTTGGGCTGAGGTGGGGGATACACAGCTAGCTAGAGGGCAAGTCTCTAATAGCACCCTCACTGGCCCTGAAATCATAAGGGAAACTACAGAAAAGATCGTTCAAATTCGAGAGAGACTGAAAGCGTCTCGCGATCGGCAAAAGAGTTACGCAGACAAACGACGCAAACCCTTGGAATTCCAGGTGGGTGATAGAGTACTACTAAAAGTTTCCCCTTGGAAAGGAATGATACGATTCGGCAAGCGCGGGAAACTAAATCCAAGGTACATCGGGCCATTCGAAATCCTTGCTAGGATTGGGCCAGTAGCATACAAACTTCGATTACCTCAGGAACTCGACAAAGTACATCCCACATTTCACGTGTCGAACCTAAAGAAGTGTTTGTCTGATGAGACACTCGTAATACCACTCGACGAAATCAAAGTTAACGAAAATCTCCACTTCGTGGAGGAACCAGTCGAAACCATGGATCGGGAAATCAAACGAACGAAACAAAGTCGTATTCCCATCGTGAAGGTATGTTGGAACGCTAAACGAGGACCCGAATTCACCTGGGAACGCGAGGATCAGATGAAACAAAAGTATCCACATCTCTTCCCAAACTCTTGAAATCCCAGTCAAAATGAAAATTTCGGGACGAAATTCCTTCTAACGGGGAGATGATGTGACAACCGTCAAATTTCGGTCAATTCAAAGTCAACAAGTCAAACCGCTCAACTCCAATAACCCTTGTATGCTAGGGTTTACGTTATGTAATCACTATACAATTCGCTATTTTAATGAGAAATCATCATTTGGAAAGTTCATGTGTTTGATTTTCCTTAGCCTTAACAAGTGCTAAACAACGAACCAAAGCGATAAAACACTATTACACAATCATCGGGATTGTGTAAGACACTAAAACACGGTTTAATGGGGTTTACGAACCTTGCGTTGTGAAGCCGGACACTCAAATTAATCACAAACGAAACCTCTCTAAATCGTTTTCACTCTATCTCTTTCTATTTGAAATCTCCCCCAAATCTCTCTCAAAAGTTACTTTAACTTTTTGTAATCATTTGGGTCATCTCGACCCTTGACCGGGTCAAAAATCGCTTGAAACGGGGTAAAAACGAGTAAAATAGCTTTAAGGATCCGAAACCGAAGCTTCTGGACCGAAGCCTCGCATCCGAAGCCTCGCATCCGAGGCCTCTGATCCGAAGCGAGGGTCCGAAGTCCGAAGGTCCGAAGGTCCGAAGCGAAGGTCCGAGGGTCCGAAGTCCGAAGCGATTTACCGGTTTTTCGACTACGACTTCGTTTTAACTCCGTTTTTCATTATTTTAACGTGGGATTTTCACCCAAAACTTTATTTTATAAACTAAGACCCCAAAATATATAAATCTCCAGGGTTTTTATAAAATATATTAAAAGAATTGGTGATTGAACTAATTATTGAGGGAATATTTGCTTTTCCTTAATTTATGGCAAAAGCAAACCACCACCACCTCACTCTATGATTAGCCATTCTTTCCCACTACCCCTTGTCTCCTTAGTGGACCTTTACAGCCAATCTCCAGCTCTTCCCACGTTCTAAGAGCTGGAGGATTGATCCTCTCTCCTCATTCTCCATAAAACTCTTTCATTCTACACTTAGCAACCAAGAACACTCTCCAAAATTCTCTCATCTTTTCTCTCAACTTCAAGAACTTCAAGGCTTTCTCCAGGGATTTCTTTCTTCAATTAGTAAGTATCTTCATCATTCACATAATTATTAAACTCCATTCTACTCAAATCATTGATATCTTACACAAGTTCCATCTTATTCGGTGTTAGATTCTCGAGTCGTCAAGACATCTTCTTAGTGTTCTTGGGTTGAACACTTCCTCTCTCTCACTTTCATCTACTGAAACCACATAAGGTGAGTTCATACCCATACATTTACATGTTTTCTTAAGTTTTAAGGGGGGGAATACAAGTAAAATCATCAAGAACACAATTAAACTTTTCCTAACAGATTACATCAGAAAAGATGGACGTTAATCACAGACTGTTTTGGTCAACTTAAATATTTTAGTTTTCAAAACTGTTTCAGGTGCAAGTAGTTCAAAATCTTAGCTTTAAAATGGCTACTTGCACATCTCCATATGATTTTTCTACAATTTATAGTGATTTTTACAAAACTGCCTGTCATTTCAGAGGCAAACCCGGACCAGTCTGTGATTATGAACATTTTCACCTCTGTTAGAGATCACTAAAAATCATGATAAAATTTACGAACAAACTAGACTCATATTCCAAACTCTCAAAATTTGCGGATTTGGATTTAGAGCTTTGATGAGTTTTCTATAAATTTTCTAAGAACGGTAACAGAAACTGTTTTTAACGAAAAGTTGCTGTTAAGTTCATTTCACCTTGTAACATGTTGAGCAAGGTGTATATCTTTATGTGATTATATGTTACTGCAATATATGACATTTTATCTTAATATTTAGACACACATCAGTTTACAACTGGATTTGGTCATATAAAATATAAAGAATAACAAGTGATTATAATCAAAGTACAATCGATACATTCAAACATTAAATAAACTATTTTGAATATAGTTTGCATACATTACCACGTACTACCCTTGGTTGATAAACTATAATAGGTATAGTTTATGATACATTACATAACACATACATTTAAAAAGGGTACATTTATACAAAGGATATTTTCATTAAGCAAGGTACGGCCATACGGTACCAAGTTTTCATAACACGTAATTCCGTTAATGACTTTGTGAGACATTTACTTCAAATTACCATTAAGTCCTGTATTGTAACCAGAGTCTCCTTGAGGGAGAGCGTGATACTTGTGTATAGATCTATATTGGGTTTGACAAACCCACACCTAAACTGCATGCAACAGTTAGACCGATAGGTCTGGGGTGACAAATGTCATAACATTTCCGACGCCTGAAGAACGTCGTTTTAGGCAACCTTGGTCATAGTATGGTTATAATAAGCTCACATAAAGTATTAACAAACATTGGAAATTACGAGAACTTCATTAAAATTTAACGAGTTTATGTCGATTTAAACTTGCATTATTTTACTATAAATATGACAAATTACTTGTACATTTCGGTCTTTGGGTTTTAAGACTACATTTACACATTAAGGAAAATATTGGATTTTTCTAACACAAATACTACTTTTACAAACGAAAAGCTTATGAACTCACCAACCTTTGTGTTGACACTTTTTCAAACAACTTGTATTCTCAGGAAATCATTAAACAGGTAATCAAGTGCTTTTGAGGATGGGACGCTAAGGCGTCTACTATTTCATATTTTATCAACATATTGTAATTGATTCGTAAACATGTAATTCATACAATGATGTAATTTTTTTCAATTATATATATGTTGGTTGTGTTTGATTGAATTACTATTACAATTGCTGTTATGATACTATACATGAAGTCCTCCACCCCCGGACGTTTCCGCCATCCTTGGTTTGGGGGTGTGACACATGGCCACCTTCCGAAGCTAGGGACGCAAATGGAAAGTCTACGGGGATAAGATCCAAACTCACGACGTGGGCCTTATAAAACCCACGACGTGGGGGTCCAAAATCCTTACTATAAATAGCAGGTCCGAATTCAGCCATTCTTACACCTAAACTTCTTTCTCCTCTCTCCTTTGCTGAGGCCATCTTGCATCCCGAGCCCCGACGACCTCGTACGCTGACTGTTTCTGCTTAGATTACATAAAATCACGCTACTAGGGTGAGTTTCACGGCCCCACTTTCTAATATTTTGGGGAAAAAGCATGCTAAATATTGTATATACATTACTATTATGTCTATATGATAGAATATAGTTATAATAGTCGGGTATAGTTGTTCTAAATATAATATTTTGAATATATACAACTATTATCAACTTGTCAGCATGTTATTATACTAATGTAGATCTTGAGTTATACTTAGGATTCTATATATATATGTTGTGTGCGATATAGTTCCAAAGTTATATTCGGAAGTTCTATATGTTAATTTATAAAGTATGTTGCTATTATTAGTTTTATGTCAAGATAAAACTTAGTATGTTATATATTGTTATTGATAGTTTTATGTCAAGATAAAACTAGGAACGTTATATGTTGTTATAATTGGTTGTATGTCAAGATAAATCATAGTTTTACTTCAAGTTATAGCTGTTATACTGCCTAAATGTTATGAAGTTAGGAGTAATGTTTAAAAGCATAGTCTAGTAACTTAGGGTTTTAGACATGAAAATGCTTTTGTTGTTAAAGCTATAGGAAGCCGTCGAAGTCTACATGAGTAATTGTATTCATCAACTAAGATTGGGGATATTAGCGGAAATCCTCTGAACTGTAACCGTTAATCCCGTGTGAGCGAGGAAGTCGTGTATAATTAGAATACGGGTTGACCACCCCACTTGTGACTGTTAGCTACAGTCAACCAAAAGCGAGTGATGAACTATCCTTTTATTTGTTATTGTTCCGGCATCGATGAAGCGTACAGTGTTGTTTCTCATGGTAAATCATGAGTGTGTTTGTTTCTCATGGTAAATCATGAGTGTGTTTTATCAGAGGTATTATGTCACATCAGCGGTTACAGGCTCATGGTAGCAAATTGTTAGAAACATTATACTTTGTCGTATACAAGTATTAATGTTAAGTATAAGTTTCCCCTACTTATACCTTAGGTTTAAGGAATGTTTAGGTATAACACTTAATTGATAAGTAGACTATGATACCTAAAATACATACTAAATGTTGGAGAGTCAGAATGATACTTTGAAAACTATACTTTTGAACATGGAAAAATGTATTATTTTATGGAGTCAAAACCTGTGGACTCGCCAACTTTATGTTGACGTATTTTAAAATGCATGTGTTTTCAGGAATTTGAAAAGTTGGTACGTATTCGAACAGAAGAAGTTTTACTATTACATTTCTGTTCATTAAGAAGTATGCCATAGTCGGATATTATGTAATAGGTCCTAGAAAAACAGTTATGTAACTTTCAGTTATCAATAAAGGTATGTATTTTCTTAGTACTGTTCAATGTATGGTATATAACTGTGATACGAAGAATGACGTTACACCACCCGGTGTTTCCGCCGATGGCTGGGGGTGTGACACCTTATGCATGCAAATCATACACAATACATGATCAAATAGACTGTCGAATAAAAGACTCTACCCTAGGACCACAACTAAACAAGGAACAAGAAATAAGGCCAAATTAATTATTCTAGGGCTATATGATCCTAACCGTAAACAATTTTTAAAGCATACACTTAGAAAATACTAATACCAATACATATTCCCAATCTGGCATAACATCCACTGCTCCCTAGGCTACAAGGCATCACATATCAGGTCAATCTATCATGCAATTCCCAAAAGTATCCCTAACCTCATCCCAACATGCAATACTCATAACATATAATCATAGCAAACGTGTATGGGTATTATGCGAATCACTTACTTGAGTTCGGCCGATTGCACGCATCACACCCCTTTGTCTTTACAAAATCTTTTTAGAAATTTCCTTCTTTTTACAAAAATCTTTTTAAAACTTGTTTTCTTTTTAATAAAAATTACCATTTCCTCAGGTTGAGGTCATTCACACTCGAGAGTGTGCCCGAATCACTCAAACCAAGGCTTTGATACCAACTAGGAAAATCCCAAAATACGAGGGTAAAAATTTCATTTTTAAAACAACCAAAACACTCATTTTATAATTTATTCAAACTCTTAAAGGTATTTTATAAAAAAAGCAGTTATCAGAGTACAATCCCAAAATCTCAAGGTTGCGGAAAATATGAGTGTATGCGCTGCGATCAAGCCGGACCCTTCCCTTTCGAACCGGAAGTACCTGAAACCATAAACAACAACTGTAAGTACAAAGCTTAGTGAGTTCCCAAATACCACACACCATACATAACATACGAGTCATACTTATCAAACATGCAACAAGAGGTGCTATGTACCAACCATAGTCTTGTCACTATGCCACGAGTTGTATCATGGTCTTTCCTTGCCAAGTCGGGGACCAAACCCTGGGTCTTACAGACAAGTGCCAGGAGCTACCTCCCGGTCTTCCATGCAAGCATCACGAAAACAACTAGCATACAATCTACAACTACTTATCTACTTAACTGCCAGAGTCCAAACTCTAGTCTTGCATACATATTTTCCAGGAGACACCTCCTGGTCTTTCATACAAATGCCAAGGGCCACCCCTGGTCTTCCTATAAAACATAAAACAAATGGGCAGGCATTGGTGCCTTCAACCCATAGTACAGTGAGGATACTCACCTTAAACCGAGATAACCGAACACTCGAATTGCTGCTACCAGAAACCTAGCAATGACATCAACATATAATATTCCATCAATGATTGATTTCGATCCAATCAAGAATTCTAGCCCAATGACCAATCTTTCAGGGTAAAAGTCTATTTTACCCTTTTCCTTACTTTGCCAAAATCCAAAGATCAATCTACTAGCATCATAAGCCCAAATCCTTTAAATGGCACCACCAGGCCCAAAATATACCATGTTCAACCCTGGTCAAACTTATGGTAAAAGTCAACGTCAACAACCCATGTTGACCAAACACGCCGTGTTGCTCCTTGGCTATGTCGTATTCCGACAACATCCAAACAGTAGGGAAAACCCCAACCAACACGCCGTGTTTGCCGAAGTTCCAACAGCTTAATACATTAAGTTGTTTTCTTCAATTCCAAGAGCTCCAAAGCTCAGATCTAGTCCATAATGTGGTCTAGAAGGATAAAGTTTCCAACTTTATCCATTGGGACTACCTAAAAGGTTTAAAACTCAATCCAAAAAGATTATTAATGCATTAGCTTAACCAACAAGAACTTAATCCTTAAACTCCAAACTCCATCCTTTCTAGAAGTGATTCAAACACATAAACCATCCCAAAGGTTGGTGATTTATAGATATACATGTGCAATGCATGTATTGAACCTATATTAGGTTAAAATGGGGATTTATTACCTAATCTCTATGCATGACATCAAAACTTGATTATAATCCATATCTAAAACACTACAAAGTCACCTTGACCCGGAGATTCATAAAGTTGCAAACTTTATGAGATCTAACCATTCCATCATTCAAGAACAAGAAGTTAAAGGGACAAAACTCAAGATCTAACAACTTGGAATGATGAAAATCGAGTATTGGGCACTTCAAAAGGTCCAGAAGAGTGCCAAGGTGGAGAATGGGGACTTTCTTGCTTGATCTTTGCTTCCTTCCTCCTCCTTCTTTGTTCTTTAACTTCAAAAAGCACCAAATCAGCTCTAAAAATGGAGGAAGATTATTAGGGTTTCTTTTAGGGCTTGAAGGGATGAGGATGGACAAACCCTAGCCTCCTTATTCCTTTATATAAGGAGCATAAACCTGGAAAATTAGGGTTTTCATTCCAGTCGTCAACACGCCGTGTTCCAAGAGGCAACATGTCGTGTTGACCTTAATGAAAGTCGGACTTCTTCTTATATGGACAAGCTATGTTGGTTCCTCCAACACACCGTGTCCAATCCTCAAAAGGAGATTTATTCTAAAAAATTGTTCCTCAAGATTCCGGGTGTTACAAAGAAAATGTTAAATGTTGAATACCAAGAAAATGAAACAAATGATGTTGCATACCTCATCTTTTTCTAGATATGCCCTGTAATTCTGCATCTTAATAAGTTCCTTTGTTGATCGATAAGAGAGAGCAATTCGGTAATTCAGATCCCCGAGCCATATAACTCAACTTAAACCAGTATACAAATTATCATAATCTTTTTACAAGTATAAAAAGTTAGAACAGTAAGAAAAAAAAAGGAAGAACTTGTTTGATGCAACAACATACTCATTGTTAGTAAAAAATAATTAAAAAGTATGGTTGAGAATTTGTTACCTGTTTTGATTTTCTTGATTCCAGGGGGCTCCCTCTCAAAGAAGCTACCTATTGATTATATATTATGAAGCTTTTCAGTTACCAAATTAGTGAAACTGAAATGGATACCTGTTTCTCTATTCTTAAACATGAAATTTTCACTGAAAATTTGTAAAAAGATTAGGGTCCTTTCTCTTACTTTTAGTAAGTTAGTAGGGAAAAAAGAAGACTTACATTGTTTATTAAGTGAAAAGGAAAGAAGAGCTTACACGATGTTTGTGTAGTTCCGGTGTTGTTTGGTGTTGTTCCTGCTGCAATGTCTTGGCCTGATAGATACTCGAGTACAACTAAATGTAGTAGTTTTCTAAATCTTCCAAAGCTAGTACCCAGTGGTAGGTTCACTCTTTCTTTAGTAATCGGAGGTCCAGGATATGTTATTATTTCAGAACTCATCCATAACTTCATGCCTACCTGAACATCAATATGATCAATAAATGCATATTCATGTTAAAGATCCTTAAACCAAAATTATTTAGATTATAATAATTGTTTTCAGACTTGATGTATTTATCAATTTTTATTCAAAGCATTTGGAACCATATCAAGTTAAAAGTTGAAAAGTAGCCAATTTGATCGCAAAGTGAAAGTGTAGTTATCTTTATTGGAAGGGAGCCATGGAGGAGATAGATACAATAATAAATAATTGTTTCAACAATTACAAGTGGATAATAAAAAGTATGCATTTAACAGATGCATAGTTTTTATAAATTAAATTTTCATTTCAGTTACCTATAAAACCCACATCCTAACAACAAAAAAATCAAGAAATTTTCTGAAACACGCAAATAGGATAAAGAGTACAATCTAATCAACCTGAAAAACAACCAAAATTAATCAATGAATAACTAAAAACGAAGAAACGTACCATTGGGGACATGACATTTCTAGCAAAATTAACAGATAACAAAAGGGCAATCATGATAACAACAAACCTGAATATCCAAATCGAACAAGCCTAAACAAAAACGCATATAATCATGGATGGGGAATTAATTATCAAAGACAAAGTGCAAATACAAGTTTTCTACAATTATTACCCAGGAATGACAAAATCAAAATTAGGGAAAGAAAAGGAGCGACGAGAATATACTAAAAAACGTTTAGCAATGGGAAATTAATCGATTATTGAGGAAGTACAAGAAGTAGTTGGTGTTTTCCGATGAATATGGCGTGAGGGGAGTTTCTTCTAAGGAGGGAAAAGAACAACTTTGTTACTTTCAAATCTGGAACCTTATACCAATCGAAATGTCTTGTTTGTTTTTTTTTAAAAAAAACTTATGCATGTGATTCATGCATAGTTCGATGGTTCGTTCCCTAAAAAGGAGTTAGCTGTTTATATATATATATATATATATATATATATATATATATATATATATATATATATATATATATATATATATATATATATATATATATCATAACAAAAAAGTAGAGGTATTACCAGCGACGTTTAGCCGGTAAAGACCCCAAAAGTCGCTGCTATTAATTCGTCGCTAATAATCCAATGCTAAAGCCCTTTTTTCGTCGGTATTGATGTCGCCAGTAATACGTGTCACCGAAAATAGTCATAGTCGCCGGTAAGGGTATCGTCGGTAATAACAATCACCGACATAACATCCACTAATATATGTCTTAGGTAATATTGTTAATTGATGAGCAGTATTAGACCGTTGGATTGAATGTAAGATCTATGGATTGAGTATAGCCTGGAAAAATGACACGGATCATGGTTAAGTATCAATACCAGCGACATATGCATTACCGATGACATATGAAATATGTCGTTGGTAATGCCTATGTCGCTGGTAATACCGTCACAGGAATTACTTGGATTTCTAGTAGTGTGTGTGTGTGTATATATATATATATATATATATATATATATATATATATATATATATATATATATATACTATATTATAAACCATATTGGACATTTCTTGAAAATTAAGAGGTACAAATATAATTGCATTATATACAACCATTTGAAGCTTAACGTCCAGCTGTAACGTCTCCGATATAGAAAACAAAAACTAAAACACGCTTCTCATGTTAAATCCCCTCCTTCTCTTTAAACCATATACCTCCTCCGCCCACTTCCCTAACCGCGAACTACGACCACAGACCATTGTTCTATGTTTCTTTCTCTGTCACGACCACCCACTCTATGCCCTTGCACCATTGACAACCAACTCCTCTATCATCCACCATCTTCAATCGTTGCTACCATTTATGGCACCGCTACAACCTATAAGAGGGTTACCGACTATCCCTTCCCCCATTAACCTTCACATGCTCACCCAAATGTTCTTACCTCTCTATTGGATGATTGAGGCGTTGGAAGTGCACCTCTACCTCCACGAATGTTTGATGCTCTGCATAAACATGGAATTACTGTTGGGGTTGAAACACACTTTTATTCAGAACTAGAACAAAAGAGAAGAGCTTACACGCTCAATATTACAAGAAAAAGAAACAACCCTCTAATACTCACTCTAAGTATTACACACTACACTCTCTGTTTGTGGTGTCTTACAACTGAGGTTAGAGCCTCTATTTATACTTAAACAAGCCTACAATTACTACTGCTACTATTTATTGTGTTCATTATGTGAACATACGAAGTTGCCATTTGAGTTCTTATTGTCAACAAAGGAGGCATTCATTTGTCAACAAAAGAGGGTGGTGCAGCTACTCATGGCAGGTTCACACCCAAGTAGGTTTACACTCACATTCTCCCCCTTAAACCTAACTTGGCTCGAGATTCGTCACTCCGATCATGTTTCGCATTTCACCATGTTTCACGTATGCTAAAGCCTTTGTAAAGATGTCCGCCCGTTGATCCTTCGAGTTGACATATTCCACTATAATTTGCCCACGTTCAACACATTCTCGTATGAAGTGATAACGAATGTCAATGTGTTTGCTTCGACCATGAAACACAAGATTTTTCATCAATGCGATTGCTGACTTGTTATCGACATATAAGGTGATAGGCATAATATGATGTCCCGTGAGCTCCTTCACGAGATTAGCAAGCCAAATGGCTTGACATGCTGCTGTTGTAGCTGCCATGAACTCGGCTTCACACGTGGACAAAGCAATAGTCTTTTGCTTTTGGGATTGCCAAGTTATCGCATTCCTTCCCAGATAGAAAATCATTCCACTTGTGCTCTTGCTATCAACAGGGTCACCTCCAAGATCACTATCGGTAAAACCAACCATATCTTCAATTTCACGACCTCTTCCATAGTTGATTCCATAATCAACGGTTCCTTTTACGTATCGCAAGATGTGTTTCACAACTTGGAAATGCAAAGTGGTTGGTTCCTCCATGAAACGACTTGCAATTCCAACCGAAAATGACAGGTCTGGTCGAGTGTGAGTCAAGTACCTTAAACAACCTACCACTCGCCTATATTTAGTTGGATCAACTTTTTCACCATCTTCATCCTTCTTGACCTTCAACTTAGGTTCCATTGGTGACGTTGTCGGATTGCAATCCAGCAACCCAAATTGCTCTAAAATCTTCTTTGCATAAGCCGTTTGTCGCAAAGATATTCCCCACTTCTTTTGCGAAACTTCGATTCCAAGGTAGTAAGAAAGTAATCCCAAGTCACTCATTTCGAATTCTTTCTTTATTTGTTCTTTGAATTCGACAACATCATTATTGTTCGACCCGGTAATGATCAAGTCATCAACATATACACCAACAATAAGAATTTTGTCTTTTGAGTTCCTTTTGTAAACAGCTGGGTCTTGTGAACTTTTTGTAAAACCAAGCCTTTTTAAGCTTTTATCCAAACGAATGTTCCAAGCTCGAGGAGCTTGTCGTAGACCATAAGGAGCTTTATAAAGCTTGAACACCTTGTGACTGTTTGCTTTAACAACATATCCTTTTGGTTGGGTGACATAAACCTCCTCTTTGAGATCTCCATTGAGAAAAACCGATTTGACATCGAGATGGTGGACAACCCACCCATGTTTAGCTGCTAAGGCAAGAATGAGCCTTACGGTGTCAAGTCGTGCTACCGGTGCAAAAACTTCATCAAAGTCGACTCCTTCCTTTTGTACAAATCCTTTTGCTACAAGTCGAGCTTTATGCTTCGCCACTTTTCCCAAGTTGTCTTTCTTCACTTTAAACACCCATTTCAAACCGATTGCTTTGTGTCCGGGTGGCAAATCGGTAAGTTGCCATGTCTTGTTCTTCTCGATTGCATCAAACTCTGTTTGCATAGCCTCCTGCCATGCCTTAGAGGTTACCGCCTCTTTAAAATTCAAGGGTTGATCCGCTGCAATCATCAACAATTCTCCGGGTTCAAGGAACACCTTTTCGGTTTCAGAATAAATATCGGTTAACAGACGCAATCCCCTTGGCCCAATCTCACTAGAAGGGCTTTCCATATGGGGCGAGGTTGAAGAAAACGGGGCTGAGACAGGAGTATGTGGAGCTCGTTCAGGCTCGTCAAATTCAGCATATGGTTGTCCAACTTGGATAGCATCGATTCCTGGACTGTTTGGTTGTTCCAGATTGATTTCGGGGTCATTTTGAGGTGTTTCGAGGTGTATTTGGGGTTGTGGTTCAATTATGGTAAAGGTCTTAGGAGTCGCCATCTCTTCTTCTTTGTTTTTGTACCAATTCCATTCTTCTTTTTCGTCAAAAACAACATCGCGACTAACTCGCAACTTTCGGTCTTGCGGATCAAACAAACGGTTGCCTTTAGTTCCATCTTCCACACCTAAATACACCATCTTCTTACTTCGATCATCAAGCTTCTTCAGGTGACCACCTATAAGTTTAGCAAAAGCAACACAACCAAAAACTATTAGATGTTCAAGGTTGGGCTTTTTGCCAAACCATGTTTCATAAGGCGTCTTGTCGGGAAGTACTTTTGTTGGCAGGCGGTTGAGAAGATAAACTGCATGTCTAACCGCTTCTCCCCAAAACTCTCCCGGAACATTTCTACCTTTGAGCAGACTTCTTGCCATGTCCATAACGGTCCGATTTCGCCTTTCTACAACTCCGTTCTGTTGAGGCGAATATGGTGTCGTAAGATGCCTTTGAATACCATTTTCTTCACAAAATAATGAGAATTATTTTGAAGTGAACTCTCCCCCTCGGTCCGTTCGAAGTGTCTTTATTTTATAACCCGAATTCTTTTCAACCATCAACTTGAACCGTTTGAAAGCGCTCAAGGCTTGAGACTTCTCCGATAGCATGTAAACCCACATCCACCGGCTAAAATCGTCTACTAAAAGGAGAAAATATTTACTCCCTCCAACAGACGTAGGTGTGATCGGACCACATAAGTCCGCATGAACAAGTTGTAGAGGTTTTTGAGCTCGAAAAACTGCATGATCCGGGAAAGGAATTCGGGTTTGTTTGGAAAGAACGCACCCTTCACATACTTGGTTTGGGTGCTCAATCTTTGGGACTCCGATTGCCATATTCTTTTCGGACAACTTCTTTAAGGCGAGAAAGTTAACATGACCGAGTCTAGAATGCCATATCCAAGTTGGTTCGTCTTTTGTTGCTAAAAGACAAGTCGGTCTACCGGTCCTTAAAGGAGTTTTATATAACTGGTTTGGGGATCGTTTAACTCTCAAAAGTAGAGTTTTGTTTCTGTCAAACAATGTCAGATCCGACCCATCCATTATGACCCGACTCCTTTCCTCCGTCATTTGTCAAAGACTAATAGTATTGTTTTTTAGACTTGGAATGAAATATACCTCATTAAGGAGTCTTTGGTCGCCATTTTTGCTATCGAATAAAATCGACCCTTTTCCCAAAATAGCGACGGTCGAACCATCCCCAAATTTCACATGGCCCGTAACGTGCTCATCTAGTTCGCGAAACTTTGAGCGGTCTCCAGTCATGTGATTGCTAGCACCGTTGTCGAGATACCATACCTCAGACTCGACTCGACTTTCTCCCGATGCAAGAAGATTAACACAAATCTTCTCTCTTAGAGACACTTTTTTGTGTGCATATTCTTGTGAGGTTGCCATCATTAAAATAGGCTCTTCTTCATCGGCTTGAATGAGGTTTGCCTCCTCACCTCGATTCTTGTTTGGACACTCCGAAGCATAATGACCAAATTGTTCACAAGTAAAGCATTTGACTTTACTTTTATCCTTTCGAGAAGGATTATGGTCATTCCGATTTGTATTGTACTCGCGTCCACCTCCTTGGCCACGTCCCCGGCCTCGGTTACCATGTCCTCCTCGTCCTCTTGAAGTGTTTGACGAGTTTCTCTCGCCAGTTTGCTTCGAACGAGATGCCCACTCGGCATGTGTAAGCAATAGAGAAGGTCCTTCTTCTTTTTCTCCATAGCTTCGAAGTCTCTCTTCATGGGTCTTAAGACGACCCACAACTTCTTCCACCGTCATATTCTTCAAATCTCCGAATTGCTCGATCGATGTTACGATTTGTATAAATCGTATCGGTACGGCTCGTAAAAACTTCTTCACAACCGTAATTTCTTCAATCTTTTCACCTAGAGATCGAATACCGGTTACGACAGTATTCAATCTCATGGAAAAATCATCTACCGATTCACTGTCTTTCATCCGGATCACCTCGAAGTCACTTCTCAAGGTTTGAGCTTTAGCCTCCTTGACCCGATCGGCTCCAATGTGCATCATCTTGAGCGTTTCCCATGCTTCTTTAGCTGTGTCCTTCTCAGCTAACATCAGAAGTACGTCCTCTGGAATTGCTTGATAAATAGCCGAAAGAGCCATCCGATCTTTACGTTCGTCTGTTTCTGCATTTTTAATTACATCCCATACTCCTTGTGCTTGTAAATTCACTCGCATTTTTATGGCCCACACCGCGTAGTTCATCTTCGTGAGCATTGGATAGTGTAACGTAACGCTACCGTCTTTCCCGGTCCTTTGAAAACTTTCAACTCCGGCTTGAGAAGATGACGAGGTTGGTGTAGTCATTCTTGGCATATACTTGGGCATACACGAGTAAGAATGTTTTTTTTTTATGAAGTACGGGGACCAATATGAACTTTTCAGAAGTTCAGGGGGCAAACAGAACTTTTACAGAAGTAAAACAGGGGCTAAATTGAAATTTTTCTGAAAAACGGGACCAAAATTGCAATTTTTCTGAAAAACAGGGGCCAAATTGCACTTTCCGGAAGAACAGGGGCTAAACTGCAATTTCCAGAACTTTGGTCAGCTGCTGACGTCACTGCTGATGTCACTGCTACAGTGCTGCTACAGTACCGTCTTCTCCGGCTAACCCTGGTTTTTCCAGCGACTTTTCCGGCAGATTTGACCAACTTTGACCGGTGATTTGGAGGCCTTCCGGTGGTCAAAAAATTTAAAAAAAGTATATTTTCGGAATCCTCAGAACGAGACCTTTCCAACGGTGTACTCCGAAATTGTTTTTGAGACTAAAAAAATTCGACCAAAAAACAGAGAATGCTTCCCCCGGAGCTTAACCAAGCTCTGATACCACTTGTTGGGGTTGAAACACACTTTTATTCAGAACTAGAACAAAAGAGAAGAGCTTACACGCTCAATATTACAAGAATAAGAAACAACCCTCTAATAGTCACTTTAAGTATTACACACTACACTCTCTGTTTGTGGTGTCTTACAACTGAGGTTAGAGCCTCTATTTATACTTAAACAAGCCTACAATTACTACTGCTACCATTTATTGTATTCATTATGTGAACATACGAAGTTGCTATTTGAGTTCTTATTGTCAACAAAGGAGGCATTCATTTGTCAACAAAAGAGGGTGGTGCAGCTACTCATGGCAGGTTCACACCCAAGTAGGTTTACACTCACAATTACACAGCCAATTCAGTTTCTATAGGTTTTATAAGTCTTTTTTTGTGATTTTAATGTGTTGGACATATCGTTTGAGGTGTATAAGTACAAGCCTATACGATTTCACTTTTATAGGGCTAAAGTAAAGTTTTTTAATATTTATAGTTTACCTTATCAATGTTGTCGTCATAAATGTACTGTTGTCCAAGTATCTTTATGGTATACCCTTAGTTACTTTATTTGTTCACTTGTCAACTGTTGAAAAGATGGATGCTGCTGTGGAGGATATCCTTAAAGTGTCGGCTGATAATGGATATTCTAGGCATAGATAGGTTTGTGTTGAACTAATATTTTGACTAATGTTATCTGATGTGGATTGCAATATTGATCTTCTAATTTTTCTTACTAAGGTAACACCAACCCATATTTCTGGTTGAAACACTTTGTGAATTGTTTAAACATATTCCTGGTTTTTTCTAGGTTATAGGTTATGATGCATCATGAAAGTTGGTCCTGGAGATATGGAGCTGGTAGCTTTTTTGTAAGTCTATATTCTATATCCTTTAATAAAGATCTTAAATACATGAAAATGGTTTTTTTTGCTTATTTTTGTAGGTCAATCAGATCTTGCAAAATAAGATTAAGATTCTCTTTTTGTTAAGTTGTCTACCAAGATATCACCTGGTAATTTGTCCAACCTTTTTTATTTAGACTGTATGAATCTTTCATAAATATGTCATGTGTTTTTTCTTTAATATTATAATCATTTTTCATGGGTGGTTGGCCTGATGATATTTTACCTAAATTTGATCCTATACTCTGAGGGCAAAATGGTCATGTCGTAGGACTTTTGCACAGGTTTCGTATGATTCAATTATTTGATTAAATTTGTGATGTACATTATTTTTGGGATGATTTTTTAATTGATTAATTTTGAAATGGTAATCAATCTTCCAAAATCATGGATATCATACTATATAATAATGTATTCCACTTCTAAATTGTTCGAATTTTACTCCCACTGTTCGAAAGAAAGGTTTTTTGTACCACTGCTTCAATTGTTTGTATTTGGGGACAACACAAAGTTCTTTTAACTTCTTTTTACTTCCTCTGTCTCAAGTAATAATCTATTTTTTTGTTATGAAATATATGTTTATGTCTACTAAACAAATTATAGCGTGGTTCTGTCTATAATTTGGTAGAATTTAAAAGAAAACAGTTTTCATATGCTCTTTTTTTGTTTTTCGTATACTTTGTATTCTAATTTTGCAACAAAACAATGTATTTACATTGAAAGTACAATGCTATAATTTAAATTTTTTTCTATTATAAAGCATTGTACTTTGAAAGTACACTGTTATAGTTTGGCATAATATGAAAAAAAAGCTACTTTCCTATTCTTTCTATATTATCTATAGTTTCATCTATCCGGTTCGACATAATATTTTCATTCATTTGTTATACGGATGAATGTTGGTCCAATGAACATATCTTTCATTTTAAAGATTATCTATGTGTCACACCCCCAAACCGGAACGGCGGAAACGTTCGGGGGTGGATGACGTCATGAGTAGTATCACAACAATTGTATCATAGCAATCATATTAAACACAACCATTACATTGAGTACAAATAAGAAAAAGATTTACATCTGTTTTAAGTCTTGTTTGAATACATCAAAAGTGTAAGTAAGAATATAAAGACATGACTTTAGTTGCTCCAACTTCGCAAAACTCCAGGAGGTACATGTCTACTGATTTCCTGAGAATACAAGCAGTTTTGAAAGTGTATCAGCATAAAGCTGGTGAGTTCATAAGCGATGTTTTGTAGTAAAAATCTGTTAATGACTTTGTAGAAATGTTTGTATGTTTCCAAGAAAATCCAATATTTTCTTAAGTAATGGAAAGTAGTCTTAAACCCTAAGACCAATTGTAAGTTCGTTATTGAATTCTGTTCTTATGTCTGAAAGTACTTGTATGTATGCCTGGTACCACCAGCTATATCGTATGGTTTTGTATGAAAGTTCTTGTATAAAATCCCTGGGTACCACCAGTATTGTAAGTAGTGTATAGTATGAAAACCCTGGCTAACGCCAGTATGTATAGTAGTTTTATTACTTAAAATAAAACCATTGAACATTAAAATCCCATAAACAAATGATTAGTTTATACTTATTGTGAGTTGTATAACCATGCTTGATATGACCTAGTGACCTTTATAACGTTCTTCAAGTGTTGGTTAAATGATATTTGTCACCTCAGGCAAGCCTGCATAACTGTAGCTAGCAGTTCAGGTGTGGGATTGTCAATCCCAAATAGATCTATTAACAAATCTCACGCTCTCCCTCTAGGAGACTCTGGTTATACTATGATAGGATTTAGTTCAGTACACCTAAGGGTACAGATTTAAAGTAGAGTCTCATAATGTTGTATAATCTAGTTTACATGTAATTTCGTAGTGTTCTCTAGTGTTTGAATCCGTTGTATACTGTATACGGTAATAATTATACTTAAATAATTATGAAATGTCATGCCCTTGTAGTAATGTATACCATAAACTAAATCTGCCATAGTTTATATGTTTAGTAGTGAAAAATTCGGAATTCGTAAAGCTATGTATTGAAAACCCCAAACTATACCTATTATAGTTTGCATGTATAGTGTAGTTGATGTGAATATTGAATCTGAAAAACTATGTAATTTTGGTTATAAGCTGAAAACGTCCCTTATGCTCGACATAGTACAAAAGGGATGGAATATCTAAATATTTTATACAAATATGAAAATCGTTTGTCTGTATCAATTGCATAAGTTTTATACTTGTTAAAAATCCTTTTGTATTAGTTCACAAAAGCATTTGTGTTTGGCTTGTATTCCCCCCTCAAAACGTTTAAAAATCATAAAAGCGTAGGGGTATGAACTCACCTCGAGTGAGTGGTTTGTATGAAAGATCGGTATGGGATGTTGAGTGTCAAGTGAAGCCTCGAACACATATGGATCATATTTAACATGTAATAACACATATAGGAGTCAAATTAGGGTATTTCACTACTATACATGATGGGAAACCACTCTAGGGACTTGGAAACACTTGAACTAAGTGTCAAAACCCTATGGGATTGAGTGAGGGAGGTGTAAGGCCACCCTAAAGGTGTGTACAGCCATGGGTGTGCGACCCATGAGTGTACGGCCGTAGACTCAAGATGAGATGTGCTTTTGAGGTGTTTCCAAGGTCCTAACTAGCATCCAAGGAGTGTTCTAGGTCCCTTGCTTAGTTGTAATGCAAGTTTGAGGCCTAAAATGATCATCAAAGTGGGTTTACGACCCTAAGAGGTGTGTGCGGCCGTACACCCTTCCTGTTCATGCTAAATTTGTCGACATTAAGATGATTCAAGGCTAGGACCAAAGGCTTAGCATGTCCAACTAGCTGATAGGGGTCAAACTCTCACTTTGGAGAGCCTTTAAGGGGTGTACAGCCAACCTTATGAAGGTGTGCGGCCGTACTCCTTCAAAGGATGAAGAACATGATGGAACTTGAAGAATCAAGGCTTATATCTAGGGGTCTTTCAAGTATAACCAGCTAGAGGGTGGAATACTCATGTTTTTGAAGCCTTGGAGGGTTCACGGTTGAGTAAGCTTGAGAGAAAGGGAGTAGTGTGCAGCCAAGAGAAGAAAGGAATGAAGGAAAGGAGGTCCACTCATATATATATAGGGGTGGGTGTGCGGCCATAAGGGGGTGTATGGCCGTACACCCATGTGTACGGTCGTACACTCCTCCTAAAAGAGTATATGGCCCGGTTTGCTACTTTACGACATTGATAACTCATCCCTAATCTCCATCTTGGTTGTACTCAAGCTTAGAACACTTAAACGCACCCTTAAACAATGCTAAAAGATAACAAAAACGAGTTTAACATTGATTGACTTGACTAGATATACAAGATAGAAGTTCCGGGTTGTCACATCATCCCCCCGTTAGAGGGAATTTCGTCCTAAAATTCAAGAATAGGGATACGAATCATGGACTTGGAAAAAAAGATGAGGGTACTTCTGTTTCATTGAATCCTCACGCTCCCAAGTGAATTCAGGTCCCCGCTTGGCATTCCAGCGAACCTTCACTATCGGGATACGGCTTTGTTTCGTTCGTTTGACTTCCCGGTCCATGATTTCAACTGGTTCCTCCACGAAGTGTAAGCTCTTGTCTACTTCGATCTCATCGAGGGGAATCACAAGTGTCTCGTCGGACATACACTTCTTTAGGTTCGACACGTGGAAGACGGGATGTACGTTGCTAAGTTCTCGGGGTAACCGGAGTTTGTATGCTACGGGACCGATCCTAGCGAGGATCTCGAATGGTCCAATGTATCTTGGATTTAGCTTTCCACGCTTTCCGAAGCGTATCATGCCTTTCCAGGGTGAGACCTTCAAAAGGACACGATTACCAACCTGAAATTTCAAGGGTTTTCGTCTCCTATCGGCGTAGCTCTTTTGTCTATCTCTTGATGCCTTTAGTCGTTCTCGGATTTGTATGTTCTGTTCAGTCGTCTCCCGGATGATTTCAGGACCCGTGAGAGTGTTGTCGGGGACTTGACCCTTGACTAGCTGCGTGTCACCCACTTCAGCCCATCACAGAGGGGATCTGCACTTATGTCCATAGAGGGCTTCAAACGACGCAACCTTAATGCTGGTATGGTAGCTGTTGTTGTAAGAAAATTCGACCAAGGGTAGACGAGTGTCCCACGACATGCCGAAGTCGATGACGCAGGCTCTTAACATATCTTCCAATGTCTGGATTATTCTCTCACTCTGTCCTTCTGTCTGTGGATGATAAGTCGTGCTCATATCCAGCTTAGTTCCAAGAGCCTTCTGTAGTGATTTCCAGAATCTCGAGGTAAACCTGCTATCTCGATCGGAGATAATGGATACAGGTACCCCATGAAGGCGAACTATTTCTCGAAGGTATATTCGTGTGAGTCTCTCCATTTTGAAGTTTTCTTTGATTGGCAGGAAGTGGGCGGATTTAGTCAGTCGATCGACAATTACTCAGATGGCGTCGTGCCCACTCGGAGATCTGGGTAACTTAGTGATAAAATCCATCGTAATCCCTTCCCACTTCCACTCAGGTATTTCTGGCTGCTGAAGTAAACCTGAGGGCTTTTGGTATTCCACCTTCACCTTGGCGCAAGTCAAGCACTTGCCCACGAAGGTAACAATTTTTGCATTCATGTTCGGCCACCAATAGAGTTGCTTGAGGTCCAGATACATCTTATCTGAACCTGGGTGAACGGAGTATCTAGTCTTGTGAGCTTCGTTCATGACAACTTCCCTGTAACCGCCGTACTTTGGGGTCTAGATCCGGTTCATGAAATAGTAAAATTCGTATCCCTTGACCTCTAAGTTCTTTTCCATTCCCCGCAAGGCTTCATCCAACGTGTTCTCTGGTTTTAAGGCTTCCAGCTGAGCCTCTCGGATTTGGGTGGATAATTAGGAATGGATGGTCATAGTCAATGCCTTCACCCTACGACCTGAATACTCCTTTCTGCTAAGGGCATCTGCTACCATATTGGTCTTGCCGGGATGGTAGCGTATTTCGCACTCGTAGTCACTGAGTAGCTCTACCCATCGCCGCTGCCTCATGTTTAACTCTTTCTTATTGAAGATGTGCTGTAGGCTTTTATGGTCGGTGAATACAGTGCACTTGGTTCGGTAGAGATAATGTCTCCAGATCTTTAATGCGAAGACCACTGCTCCCAACTCTAGATCGTGAGTTGTGAAATTGACTTCATGTGTTTTCAGCTGCCTCGAGGCATAGGCGATAACCTTTCCTCGCTGCATGAGCACACATCCTAGGCCCTGATTAGATGTATCACAGTAGACAACGAAGTCTTCCGTCCCTTCGGGCAGGGACATGATAGGTGCGCCGCATAGGGCCTGCTTCAATGTTTGAAACGCAGTGTCTTGCTTTTCTCCCCAACTAAAGGTTACACCTTTCTGTGTCAGGGTGGTTAAAGGCTTAGCGATTTTGGAGAAGTTTTGGATAAACCTACGATAATAGCCAGCGAGACCCAAGAATTGTCGGATTTCTGTGGGTGTCTTTGGTGCTGACCAATTCTCAATCGCTTTGATTTTGGAAGGGTCCACGTGTATGCCTTCCTCGCAAACCACGTGACCAAGGAAAGTTACCTTCCTGATCGAGAACTCACACTTTGAGAACTTTGCATATAGTTTCTCCGCCCTTAATGTTTCTAGCACTAGCCTCAAGTGTTGTTTATGATCATCTTCGCTACGCGAATAGACAAGTATATCGTCAATGAACACGATCACGAACTTGTCTAGGAAAGGGTGGCACACCCGATTCATCAGGTCCATGAATACTGCCGGCGCGTTGGTTAGACCGAAGGGCATTACCACGAACTCGTAGTGTCCGTAACGAGTTCGGAATGCTGTTTTAGGAATATCATTCTCGTGAACTCGTAACTGATGGTACCCTGATGTAAGGTCTATCTTCGAGAAATAACTGGCTCCCTGAAGTTGGTCGAAGAGGTCGTCGATTTTGGGTAAGGGATAACGGTTCTTGATGGTAAGCTTGTTCAGCTCTCGGTAGTCAATGCACATCCGAAAGGATCCATCTTTCGTCTTCACGAATAAGATCGGGGCTCCCCAGGGTGAGGAACTCGGTCTTATGAATCCTTTGCTGATCAGCTCATTGAGCTGGATGGATAACTCTTGCATTTCTGTCGGTGCTAGACGGTAGGGAGATTTAGCTACATGAGTAGCTCCGGGGATTAAGTCGATACGAAACTCGACTTGGCGCTCGGGAGGAATCCCTGGAAGATCTTCGGGGAAGACATCAGGAAAGTTGCAGACTTCGGGGATGCTCTCGAGGTCTTTAACTTTTTGCGTTTCATCAACAACATGAGCCAGGAATGCATAGCACTCCTTGCGCAGATACTTCTGGGCTTTGATGCATGAAATGATACGAAGGTTCGAACTGAGTTTATCACCGTAAATAGTGAGGGCTTCGCCCGAGGGAAGATTGAGACGAATAGCTTTCTCGTAGCAAAGGATATCAGCACGATTGGGGCTCAACCAATCCATACCGATTATGACATCGAAGCTTTTTATGGAAACTGGCATAAGATCGATGGGAAAGGAATGATCGTCTAGGGTAAGAGTACATCCTATGAATATGTCATTAGTGCTCTCTTTCTTTCCGTTAGCCATCTCGACGGTAAATGTTTCAGTTAAAGGTTGGGATTTACATTTGAGTAGATGTTTGAATGCATGACTAACAAAACTCCTCTTCGCACCAGAATCGAAAAGAATGCATGCATAAGAGTTGTCAAGGAGGAACGTACCCGTAACAATGGTAGGATCAGCGACCGCTTCCTCCTGGACCATAGCTAGTACCCTAACTGTGTTTCCCGCTGTTGTTGCCTTGGGGCAATTTCTTTTGAAGTGCCCAACCTCTCCACAGCCATAACAGGCTTGACCAGCGTGCGCTCCAGGAGCCTGATTGGTTGGTTGGACGGGTGCCTTGCAGTATCGAGTCGTGTTTCCCTTCTTTCCACAGCTGTTGCATTTCAAATCACGGCAGGGTCCGTGATGATGAAAGTTACACTTGTTGCATTTTGGAAGAGCACCAGCATAACCACCGGTAGGAGCTTGGGTGGTTTGAACAACAGCTGGAGTAGCAGCAGGAGTAGTAACAGCATGAACTGCCACTGTTTGCTGTTTCTTGGCGGGCTCCTGCGAAGACCGGCCCTTTCGTTTGTTCCAGAATTTCTGCTTCTTCCCTCCACTCTCCTGTTGCGGTTCTGGAGTGGCTGTCACCTTATCAAGATCGATCCCATGATCTATTAGAGTCTGCGCCAGACACTTGGTGCTATCAAATGTAGTGGGCCTAGCAGCCAAAACATTTCCCTTGGTTCGGGGCGTCAGTTCCCAGATGTACCTCTCAATCTTCTTGCTTTCTGGGGTGACCATTCCCGGACAGAGAAGAGCCAGATCACAGAATCTAGCGGTGTAGGGAGCAATGTCAGAACCCTTCATCTTCAGGTTCCAGAGTTCGTGCTCTAACTTTTGCACCTCGCCCCTTGGGCAGTATTCGGCGAGCATCAGTTCCTTCAGACTTTCCCAACCCATGGCATTAGCCACAGGCAGGGTTAGGGATTTGACTTGACCGTTCCACCAGGTCAATGCTCTGTCGGTGAAAGTGCAGGCGGCGAACTTCACCTTGTTTGCTTCTGAACAGGCGCAAATTTCGAAGATGGATTCGATCTTCTCGAACCATCGAGTAAGAGCAATAACACCTCCATTGCCGTCGAAGGATTTGGGTTTTGCGTTCATGAAGTCTTTGTAGGAACACTCCTTTTGATGTCCCTGATCACCGAGGTTCTGGGGATGAGTACCACTTCCGGATCCACCAGAGTTTACTTGTGTCATTGCTGCAGTCACGACGGTTGTAACTGCTGCCTGGAACATAACAGGATCGAACTGAGGAGGTGGCGGTGGCGGAGTGTCGTTGTTCCTTCTGGTGGGTCTTCTTCGGGGAGGCATCTTATTCTAGAACAATCAGGAAGAAGAGGATGATAAATCCCCTGAATTTAAATCAAGATATATGAAACAAGATCTATCTCATTCTGAAAGTTAAAGTGTTCTACGAAGCGATATATAGAGGAGGGTTACTATTGCAAATAACTATCGCTAAGAAGGAATATGTAGCAACACTTGGAATGAATCTCTATACGGTATTCGGCTCTAGCTAAAATACTCCTATAGTATTTTAAGTTGTAAGTTTTGTTCTACCGGTATCTGATGTATATATACTTGGTAAGTTTTAGGCTTGCTGCAACACCACGGTCACTCCCAAGCACATGTTGGTCATGTCTCGAATGAATATAGTTGATCAGGCTATATTGACCCTAGACATGATTACATAACTGCCCAGGTTTAACCACAGTGTCCAACACCCACATACTTTTGATTTGTTCTACTTATGACTCTGGTTCTGTTATGTATGCTTGTATACTTCTTATAATACTTATATTTTAAAAGTATACTTTTAGTTCAGAGTACTTCAGCCCCTTAGTGTTTATAGTTGTATACCATGTAAGATTCGGTATACTTAGTTCACTATAAACAAGAGCTCTGATACCAATCTGTCACACCCCCAAACGGGAACGACGGAAACGTTCGGGGGTGGATGACGTCATGTGTAGTATCACAACAATTGTATCATAGCAATCATAGTAAACACAACCATTAAATTGAATACAAATAAGAAAAACATTTACATCTGTTTTAAGTCTTGTTCGAATACATCAAAAGTGTAAGTAAGAATATAAAGACATGACTTTAGTTGCTCCAACTTCGCAAAACTCCAGGAGGTACCTGTTTACCGATTTCCTGAGAATACAAGCAGTTTACATCTGTTTTAAGTCTTGTTTGAATACATCATAATCGATGTTTTGTAGTGAAAATCTGTTAATGACTTTGTAGAAATGTTTGTATGTTTCCAAGAAAATCCAATATTTTCTTAAGTAATGGAAAGTAGTCTTAAACCCTAAGACCAACTGTAAGTTCGTTATTGAATTCCGTTCTTATGTCTGAAAGTACTTGTATGTATGCCTGGTACCACTAGCTATATCGTATGGTTTTGTATGAAAGTTCTTGTATAAAATCCCTGGCTACCACCAGTATTGTAAGTAGTGTATAGTATGAAAACCCTGGCTAACACCAGTATGTATAGTAATGTATAGTAGTTTTATTACTTAAAATAAAACCATTGAAGATTAAAATCCCATAAACAAATGATTAGTTTATACTTATTGTGAGTTGTATAACCATGCTTGATATGACCTAGTGACCTTTATAACGTTCTTCAAGTGTTGGTTAAATGACATTTGTCACCTCAGGCAAGCCTGCCTAACTGTAGCTAGCAGTTCAGGTGTGAGATTGTCAATCCCAAATAGATCTATTCACAAATCTCACGCTCTCACTCCAGGAGACTCTGGTCATACTATGATAGGATTTAGTTCAGTACACCTAAGGGTACAGATTTGAAGTAGAGTCTCACAATGTTGTATAATCTAGTTTACATGTAATTTTGTAGTGTTCTCTAGTGTTTGAATCCGTTGTATACTGTATACGGTAATAATTATACTTAAATAATTATGAAATGTCATTCCCTTGTAGTAATGTATACCATAAACTAAATCTGCCATAGTTTATATGTTTAGTAGTGAAAAATTCTTAATTCGTAAAGCTATGTATTGAAAACCCC
Source organism: Lactuca virosa (assembly GCF_052849685.1). Taxonomy (NCBI): domain Eukaryota; kingdom Viridiplantae; phylum Streptophyta; class Magnoliopsida; order Asterales; family Asteraceae; genus Lactuca; species Lactuca virosa. The sequence continues at coordinate 3,469,915 of NC_136428.1, read as the reverse complement.
AAACTATCCCTATTATAGTTTGCATGTATATTGTAGTTGATGTGAATATTGAATCTTTAAAACTACGCAATTTTGGTTGTAAGTTGAAAACGTCCGTTATGCTCGACATAGTACAAAAGGGATAGAATATCTAAATATTTTATACAAATATGAAAATCGTTTGTCTGTATCAATTGCATAAGTTTTATACTTGTTAAAAATCCTTTTGTATTAGTTCACAAAAGCATTTGTGTTTGGCTTGTATTCCCCCCTGAAAACATTTAAAAATCGTAAAAGCGTAGGGGTATGAACTCACCTCGAGTGAGTGGTTTGTATGAAAGATCGGTATGGGATGTTTAATGTCAAGTGAAGCCTCGAACACAATTGGATCCTATTTAACATGTAATAACACATATAGGAGTCAAATTAGGGTATTTCACTACTAGACATGATGGGAAACCACTCTAGGGACTTGGAAACACTTGAACTAAGTGTCAAAACCCTATGGGATTGAGTGAGGGAGGTGTAAGGCCACCCTAAAGGTGTGTACGGCCATGGGTGTGCGGCCCATGAGTGTACGGTCGCACACTCATGAAGAGATGTGCTTTTGAGGTGTTTCCAAGGTCCTAACTAGCATCCAAGGAGTGTTCTAGGTCCCTTGCTTAGTTGTAATGCAAGTTTGAGGCCTAAAATGGTCATCAAAGTGGGTTTATGGCCCTAAGAGCTGTGTGCGGCCGTACAAAGGGGTGTGCGGCCGTACACCCTTCATGTTCATGCTAAGGTTGTCGACTTTAAGATGATTCAAGGCTAGGACCAAAGGCTTAGCATGTCCAACTAGCTGATAGGGGTCAAACTCTCACTTTGGAGAGCTTTTAAGGGGTGCACGGCCAACCTTATGAAGGTGTGCGGCCGTACTCCTTCAAAGGATGAAGAACATGATGAAAATTGAAGAATCAAGGCTTATATCTAGGGTCTTTCAAGTATAACCAGCTAGAGGGTGGAATACTCACGTTTTTTCACGGTTGAGTAAGCTTGAGAGAAAGGGAGTAGTGTGCAGCCAAGAGAAGAAATGAATGAAGGAAAGGAGGTCCACTCATATATATATAGGGGTGAGTGTGCGGCCATAAGGGGGTGTACGGCCGTACACTCCTCCTAAAAGAGTGTATGGCTCGGTTTGCTACTTTACGACATTGATAACTCATCCTTAATCTCCATCTTGGTTGTACTCAAGCTTAGAACACTTAAACGAACTCTTAAACAGTGGTAAAAGATAACACAAACGAGTTTAACATTGATTGAATTGACTAGATATACAAGATAGAAGTTCCAGGTTGTCACACTATGTGGAGGGATTAATTGTAAAAGTTCAAAAGGATTTCTTGACTCTTATGCATTAAAAATAATCTTTTTTTTTCTTTTAATTCTTATCTTTAAAGATCATGCTATTAAGGTTAGCAAATGGGTGGGTCGTTCCGGAAATTTGGCTAATGTATGAAAAAAGGTGTTGGACGATATAATAAAAATCATGGTGTTTTCCATGTGTATGTGATTAACGTTTTATATGTTTTAGAATGATCACCTTTATAGTACAATTTGGAAGTGATAACAATTTCCTTTAGTGGTATTATGCTAAGATTTGTACTCATTTGCCTCACATCTATTCTTCAATTATTTCACAATAACATTCACTAATTATTTCGGTAACTGTTATATTTATCACAAGTTTTTCGGTAATTATTATATTTATGATTTTTTCCATACCCCGCTCAAACAAAAATGAAAAAGAACATGTAAGGCCTAAAAGATAATAAAATTTAACATGTATCACTTATGAAATCATGTTGATATTTAATGAATCAATGCAAATAAACTAGAGATTATATTTTTTAAGTCATATTGATATAAATGGTCATCAAAGTACCACCTTATTAAACATCAAGTGCACAGATGAAAATTTTAGATGAGTTTATCACTCTCTAAATTTGCGTCCCGTTGCATTGCACGGGTACACATCTACTATATATATATATATATATATATATATATATATATATATATATATATATATATATATATATATATATATATATATATATATATATATATAGAATCAAGATCAAATAAGAAGGAACTTTTTAGTAAGAACGTAAGAAGTTTTTTTTCTACATATTTTTTTCGCGAACAAACAAAATGAATCATTAGATGATTCATTTGTAAGATGATTCACAAGAAAAAATTCTCAAAAAAACATCTCGATGATTCATTTATACAATGATTTTGTTGTTATTCACTAAAATTGTCATAAAAGTGAATTTTTTCTTAATTTACTTAAAAATGAATCATAAAGATGTTTTTTTGGGAATTTTTTCTTGTGAATCATCTTACAAATGAATCATCTAGTGATTCATTTATTTTGTTCGTCAAAAAAATATATAGAAAAAAAACATTTTACCTTCCTACCAAAAATTTCCTTCTTACCGGATCTATATATATATATATATATATATATATATATATATATATATATATATATATATATATATATACAGAGAGAGAGAGAGAGATAGAGAGAGAGAGGTAAGTACTTTTTGCACTAAAATATTTGCAAAAACTCCTAATTCACTCATCAGTTTTCAAAACCGAAAACACCAATTGACTCCTAGACCAACTACTAAGACAAATCCATTGTCGAAAAAAAGATTTGATGAACTTTGTTTTTTGTAAATGTGCATGTATGCACAATCAACATTTATATTGACTGTAGGCGCATGATTATCTGTGGTAATATAGATAATCAACAGTTATATGGACTGCAGACGTATGGTTATCAGTAGTAATATTGATAATCATCAGGTATATGGACTGCGTACATGTGATTATCCGTAGTAATATTGATAATCAGTGGTTCATATAACTAATGATTATGAATATTACTATGGGTAATCATGTGTCTGCAGTCCATATAACTACTGATTGTGCATACATGCACATTACAAAAAAAATGTCAAATCTATTTTTTTAGCCTAGATATGGCTTAGACATACCATTTGGAGAACATTGGTGGTATTGTTTTGAAAAATGATAAGCGGACTAAGAGTTCTGAAGTTCTCACAATAAGAGTTCTTGTGAATCATCTTACAAATGAATCATCTAGTGATTCATTTATTTTGTTCGTCAAAAAAATATATAGAAAAAAAACTTCTTACCTTCCTACCAAAAATTTCCTTCTTATCGGATCTCTCTCTCTCTCTATATATATATATATATATATATATATATATATATATATATATATATATATATATATATATATATATATATATATATATACATGAATGGGAAAAAGTTCCACGAGGAGCTGTTTCCCATTGAGTTAAACAAATTCGACATAATATGATGAATGGATTGACTTAGTACGAACGATGTCGAGTAAAGAAGATGGTGAGAGTAAAACCTATTGGGAGAAACTTCTTTGTGGTGTACATGGACAAACACCGAGTGAATTCTAGAATTATCTCCCTAATAAAAGCCAAAAAATGTTTGGCCAAAGGATGTACATCATATCTAGCATTTGTAATCGATGCAAAGAAAGTGAAAAAGGAGATGCAGAGGATACCGGTGGTGTGTGACTTTCCGGAAGTATTTCCTGAAGATCTTCCCGGATTTCGCGTTGATAGATAAGTATATTTCCAAGCAGACTTGTTACAAGGAACAACACCAATAGTGAAAACACCATACCGAATAGCACCGAAGGATATAAAGGAGTTTATGATGCAACTTCAGGAGTTATTGGAAAAAGGTTTTGTTAGACCTAGTTTTTCACCTTGGGGAGCTCCGGTGTTATTCGTGAAGAAAAAGGATGGAAGCATGAGGATGTGCATAGATTATAGAGAGACGAATAAAGAGACAGTGAAGAATAAATACCCACTACTTAGAATTGATGACCTGTTCAGTCAATTGCAAGGTTGATCTCAAATCATGGTATCATCAACTGAAGGTATGAGAGCAAGACATTCAGAAGATCGTGTTGACAATGAGATATGGGCACTATGAGTCTTAGGCTATGTCGTTCGGAAAAACCGATGCTCCAACAACATTTCTGGATCTGCTGAATAGGGTTTGTAAACCTTTCCTCAACAGATCTCTAAAAGTGTTCATTTACGACATTATGATGTACTCGAAAATCCAGGAAGAGCATGTCAAGCACTTACGAGAGGTATTGGAAGTACTTAAGAAGGAGAAGTTGTATCCAAAGTTCTCTAAATGTGATTTTTGGATCTGAGGGGTGCAAAACTTGGGTCATGTGGTTAACCAAGAAGGAATAATGGGTGATCCAACAAAGAGTGAAGTAGTACTGAAGTGGGAACGACTAAAAAGTCCCATTGAGATTTGTAGTTTTTTGGGATTTTCCGGATATTAGCATTGTCCCACAAAGGAGCTACCTACACCTGAATGAGAAGCATGAATAAGCTTTCTAAAATCTAAAGAAGAGATTCTGTGAACCACCAATCCTTGCTTTACCCGATGGAGTTGAAGACTTCGCAATTTACAGTGATGCATCTAGAGTTGGGTTAGGGTGTGTTCTGACCCAGAGACATAAACTGATAGCATATGCATCCATACAACTAAAAATCCACAAACAAAATGACCCCACTCATGATTTGGAGTTATCAACAATAGTTTTTGCGGAGAAGATATGAAGACATTATCTTTATGGCACGAAGTGTAAACTTTTCACCAATCATAGTAGTCTTCAGTATCTATTTGATAAGAAGGAGTTAAACATGACACAAATACGCTGGCTAGAATTACTCGAGGACTATGAATGCGAGATACTTTACTACCCTGGTAATTCGAATATCGTAGCAGATGCTCTAAGTATAAAAATAAAACTGGAGAGGAAAAGGCCAAGGGCGTTATGAATTGAGATTGTCTCAATGACTGTAGAAAGTATCAAGAAAGCTCAGGCGGAAGCATTAAATGGAAAAAACCGAAAAGAAGAGCGTTTAGGTAAAACGTAAGTGCTCAAAACAAATAACCAAGGGTTAAAGGTACTTCAAAAAAGAATTTGGATGCCTAAGATGGGAGGTATAAAGGATCTTCTCATGGAAGAGTCTTACAAAACCATGTACTCTATTCATCCTGGAAGCACCAAGACGTATATGGATCTGAAACCAAGTTACTGGTGGCCGACGATGAAGCTTGATATTGCTAAGTATCTGGTTGAGTATGTGACATGCGCAAGAGTCAAAGCACAACATCATAACCCGTATGGGAATTTGGAATCTTTACTGGTACCCATGGGAAAATGGGAAGACATCACCATGGACTTTATGACCAAATTTCCCAGAACGAAGGAAGGTTGATGTGTATTAGATTACCTATCAACTTTTAAATTTATAAACCTAACTACCTATCTACTAATGCACCTATAGGCAGTGTACCTAATCAGTTTATAGTATTGTAAAGTAAGTTGGGCATTGATGCGTAAATAATTATGCACTAGTTTAACTTACAAATGTAACTAGTTATTACTCCTAAGGTAGTGTACCTAGTTGAAAAAAGAATACACAAATAGTCGGGTATCGAACACAAAGAACCATATGATTAGCTAATTTTATTTACTAATTACCTAAATTACTATTTAATAAAGGAAATGGGTTTTCTCTAGTTTCGCAAGACAAGAAACTTAGTTAATCAAGCTAAACTAACTATCAACTAATGAAACAAAAAAATAAAATTAAAAGCAAGAAACACAAAAGACGATTTTAACCAAGATAATTGAGAGACATTCGTTTAGCTTCGATATACTTGTTATTATGGTTAATTTATGGAAGTGCAATGGATTAATGTTTCGTTGGTTACAGATTCCTAAGATGACCAGGTTAATGTTCACTAACCTAATCCTTTAGCAAATAAGTTCATTCATACGGTGATAAGGCGGATAAACTAACAAATTTACTAGTATTTTGTTCGAGGTAATTAGACTTATAATGGATTGATCAACTTGGTTTATTGAATCAGTTCAATATACGATTGGTCCTAATATATTAGCTCCTACAATTACATACCCACTTTTCTATTTGACCCTAGGTTTTGGTCAAAACATTAGTCCTACAATTTGGCAATTCACAAAGATCATAAGATTCAAGTTTAATCAAGAATGATGGTCATGCAAACTAAATTAAACTCTGGAATAAACAAAAAAGTAGTTCTCAGCATAGAGAGGTTATTTAAAAAGATAAAGTAACAAATAACCAATACTGAAAACACCATACTGAATAGCACCGAAGGATATAAAGGAGTTTATGATGCAACTTCAGGAGTTATTGGAAAAAGGTTTCGTTAGACCTAGTTTTTCACCTTGGGGAGCTCCGGTGTTATTCGTGAAGAAAAAGGATGGAAGCATGAGGATGTGCATAGATTATAGAGAGACGAATAAAGAGACACTGAAGAATAAATACCCACTACTTAGAATTGATGACCTGTTCAGTCAATTGCAAGGTTGATCTCAAATCATGGTATCATCTACTGAAGGTATGAAAGCAAGACATTGAGAAGATCGTGTTGAAAATGAGATATGGGCGCTATGAGTCTTAGGCTATGTCGTTCGGAAAAACCGATGCTCCAACAACATTTCTGGATCTGATGAATAGGGTTTGTAAACCTTTCCTCAACATATCTCTAATAGTGTTCATTTACGACATTATGATGTACTTGAAAATCCATGAAGAGCATGTCAAGCACTTACGAGAGGTATTGGAAGTACTTAAGAAGGAGAAGTTGTATCCAAAGTTCTCTAAATGTGATTTTTGGATCTGAGAGGTGCAAAACTTGGGTCATGTGGTTAACCAAGAAGGAATAATGGGTGATCCAACAAAGAGTGAAGCAGTACTGAAGTGGGAACGACTAAAAAGTCCCACTGAGATTTGTAGTTTTTTGGGATTTTCCGGATATTAGCATTGTCCCACAAAGGAGCTACCTACACCTGAATAAGAAGCATGAATAAGCTTTCTAAAATCTAAAGAAGAGATTCTGTGAACCACCAATCCTTGCTTTACCCGATGGAGTTGAAGACTTCGCAATTTACAGTGATGCATCTAGAGTTGGGTTAGGGTGTGTTCTGACCCAGAGACATAAACTGATAGCATATGCAACCATACAACTAAAAATCCACGAACAAAATGACCCCACTCATGGTTTGGAGTTAGCAAAAATAGTTTTTGCGGAGAAGATATGAAGACATTATCTTTATGGCACGAAGTGTAAACTTTTCACCAATCATAATAGTCTTCAGTATCTATTTGATAAGAAGGAGTTAAACATGAGACAAATACGCTGGCTAGAATTACTCGAGGACTATGAATGCGAGATACTTTACTACCCTGGTAATTCGAATATCGTAGCAGATGCTCTAAGTATAAAAATAAACCTGGAGAGGAAAAGGCCAAGGGCGTTAAGAATTGAGATTGTCTCAATGACTGTAGAAAGTATCAAGAAAGCTCAGGAGGAAGCATTAAATGGAAAAAACCGAAAAGAAGAGCGTTTAGGTAAAACGTAAGTGTTCAAAACAAATAACCAAGGGTTAAAGGTACTTCAAAAAAGAATTTGGATGCCTAAGATGGGAGGTATAAGGGATCTTCTCATGGAAGAGTCTTACAAAACCATGTACTCTATTCATCCTGGAAGCACCAAGACGTATATGGATCTGAAACCAAGTTACTGGTGGCCGACGATGAAGCTTGATATTGCTAAGTATCTGGTTGAGTATGTGACATGCGCAAGAGTCAAAGCACAACATCATAACCCGTATGGGAATTTGGAATCTTTACTGGTACCCATGGGAAAATGGGAAGACATCACCATGGACTTTATGACCAAATTTCCCAGAACGAAGGAAGGTTGATGTGTATTAGATTACCTATCAACTTTTAAATTTATAAACCTAACTACCTATCTACTAATGCACCTATAGGCAGTGTACCTAATCAGTTTATAGTATTGTAAAGTAAGTTGGGCATTGATGCGTAAATAATTATGCACTAGTTTAACTTACAAATGTAACTAGTTATTACTCCTAAGGTAGTGTACCTAGTTGAAAAAAGAATACACAAATAGTCGGGTATCGAACACAAAGAACCATATGATTAGCTAATTTTATCTACTAATTACCTAAATTACAATTTAATAAAGGAAAGGGGTTTTCTCTAGTTTTGCAAGACAAGAAACTTAGTTAATCAAGCTAAACTAACTATCAACTAATGAAACAAAAAAATAAAATTAAAAGCAAGAAACACAAAAGACGATTTTAACCAAGATAATTGAGAGACATTCGTTTAGCTTCGATATACTTGTTATTATGGTTAATTTATGGAAGTGCAATGGATCAATGCTTCGTTGGTTATAGATTCCTAAGATGACCAGGTTAATGTTCACTAACCTAATCCTTTAGCAAATAAGTTCATTCATACGGTGATTAGGCGGATAAACTAACAAATTTACTAGTATTTTGTTCGAGGTAATTAGACTTATAATGGATTGATCAACTTGGTTTATTGAATCAGTTCAATATATGATTGGTCTTCATATATTAGCTCCTACAATTACTTACCCACTTTTCTATTTGACCCTAGGTTTTGGTCAAAACATTAGTCCTATAATTTGGCAATTCACAAAGATCATAAGATTCAAGTTTAATCAAGAATGATGGTCATGCAAACTAAATTAAACTCTGGAATAAACAAAAAAGTAGTTCTCAGCATAGAGAGGTTATTTAAAAAGATAAAGTAACAAATAACCAATAGTGAAAACACCATACCGAATAGCACCGAAGGATATAAAGGAGTTTATGATGCAACTTCAGGAGTTGTTGGAAAAAGGTTTCGTTAGACCTAGTTTTTCACCTTGGGGAGCTCCGGTGTTATTCGTGAAGAAAAAGGATGGAAGCATGAGGATGTGCATAGATTATAGAGAGACGAATAAAGAGACAGTGAAGAATAAATACCCACTACTTAGAATTGATGACCTGTTCAGTCAATTGCAAGGTTGATCTCAAATCATGGTATCATCAACTGAAGGTATGAGAGCAAGACATTGAGAAGATCGTGTTGAAAATGAGATATGGGCACTATGAGTCTTAGGCTATGTCGTTCGGAAAAACCGATGCTCCAACAACATTTCTGGATCTGATGAATAGGGTTTCTAAACCTTTCCTCAACAGATCTCTAATAGTGTTCATTTACGACATTATGATGTACTCGAAAATCCAGGAAGAGAATGTCAAGCACTTACGAGAGGTATTGGAAGTACTTAAGAAGGAGAAGTTGTATCCAAGGTTCTCTAAATGTGATTTTTGGATCTGAGAGGTGCAAAACTTGGGTCATGTTGTTAACCAAGAAGGAATAATGGGTGATCCAACAAAGAGTGAAGCAGTACTGAAGTGGGAACGACTAAAAAGTCCCACTGAGATTTGTAGTTTTTTGGGATTTTCTGGATATTAGCATTGTCCCACAAAGGAGCTACCTACACCTGAATGAGAAGCATGAATAAGCTTTCTAAAATCTAAAGAAGAGATTCTGTGAACCACCAATCCTTGCTTTACCCGATGGAGTTGAAGACTTCGCAATTTACAGTGATGCATATAGAGTTGGGTTAGGGTGTGTTCTGAGCCAGAGACATAAACTGATAGCATATGCAACCATACAACTAAAAATCCACGAACAAAATGACCCCACTCATGGTTTGGAGTTAGCAAAAATAGTTTTTGCGGAGAAGATATGAAGACATTATCTATATGGCACGAATTGTAAACTTTTCACCAATCATAATAGTCTTCAGTATCTATTTGATAAGAAGGAGTTAAACATGAGACAAATACGCTGGCTAGAATTACTCGAGGACTATGAATGCGAGATACTTTACTACCCTGGTAATTCGAATATCGTAGCAGATGCTCTAAGTATAAAAATAAACCTGGAGAGGAAAAGGCCAAGGGCGTTAAGAATTGAGATTGTCTCAATGACTGTAGAAAGTATCAAGAAAGCTCAGGAGGAAGCATTAAATGGAAAAAACCGAAAAGAAGAGCGTTTAGGTAAAACGTAAGTGTTCAAAACAAATAACCAAGGGTTAAAGGTACTTCAAAAAAGAATTTGGATGCCTAAGATGGGAGGTATAAGGGATCTTCTCATGGAAGAGTCTTACAAAACCATGTACTCTATTTATCCTGGAAGCACCAAGACGTATATGGATCTGAAACCAAGTTACTGGTGGCCGACGATGAAGCTTGATATTGCTAAGTATCTGGTTGAGTATGTGACATGCGCAAGAGTCAAAGTACAACATCATAAACCGTATGGGAATTTGGAATCTTTACCAGTACCCATGGGAAAATGGGAAGACATCACCATGGACTTTATGACCAAATTTCCTAGAACGAAGGAAGGTTGATGTGTATTAGATTACCTATCAACTTTTAAATTTATAAACCTAACTACCTATCTACTAATGCACCTATAGGCAGTGTACCTAATCAGTTTATAGTATTGTAAAGTAAGTTGGGTATTGATGCGTAAATAATTATGCACTAGTTTAACTTACTAATGTAACTAGTTATTACTCCTAAGGTAGTGTACCTAGTTGAAAAAAGAATACACAAATAGTCGCGTATCGAACACAAAGAACCATATGATTAGCTAATTTTATCTACTAATTACCTAAATTACAATTTAATAAAGGAAAGGGGTTTTCTCTAGTTTCGCAAGACAAGAAACTTAGTTAATCAAGCTAAACTAACTATCAACTAATGAAACAAAAAAATAAAATTAAAAGCAAGAAACACAAAAGACGATTTTAACCAAGATAATTGAGAGACATTCGTTTAGCTTCGATATACTTGTTATTATGGTTAATTTATGGAAGTGCAATGGATTAATGCTTCGTTGGTTATAGATTCCTAAGATGACCAGGTTAATGTTCACTAACCTAATCCTTTAGCAAATAAGTTCATTCATACGGTGATTAGGCGGATAAACTAACAAATTTACTAGTATTTTGTTCGAGGTAATTAGACTTATAATGGATTGATCAACTTGGTTTATTGAATCAGTTCAATATATGATTGGTCTTCATATATTAGCTCCTACAATTACTTACCCACTTTTCTATTTGACCCTAGGTTTTGGTCAAAACATTAGTCCTATAATTTGGCAATTCACAAAGATCATAAGATTCAAGTTTAATCAAGAATGATGGTCATGCAAACTAAATTAAACTCTGGAATAAACAAAAAAGTAGTTCTCAGCATAGAGAGGTTATTTAAAAAGATAAAGTAACAAATAACCAACTAATCATAATCTAAACCATAAAAAGTCAAGAAATCTAATCTAAATGAAAATCATAGGTTTTTAGCCCATGATTTCAGCAGGTAACACATAAAAACGAAATTCAACTTAATATTCATGATTAAAAACAAGAAGAAAAACGTTTAGGAAGTTTTTTTTGCCTTAAATCTCTCAAATCCAAGCTCTAATCAATCTTCTACAACTCCAAACTTCAAAGTATGTTCTTAGCCTTCAGAAGTCGACTATAGCTCCACCAAAAGTTGGGTTTTCGGAGGATTATGTCTTCTATTTATATTTTTCCGGTAGTCGGTCCACAACATCGTGGAAAGTCCACCACGACGTGGTCTTCTGGTTTATCACGTAATCCGCAAGTCTTCGAGGTTCGACGGGAAAACTTCAAAACACCACGTAGTGGTAATGTCACTACGCCGTGAGATTGAGTATTTTCTTTGTTTTAGCCTCGATCCAAGTTCCTAGCTTCCAACTTCCTTTTTGCTCCGAGCATGTCTTTTACCCCTAAAACACAACATATAATAAATTAAGTATCTTTTGTTCTATAACAAGCATAAAAATGGCTAAAAAATTAAGATATTTCAAAAGACCCCACACTTAATCTTTGCCTTCCCCCAAGCAATCTGGTTTTTAACTTACTAATATTGCATAAAACAATCCATTTAAAACCCAACCATTATCCCACGATTGCAATGCATGTATTTGTGTCTACGATTCCTAAAAACTTCCCATTCCTAAACACTCATAATCCTTATGAACCTTCACCCCTTTGCTTATACGACATTAATTTTTGCAAGCATCCGAATCCATCCCCATAAATATTTCTTAACCTCAAGGTATTTTTTGTTAAACTACCAAGCATACATAAATTATAAAAAGAATTACAACTTTGATACCACAATGGAGCTCTTTGGAATTCATCTCTTCTTTGATATTTGCTTTTTAATTTCTTTGAATTCACCACCGTCTTGTTTGATTTTTGGTATCTTCATCTTTTTGATTCTTCAGAATTTTTTTGATCTTTTGATTTTCATAGTTCGACTACTGCAAAATTTGTTCAAGTTTTTGTAATTTCTCTTTTTTTTAATCTCACTTTTTTTCACTCAAATCCTACATGCTTAAGCAAGGAGCTTAACCTCAACCTTTATTGGTTAGAGGTATTTGTATAAGTGCAATGACTGCATAGGCTCTCCTCGATGGATTTCAGATACACGCTGCAAAACTTATTACATCATACAAACTACCAGATTATCTTTCATATATCATGACTTTTCACTAATAATGGGAAGCCAAAAATATGCTATAACATGTGTTGGGTAAAGTAAACATTTGGGCTCTCATCGGCTCATCCCACACAATACTAGCAAAAAAAATTAATTAGCTAGATTTTCCTAAATTAAACTATTATTTCAAGTTTATATGAATGCATAATTGTAAAAACTAGCAATTTTATGACAATGCAAAATTTTCAAAATTCAAATGCTTTTTTCTAATGCAATAAACCCCCTACCTCACACTTATTTGATGCAATGTCCCCATTGCATGCTATGCAAAACATAAAATGTAAAGAAGGAAACAAAGGAACAGACTCCCATGGGATAGAAGTTGCGTGTCGATTGTGTTGCTTGTGTGTAGCATCGCTCACCAATATGTGTAAAAATGGAAGTGGTTGACTACTATGGAACTTGTCTTTAAGACTTGGACATTTTTTTCTTCATAGGGTGTAGGAAAAAGACTCGAAAATTGAACTTGAGACAGTTACCACGTCGTGGTGGGGAGACCACGTCATGTTAAGTGGGCGACTAATAATTTGCATATTCTATAACGTCACCACGTCGTGGTAATTGTGACCACGTCGCGGTGTGTGTAAAAATGCGAAAATAAGTGCATTTCACAACAGATTTCTTCAATAATTTGGTCACTAATGATGATATGAACTTCTGGTAATGTGACTTATCAGCTAGTGTGATCAAATAAACACTCTATATGCTCAAATTCATCAAAGTCTCTTGCGAAAAATACTCCTCTTATCAAACTCGAACTTCTGGGAAATCTAGCGACAGTAAACAGTAATAACGAGGAAACAAATAAAATAAAGCAAGTAAATCCTAAAATTACCATCATCATAGAAAATAGAAAATAAAACAAACCAAACACAAACAAATAAAAAGAATATTGTCTTAAATCCACTCAAACAAATAAAAAGGATAATTTCACTCATCATCATTTCCTCCTCCACTTCCGCCGGCTCCTCCTTGTTGTTCCGTCCAAAGCTCGTTATGAAAATGCTTCAAAATTTCCAAACTTTCCTTCCCGGATACTCATCTTCTTATCATACCATCCGCGCAACTTCTGAAGAGATATGGTTCATCCCAAAAGTAGTACTTGACTTCTGAAAATAATTTTTTCTTTTGTTGATGAGTCAATTATTTTGGAAGATAATCACCAGCCAAATAATTGGCTATATCAACATACCATGCTACCTCCCCTACGCATACCATTAGATATTCTTCGGGAAAATCGTCTCCAATTTTGTTTTTTTTTTTAATTTTCCATTTCCGGGTTTTCTAGTCTTGAGAGGTGATCGGCCGCCACATGAGCTCAAATGGGAGGTTCCAATTCGGGGGAATCATGATCGGGGTACTGGTTAATTTCCCTTTCAATAATTGAAAGGCTTTAAGACATTCGTTTGAGAAATCGAATGGGCATCTTTCAAAAGAAGTTGGGTTAATGGCCTTGTAATTTTCGAAAATTCTTTTATAAATCGGTGGTAAAATCCCGCATCGCCCAGAAAACTTCTTACCCCTTTTACGTTTGTTAGAGGTGGAAATTTAGCTATAGTGTCGACCTTTTCACGGTCAACCTCTATCCCCGATTTGGAAACTTTATGTCCCAAGACAATTCCTTCTTTGACCATGAAATGACACTTCTCCTAATTTAAGACCAAGTTGGTCTTTTCGCATCTTGCAAGCATCAAATCTAGGTTGGACAAGCAATCGTCAAAAGAAGACCCAAAAACCCAAAAATCGTCCATGAAGACTTTCATGAACTTTTCAACCATATCTTGTAAAATAGCCATCATGCATCTTTGGAACGTTGTTGGTGCGTTGCATAACCTGAATGTCACCGAAAATAAGCAAAGGTCCCAGTTGGGCATGTGAATGTCGTCTTTTCTTGGTATTGAGGATCAATAGGGATTTGAAAGTATCCTGATAGAGGTGATTGGATAATCTTTCGAGCATTTGATCAATAAGTGGTAAAGGAAAATGGTCTTTGCAAGTAGCATTGTTTAGCTTGTGATAATCGATGCACACACGCCAACCGGTTACCGTTCTCATTGGAATAAGCTCATTTTCTTCGTTTGTTACTACAGTCATGCCTCTTTTTTTTGGTACCACGTGCACCAGACTCACCCATTGGATATCCGATATTGAGTAGATAATGCCAATATCCAAGAGTTTGACTACATCCTTCTTGACTACTTCTTGCATGTTCGGGTTTTGTCTCCATTGGCGTTGCACCACTGGTTTAGCTCCCTCTTCAAAATTGATTTTTTGTGAAAAATATGAGGGACTTATGTCCTTGATATCGGTAATCTTCCATGCGATGGTATTCCTTCGTTTCTTGAGTACTTCAACTAGGCTTTCCTTTCGTGTTGTGTGAGATCAGCTGCTATGATGAATGGCTTTTGTTTATTTTCTGGAAGAATGCATACTCCAGATGTTCGGGCAAAGCTTTTAACTTGATTTTCGATTTTTGTTCAGTGACCACGACGTGGGCATCTTGCCACGTCGTGGTGTCGCAGTTTTTTTCGTCATATCGAGTAAATTCAGATTGCCACGTCGTGGTGTCATTAGCACGTCGTGGTGGGTTTTCACTTGCCTTTTTTAATTCATTGTAGTCACTCTCTTCAAGTGGCTTCTCTATTTCTTGCAACTCATGTTCAACATCAAAATCACCTTCTTATAACACCATGTACCCCTCGGTTTCCTTTTCTTTCCATCATCCAAGCTCTTTCTCCAAAATTTCATCGAACACATCTACATAAAAAGCGATATCATCACTTATTCTTGAATGTTTTATTGCTCTATTAACCCCGAAAGTTACAGCTTCTTCTCCAACTCGAAGAGTGAGTTTAGATTCTCTTATGTCAACCAAGGCTCGAGCAGTGCTCAAAAAGGGCCTTCCAAGAATAATTGGTAGTTGTTCATCTTCCTCCATGTCTAAAACAATGAAATCTGCGGGAAAAACAA
This sequence comes from Lactuca virosa, assembly GCF_052849685.1. Taxonomy (NCBI): domain Eukaryota; kingdom Viridiplantae; phylum Streptophyta; class Magnoliopsida; order Asterales; family Asteraceae; genus Lactuca; species Lactuca virosa. Next base: position 3,454,332 of record NC_136428.1, on the reverse strand, counting down.
ACTTGTCAATTTTAACTAATAAATATTTAAAAATCCCTCTTGGAAAGTTTACCATTTTGTTTGCTAAGTAGATGGCTATTCAGATTTTGTCTTGGTTATGGGAGGTCAAGTTTCTTGAAGAATGAATAAGACATTAAGTTAACACTTGCTCCCAAGTCGGCCAGAGTGTGGCTCATGGCTAGAATCCCGAATTGGCACGGAAGTGTTAAACTACCCGGATCACCCATCTTCTTTGGTAGCATGTTCAATATAGATGAAGAGCAGGTTTTATTTAGTACTACTTTAAATACCTACCACATCTTCTTTCGGTTTGTTAGGAGATCCTTAAGGAACTTTGCATACTTTGGCATTTGAGTTAAGGCTTCAATGAACGGGATATTTATTTGAAGGGATTTGATGTGATCTAGGAACTTCTGATAGTCTTTAACATTTTCATCTTGTCTTACTCTCCTGGGAAAAGGCAGCGGTGGCCGGTATGGCTTAACGGGTTCATCAATTTTGTTTTTAGGTGCTTGCCACTTCGTGGTGTCTTCACCACGTCGTGGTGACTGTTCAATATCTTTTTCTTGACTTGCTTCTCGCATTTCCTGCTCATCATCCGGGTTATTGTTGTTAATAGGAGTCAGATGGGCAACAATTTTCCCACTTCTAGTTGTAATGGCATGGATGTGAGCTCCTCTCGGGTATTGTTCAGTGTTTCCTACAAGTGTGTTTGGTAGTCTTTCATTGAATTGCTTTGATAGTTTCCCGATTTGTTGCCCAATCTTCTTGATTGCAACTTGCTGATTTCTAAGTACTGCTTCAATATCTTCGTATCTCTATTTTGATGTGGCAGCAAAATGAGCAAGCATTGTCTTGAAATCATAAGGTAACCACTTCTTCTTGGGCTTTCTCCAGTCTTCATCATAACAATCACCACTCGAATAGCAAGTTTGGGCCTTTCGATTTCCATTCTCATCAAGATCACAGTCTTTGATTAAATGTGGCCAGTTATAGTTTTCACACCCCACTCGTATTGCATGGATTTTTTGATCTATTTTTGTCATCCTCCTATCCATGTTATGCAACATTGCTAAGACCGCTGGCATGTCATCCGAAGTAGAAGTCACGATTCCCCTAGTCACATCTTGTCGAGGGTTATGATATTCTCTTGAATGTTTGGATAATTCATCGATTAGCTCCTTGATTATGGTCGATTCTTTCTTTGTGAGTGGCCCTTGAGGATCAAGGAGTTGCCTAGTCGTTACGTTTACCCCATCATAGAAAATTTAGACTTCTTGTTGCACATTTAGATCATTTTGATAACAGTTCCTAAGCAATCCCTTATAACGCTCCCATGCCTCTTACAATGACTCTCCCGCTTGTTCCTCCAAATTTGCAATAGCCTTCTTCAACATGGAAACTTTTTATGATGGACAAAACTGTTGTATGAACTCTTCACGCATTTGTGCATGTGTTTTTGTTCTTCCTGGTGGGAGTTCCTTTAGCCAATCTTTTGCTGCACCCTTAAGAGTAACGAGGAGCATTGTTAGCAAAACTGTTTTGCATGGTCTGTTTGGTATATTGAAGTAGTCGGCGATATCATTGACCTCATCAATGTGCTTGTAAGTGTCCTCATGGTCTTTCCCATAGAAGGTTATGTCTTTCAATTGAGCAAGTATGTGTCCCTTCAGTTCAAAGCTGGATGTGTTGGGAATTTTAGGTTGCACAAGTCCTGTTCCAGTGTCTTCATGCATCCATCTCTTGTATGCCTCCATCGTCATGTTAGCAATGTTCGTCATGTTGGCTTTTGGCTCGCTTTCGGATTCGTTTACTTTGTCTGATTCGGGTTATATTTCTGGCTCGTAACCTAATTCCTATTTGTTAGGAGTCTTCTCAAAACTTTCAAATTCTCTTTCTAGAGTACTTTTGCTTGATTCTCCGAGTTTGGTTGTCTTCTTCTTATGGAATTCAGAATTCTGACTCAGGATCGTCAAACGGTGGTATGATTGGTGTTTTTCACCCTCGACTCATAAATCACTGAAACAAAAACAACTTAAACGCGAAAAAAGAACAAAACGAAAAATAAAACTTAAATTGTTATGACACCACGACATGATAAGTCAAACATAAGAAAACTAAAACAAAAATTTAAAAGAAAATAGACAGAAAATTTCCTAATCAAATAGCAGATTCAAATTAACTAAAAATTGACAGTTCCCCGACGACGGCGCCAAAAACTTGATGCGTAAATAATTATGCACTAGTTTAACCTACTAATGTAACTAATTATTACTCCTAAGACAGTGTACCTAGTTGAACATACAATAGCACAAATAGTCGGGTATCGAACACAGGGAATAGAATGATTAGCTAATTTCATCTACTAATTACCTAAATTACTATTTAATAAAGGAAAGGGGTTTTGTCTAGTTTTGCAAGACTAGAAACTTAATTAATCAAGATAAACTAACTATCAACCAATGAAAAAAAAACTAAAATTAAAAGCAAGAAACACAAAAGACGATTTTAACCAAGATAAGTGAGAGACTTTCGTTTGGCTTCGATATACTTGTTATTATGGTTGATTTATGGAAGTGCAATGGATTAATGCTTCGTTGGTTACAGATTCCTAAGATGACCAAGTTAATGTTCACTAACCCAATCCTTTAGCAAGTAAGTTCATTCATACGATGATCATGCAGATAAACTAACAAATTTACTAGTGTTTGGTTCGAGTTAAATTAGACTTGTAATGAATTGATCAATTTGGTTCATTGAATCAATTCAATATATGATTGGTCATCATATATTAGCTCCTACAATTACTTATCCACTTTTCTATTTAACCCTAGGTTTTGGTCAAAACACCAGTCCTACAATTTTGCAATTCACAAAAATCATAAGATTCAAGTTTAATCAAGAATGATGGTCATGCAAACTAAATTAAACTCAACAATAAATAGAAAATTTGTTCTCATAAGCATAGAGAGGTTCTTTAATTAGCTAAAGTAACAAATAACAAACTAATCATAATCCAAACCATAAAATGTCAAGTAATCTAATCTAAACGAAAGTCATAGGTTTTTAGCGAATGATTTCAACAGGTAAACACATAAAAACGAAATTCAACTTAATATTCATGATTAAAAACAAGAAGAAAAACATAATAGGAACTTGTTTTGTCTCAAATCTCTCAAATCCAAGCTCAAATCAATCTTCTGCGACTCCAAACTTCAAAGTATGTTCTTATCCTTCAGAAGTCGACAATAACTCTAGCAAAAGTTGGGTTTTCGGAGGATTATGTCTTTTATTTCTAGTTTTCCTAAAGTCGGTTAACCACATCGTGGCAAGTCCACCACGACGTGGTCTTCAGGTTTATCACGTAATCCACAAGTCTTCACTACTAGAAAAACAGCCTTTTTACGACACGCAATGCGTGTCGTAAAAATCTCAGACGATGCACAAATGCGTGTCAAGGAAGGCCTTGTCATAATGAGAGACGACACGCTTTTGCGCGTCGTCTATTTACGACGCGTAGTTACGACACATATTTACGATGCTCATTTACGACACACAATGCGTATCAAGGAAGGCCATGTCATAAAGGAAGACGACACGCATTTGCGTGTCGTAACCTTACGACGCACGTTTAGGACACGCATTGCGTATCATTAAAGCCCCTGTCATAAATGAAGATGACACGCATTTGCGTGTCATAAAATTCAACAACCATTTACAATATGCATATTCAACGTGCCTTTACGATACTCATTTACGCATAATACAAAAATATATAAACAAATATATACCAAAACAATCAATTTAATCCAATAACATCATGTCAAAAAAATTGTAATACATTGATATTAAGGGGATCTGATTGTACATTGTTATTAAAAGATTTTCCCTAACTATATAACCTAATACTACATTGCTATTAAGGGACACCTTCTTTTTTCAGGTATCATGTCCACATCATAAGCTTTATTGCTCTTTTCGTTTTTAACAATAGGCGCCACAACAGTTAATGTGTCTCTATCTCCTCCTTCCTTTGTAGCTTGGTCAAGAGCATCATGTCCACCCTACAAAGTAATGAAATAAAAATAATGTAAGAGAGAAACATGTAGTCTAAATGATTCAAATAAGAACAAACCGTGTTTCAACAAATTGTGTATGATTAACACAAACAGGCCTCTACTTAACAAACTGTAGTGATGAAAGCATGAAAATAACAAAAAAAAAAAAATACAAAATGCATAACAATGAACATGTTTTAGATAACATATGAGTTGCAAAACAGAAAATAGACAAATAGAAAGGCAAAAATCAGAGGAAGTGAAAGAAGAAAACATATAGGCATCATAATAAGACCACATAACCTGTTACTTGCAAGAGACACACAGAGCAGAATATCTTTGATTCCATGTTGACCAAAATAAATGGACATCTTGAGAAATACACTTTGATTCATGCATTGGGATAAAAAGTGGTTGCATATTTCATTTAATAATACACTTTGATTCATGAATTGGGATAAAAGTGACACATTACCTCTGTTTCCAGCAATTAATACTTAGGCTCCAAGTATATTATCCTCTGTTTCTAGTTTTTTGTTCTCCATTCATACCTCTTCATCTTTCTTTCCCGCTCTTCTGTTTATGAGTAAAAGAAGGTAATTCAAACAAACTGTATATTATAGTCTTTTTTTAAGAAAAAGTTTAGTACATGAAAATTAATAAGCTTACCCACTGCCCACCAGTCAATAGCACTGGAGTGGCCATCTCCTGTTATGATTTCCTGAAATATCATCATAATTTCAAAGGGTAAAATAAATTCCATAAATAAGCTAAATTACATAAATTCCCTTGAGTACTTTTCACACCGGAGCAATGTATTCTTCTGTGCCAACGAATGAATTAGATTGTGTAGAAGGTTCTACAACAAATGTAGGTGGTGGTTGGCTTCTAGATCTTCTCCTTTTAAGCTGAGGATGTTTTATAACCTGCAAAATTAAAATTAACATGAGACAAAAAAAAATAAATAATAATAATAATAATAATAATAATAATAATAATAATAATAATCCAGAATCTTGTAAGAATATAAGTTAATTTTTTTAGATAGAATAGGACATATTACATACTTGGGGTTTACATTGTGTTCTGAATGATAAATCAAAAGTCACTCAAGACAACATGTCCATCTGTTTGAAGTAATATATTCTCTGGTTTCAAGTCCCTATAAATGATACCTAAAAAAACGGAAATTGAAATGAAAGGTGTAGGGGTAAAATGGGAATATAACAAATTAACAATGCAAATAGCAATTGAATGAGATTGTATGAAGAGATACCTAAACGATCACCTAAGGGAGAAAGTCCATCAAGAATAGTACGTTCCAAATAATCAGCTATTTTTGCATGTTTGAAGAAATGATGCTTCAAGAGCTTCTCAAAAGAGGGACGTTTCTTTGGGTCTTTCACTAAACAAGCAGCCACCATTTCTTTAACCTCTCAATTCATAATCTGATCAAACATTAAAAAAATTAAATTAGACATGCTTCATGAGCTAATTATTATATTTATACCCTTGCCCGCGAGCAGGAGGAGCCCTTGGAGCAGATTTCTTTAATTATTAAACGAGCTGCCTATAATTGTAGGAATTAAGAAAACTAGATTTGGCCAGGGATATAGTCAACCTAAGAAGATAATACATATATAAATTATAAATACATGATGAAGCCATTTCAATGTTTTATTCAGCCATTTCACCTGAAACATAAAGCTACAAAGATGAGACACGTTCACTAAAAATATAAATTGTTTAGTGATTTCTAAAAAATCATGAAACAGGTTCTTTGGTGATGAAAAGCATCTTATACTACAAGAGGTTCAATTAAGACTTGGCTTAAAGAATAACTGAAAAATCATCTTTGAAGACTTCTGTAAAAAGTTGAGGAGAGATGAAACTAATTCTTAAGTTGCAGCTGATTATGTACATAGTGAAAGTACTAACCTATTCATAAACAGGGAAATATATCCATTTTGGAAATCACTCTAAAATTGGAGGCGGATGTGGCGAAGGATAAGATCAAAGCACTCTAAACTTTGCAGAGAGCACTCCTTTGAACAAGCGGTGACAAATTTAAGTGATATCAACAACTTCTCAAAGGGCTTTATAAGATGAGTATCAAAATGAAATCGAATAGGGCGATTCTTTGACAAAATTGATGTGCAATACCTTGAATTCATCAGAAGTCTTGGAGGATTCTAAGATGGATCACTTACAGGATACTTCGCGACCTAGCTCTTTTGGTTGTGTAATCGAACCGAGCATCGAGCTTGATTGCAGTTGATGGATAGGCAATACGAAGGAGGGGGGAGAGAAAGATGAATAAAATACATCGCTTCTAATTTCGTCTCCTGTCTCGATCTAAGATACGAACCTCAAACCTGGGAAAAATGAAAAACCGCAGAAATCGCCTGAAAGCAAAATCAAATCCACCTGGTGGAGGGGAAGAAGGACCAGAAGAGGCGGTGAAGGTTGGAGGTGGATGAGGGGTCGGAGACCCTTGTCGATTTCGTGAAGACTGGTGAACGATGGAAAGCGAGTTTAGGGTAGAGGAGATCATGAGGCGCGTTTTCTAAGAGGGAAGAAGACATCTGATCGATTAAAGGGAGAATGAAGGTATGGATTTTGGAGGCTGTGGTTCTTGATCGATAATTAAGAAAGGGCAGAACGAGATGCAGGAAGGGTTTGAACATACCATTTTTACGATCTCTTGTAAGCATGAGAAGTTGTTGTGAGATCTAAGAATTATGTGAGGTCCGGTTCAAAGCCCCAGTATCTTTATTGATTATGTGAAGATGGGCCATATGCGAAGATAAAAAGATGAAGACGGACCATATCTGAAGAATTTTGGGCAAAGTTATGGTTAGATCTGATTCAAAGAGTATCTATAGATATCAAAGCCGCCATGAAAATTGCAGAGCTTCCTTAATTAGGTCAAGGAAAAGAGAAGGGGTTTTCAGCTGTTAGAAGATGAGAATAAGGCGGGGGTTTTAATTTTTTGGGATTTGATTTCCCCCCTTAGCTATTAAAGATGGAGAACGCGCGTTTCATGAAAATTTTATAAAGCGGCATGTATAGACGACACGCCTTTTATGCTGAGTGCCCTCCGTGCTTTTTTTTTTTTTTGTTCCGACACTAATTTTAAGGGCACTCAAAAATACGCGTCCTAAATCCTTCAAATTTTAGAAGAGATGACATTATTTTTAGGGCACACGCTTTTGCGTATCGTAAATCACTGCGTGTCATGGTTCGCGCGTCATTAAAGGCCTATATTCTAGTAGTGCTTTGAGGTTCTACGGGAAACTTCAAAACACCACTTCATGGTAATGTCACCATGCCGTGGGATTGAGTCTTTTCTTCATTTTAGCCTCGATCCAAGTTCCTAGCTTCCAACTTCCTTTTTTACTCCCAGCATGTCTTTTACCCCTCCAACACAACATATAATAGATTAAGTATCTTTTGTTCTATAACGAGCATAAAAATAGCTAAAAATATTAGGAAATGATGTAATATATATATATATATATATATATATATATATATATATATATATATATATATATATATATATATATATATATATATATAAGGTATCGACAGGGAATGAGATTTAGCTAATAATATAATTACTAAAATATTAATCTAAAAACAATAACTAAATTCGGGTTTTATCTGATTTTGCAATTTCAGATTAACTTAAACTATTCAATTGACTAAAAACTAATCAAACACAAAACTAAGAACGATTGTAATCAAGATTATGAAGACACTTTCATTCATCTTTGAATTCCCCTTTTTACTATGGATAGTTTCTAAACATGGATTTATTCAGTTGGTTACCAAAATTAGTGTAATTAGCAATCTTCATCCGTTCTCCTAATATTTTCACGAATTCATGAACGACTATGTAATGATCATACACAAGCAAACAGAGAATTGATTATTAAGGATAATGTGTATATGTAAGATATATCTAAGTTAATTATATATGATTAAGACAATTAATTAAACATAATTATGATCAAATTATGTTCTCTAACACAACGAATGTTGTTACCTTTATCACTTAATCTCAGATTTGGTTAATTCTAGCTCTATAAATTTAATGATCGTAAACTACTAGGTAACCAAGTTCATGTAATTCAATTGGTCATTAAACTACACTTAACTTTAGCTAAAGCAACGAAGATTCCAAATTTAACATGATAGGTAAAGATAATCAAACACAGGCTTTAAATCAACTTCATAAATCCATTAAAAGCAAGAAACAAACACATAGTATTAGGGTTCATCTACAATAAATGAAAGGCTAATGATTTGCTACTCGTGGCAGAAAATAAGCACACAATCACATAAGATTTACACATGATTAAGCTAATACAAAACGAATTTAATGTGTAATATTCAAAATCTTTATCTTCAATCGTCTTCTCTTCTAAAGGGTTGTTTTTCTCTCTTCGTTGGCTTCTGAATTCGACTATAACTTCCAGAATATCAATCAAACTCCCTCCAAATCGAATATGTAAAGGGATATTTATAGTTTCCTAAAATCGTATCGCACGTCGTGAGCATAAGGGTCTCAAATTTTGAGTTCAATATAATTCATGTCTGACAAGGAAACTACATATTTGCGTTGCTATCTTCTAGATTCTTCATCCTCACAACGTGAGGTTATAATGCTTTCGTCGTGAGCCTCTATGTTGTGCATATCATCGAGAAGTTTCCACTCGCCACACCATGGAACTATGAAGCCATGTCGTGGGACTCGTATTTTCACGGTTTTTCTACCTTTTAAGCTCCGTTAAGCTCCCAGCTTCAGCTCCAATCCTTCCAGGTTCCAAATTTTGTCGGTTTTGGTCCTTTTCCCTGATGAATGTCCTATTTGGTTGCAAAATTGTTGGGATATACTGTGTTGTGTCAATTAAAATGTATGCTAGAATGGTCCATTTCGTATTTGGTTGGACCTGTCCTCCCAGTTTTTAATGATTCTCGGGTTACACTATTTAAGTGCATGCATGCACCGTATTAGGTGATCAATTGTATTTTTGCCCTACCTTGACTTTGCAGAGAAGTACTTTATCAAGTTCTTCTAAGGCATTGATTATTAATCATTCCGCACAACTTTGATCATTGCTTTTGTTGTTTTGATTCATATTCCAGTTTGAATCTATCGATCTATTCTTTATTGTTCTAACAATTGGTATCAGATCAAGAGATTGTGTAAACCATACGCAGTTCTTCTGTCGAAGTGTTATTAGGGTTTTCCTCTTTTACTGGATCTGTTCTTGCCGTCTTCATCGTTTTTCATCGATTGTAGACGTTGAATCTTGATCCTTATTTTGCCCTAAACTTGATTATAGCTTTACACATCTGACTCTTTACAAGTTTTAGTGAATCAACAACATGCAGCTTGAAGATCTACATACTCTATCTTTCAATCTTTCTAGCAGCATCGGATCTTCTACCAGGATCCCTATCCTTTCCCACAAGACTATGAAGTCTAGGGTTTACATTTTGAGGACTATGTTCTGGGTATTGAAGACCATGGAAGGATGATTTGGCAAGCCATAACCGAAGGAACATTCATGCACATGGGAACCAGGATAGTCATCAAAACTCAAGCAAAATACAATACTCTTCTTATCGACGTTAAAGATTCATCAAGATGAGAAGGATAAACTACTGAGCAACGTTAAAGCTATGAGGATAATAAGGTTTGCTCTACCCCGGACACCTTTCGTGTGGTGAGTTCTTGTGATACATCGAAGGAGATCTGGGATAGATTAAAAGAGCTCTATTCAAGTGATGCAAATCCGGAACACTCCATTCAGATGCTGCTTGTTTCAGAGTTTGGTGCCTTTGTTCAGAAGCTAGAGGAAAACCTTGATTAAATGTTCAATCGTTACAACCATCTTTTAAGTAGGATGATGAAACACAAAATAAAATGTGAATTAATATTCCTGTCACTTGGTACGAAACTGAATTAGATGATTTAAAATTTACAGTCTTTAGTTGCAGCGATAGCTTAAAAAGAACCCGTTTAAGTAATTCTAACTTAACTGATCAAATCAGCATGGTTGCAAACAAAAGTGAAGAGAGACGAATATGGATAGAGAAGTTGGAGTCAGAGCTTTCTAGGTCTAGGGATGATATTATTTATTTGCAACGAGACAATTTAGGGCTTTTAAAACAACGAAATATTTTTCTTTGATTGCGAAACGTCTTTATTTTAATATCACTCAACAGCATCTTGATTGTGAAATAGGTAAGAATATACACAAAATGATTTTGCCCTTTCTCGAATTGAAAGAGGACAAAACGATGCAGATTGCTACAAATACGAATCCATTGTTTTCTCTGAAGATATCTCTGATTCCTACAAAATTGGACTAGACAAAATTGAAGCTTACATACAGTCCAAAGAACATAAAAATAAGCTGAAACAAATTTTAAGTGTGAAAGATAAAGAGCAAATTAAATCTGATACTGTACTGAAATTTGACTCATTATGCACTAAATTAAGTTCAGAAAATACTCTTGATGTTGAAAATGTATCTGAATTTGATGATGAAAGTGACATGAGTGAAATCTCCGTGGAGGATAAGATTGATTGTTTAGAATTTGTAAAAAAATGAACCTGAACCAAAGAAAAGTCTGATTTCAGAAAATTCAGTTGAGTACGTATATCTGAAAATAAAGGTTCAAAGATTTTAAAAGAAAAGGCAACAGTTTTTCCGAAAGCTCAAACTGTTTCGAATCAAGTTTTTGCAACTTTTGGACTAAACAAGAAACATACCTTAGAAATATCGTCCCTCATAGAGAATGACAATGCTGATGGGTGCGACGAATATTTTTGGTTTGCTCCCATAGATAATGCAGATGAAACCAACGGTATTTCTAAGATGAACTCTTGGAAAACGAAGGGAAGATATGTGGCAGAACCACATAACAAGGTTAAATCAAGTTACGAGAAAGGCAGTTCGAGTGGAACCAAAAAAGTTCCAAATAACATGTCATCCGAACAAACTGACACTCCCTTTAGAAAAGCAAAACCTAGGGCTAGTATTCATAGGTCAGCTAATGAATTTGTTGCTAAGAAACGTCAAAGAAATGCGAGATATCAAAAAAACTTAAAAGAAAGAAAGCATTTCTGGAAGTCTAAAAATTCCAACTTTGTTAATCAAGAAAGATCTGTAAATCAGAATGCGAAAGTCTCTTTAAATCTGAATCTGAAAAGGTTCTCAAAACCACAGTCTTTCTCTCCACAGATTTCAAAACCAAAAGTTTTCAAAAACCATCGTTTTCAAAACAAGCGAAACCTATGGAAAAGACAAAACCTAATTTCTTTCCAAAAACTAATGTTTCAAAATCCGCCAACACATCGAAAGATGTTAACGGCAAAGGAAAAGTTGTTTCAGAATCTAAAATTCCTTTTAAGAAGTCCGAAACACACTTCAAAAGGGAGGAAAAGAAGTTTGAGAAAAAGGTTGCCAAGCAACAAATTGAAGCTAAAAAAAGAAAAATATATTTTAAAGAAATGAATCCTAAAGATAATAGGATTGTTGTTTTCAAATCATGAAATGAGAACATTTCACTTTCGTAAAACGATCTTACTTGGTTGATGAAGCTATAAACTTACCTGTTTCTAAGAAAGCCTCACATGGACCCAAATAAGTTTGGGTTCCTAAATCTCTCTGAATTTTGTAGGTGATTCGTGACGAGCGGTTTGACTCTGAATGATATATTGATAGTGGCTGCTCGCGTCACATGATGGGAATGAGAGAAGAATTAAGATAATTCAGATCATTGAAGGATGGAGGACGAGTTACGTATGGAAATAATTTACTCAGGGAATTCAAAGGATACAACATGATTACGAATGGGTAATTCTCTATTCGAAAGGTTGCGTATGTGGAAGGCCTGCAACACAACCTCATAAGTGTATCTCAACTGGTTGTAGGTACTAGTCTGAAAGTGTCGTTCGATGATGAGGGATCGGAGATTATCGAAAAGAAGTCCAAGAAAGTGCTTCTGAAGTCTAAGAGGAAAGGAGAAATGTATCCGTTGAATCTGAATCCTATCACAGGAAAGCCTGCCATATGCCTTCTTACGAAAGCATCTTCGGATGACAGTTGGTTATGGCATCGAAGGCTTTCGTATCTCAACTTCAAGGACCTCAACAAACTCGTACTTGGCGATCATGTGCGGGGACTCCCACTTCTGAATTTTGAGAAGGAACATCTCTGTGCTACTTGCGAACTAGGAAAGCAGAGTAGGAAAAGTAATTCGACAATCATCAACACCAAAGTGATTGAGCCCCTCGAACTATTACATATAGATCTTTGTGGCCCTTCTACCATCGAGAGTATTGATGGTAACAAATACAATATAGTTATTGTTGATGATTTTTCCAGATTTACCTGGGTTTATTTTCTTAAATAGAAATCAGAAGCCACTTCCAAGCTTAAGGAATTCATCAAGCAAATCGAGCTTCAACTGCGAAAACTAGTTCGGAACGTTCGTAGCGATAATGGTTCGGAGTTCAACAACCAAGTGTTTGAAGAATTCTTGACTGAAAAAGGAGTAGCTCACAATTTCTCGGCTCCTTACACTCCTCAGCAGAACGGAGTTGTTGAAAGACGAAACCAGTCTCTGTGCGAAGCTGCGAGGACCATGCTATCTTTTGCGAAGTTACCGCTCTACTTCTGGGCTGATGCTATCGGAACAACCTATTTTACTCAGAATCGATCTCTCATAAATAAAATATTTTCAATTACTCCTTATGAGATTCTTAATAAAAGAAAACCTAACGTTAATTTCTTTCATGTCTTTGGTTCCAGGTGCTTTATCTTCAATTCTAAAGAGCAAAGGAACAAGTTTGATGTGAAAGCGGATGAAGAAATCTTCTTGGGGTACTCTCTGACTTCGAAGGCATATAGGATTCTCAACAAAAAGTCCAAAAAGATAGAAGAAACCTATTATGTCACCTTAGATGACAATTATATAAAGAAGTATCAGAAGACTGATTCTGAATCAGAGGAGATTTTTCGCATGATAAATCCAATGACGATTTCTCTTTCAAACCTTTACGAGGAATTCATGAACCTGTTTGATGATCCAAAAAGGCAATCTCTTCGGAATCAAAGGCAGAATACAATAAGGAAGATGAACTAAAGAAAATTATTGATGATGCTGTGAATGATCTTGAAAACGAACCACCCAGTCCGAAGGCCTCCGACATTCCATCTCAACAACAAGCTACGAATGCTCCAATTCAGGGGGAGGGTTCCGCATCAACCTCCACATCTAGCACACCAGTTCAGGGGGAGCATTCAACTCCTCAAGTAACCCACAAAAGTCCAATCCAGGGGGAGAATCCTATTCCGAACGAAGAGCCACATGCAACATTCCAGGGGGAGAATGAGAATGAAAATAATGACTCTGACGTTCAATGGGAATTTGAAGAAGTAAAGGCCGAATTGGATCCATCTTATGATCCAAACTACCCTCCATTGACCAAATGGACCAGAGATCATCCTAGAACACAAGTAATCGGAGAAGTATCTTCTGGAGTTCTCACGAGAGCTCAACAAAAGGCGAATCAGACTGCATTATTTTCTAAGATGGAATTTTGCATGTTCAATTCGTTTATCTCCAAAATTGAGCCCAAAAAGGTTAAGATTGCTCTTGATCATTATGATTGGGTGCAAGCTATGCAGGAAGAGCTCAATGAGTTCGAACGAAACAAGGTATGGAGATTAAATCCAAACTCCGAAGGATGCATATGTGGTATGGTTAAAATACGTGTTTCGCAATAAGCTTGACAAGGAGGGCAATGTGATACGAAACAAGGCTCGGTTAGTTGTGAAGGGTTACTGCCAAGAAGAAGGCACTGATTATGAAGAAACATTTGCACCGTTACGAGGCTAGAATCTATTCGCATTTTTCTTGCCTATGTAGCACATAAAAATTTTGAAGTCTATCAAATGGACATAAAATGTGCGTTTCTGAACGGTGAACTAGAAGAAATAGTCTATGTGAAACAGCCACCTGGGTTCATAAACGATAAATATCCAAACCAATGCTATATTCTGGATAAGGCTGTGTATGGTCTGAAGCAAGCTCCACGAGTATGGTATGAAACTCTAACTCGATTTTTATAACAATCTAAGTTTAAACAAGGCTCGGTCGACCTAACCTTCTTTCGCAAGAAAGATGGTGACCATCTGATGATTTTCCAAATTTACGTTGATGATATGATTTTCGGATCTACTAATCCTAGATTAACTGCTGAATTCTGAAAATTGATGGAAACTAAGTTTGAAATGAGCTCAATGGGTTCGATTAACTTTTTCCTTGGATTGAATATTAGACAAAGTCAAGAGGGAATATTCATCAATTAGGAAGCTTATACGAAGACGTTACTTGCCAAGTTCGGAATGGTGGGAGATTCAAAGTTAAAGGTTCCAATGGCATTCAGAACGAAACTTACACCGTCATTGGACAAACCTGCAACTGATATGACTCTCTATCGACAAATGATAGGTTCATTGATGTATCTAACAGAAAGCCGTCCAAACATTATGTTTTTGGTTTGTTATTGTGCAAGGTTTCAGGCAAATCCTCGCGAACCCACATGACTGCAGTTAAGAATATCTTCAGATACCTGAAACAGACAACCTCGCTCAGAATTTGGTACCCTTCCAACTGAGGATTCTTTGTGCAAACATTCTCTGACGCTGATCTTAGCGGTTGCGGTCTTGATAAAAAAAAGTAAAAGTGGGGGAAGCCAATTTCTTGATGGAAAACTCATAAGTTGGAAATCAAAGAAACAAACATGCGTCTCCCTATCAACTGCTGAAGCGGAGTATATCGCAACTGCCTCTTGTACCTCGCAAGTGATTTGGATTCAAAGTCAGCTTAGGGACTATGGGATTAATATGAAGAGAACCCCCTTATATTGTTATTCTGAGAGTGCTATTCGCATTTGCCACAACCCAGTGCAACATTCCTAGACTAAACATATAGCACTGAGGTATCATTTCATAAAAGATCATGTGGAGGATGGCAATGTTGAAATTCACTTTGTTAGATCTGCTGATCAACTAGCTGATATATTCACAAAAGCCTTACCTGAACAATCTTTCAATAGAATTCTACAAGGCTTAGGAATGATAGAAGCAGACTCTGTTCTGAAACCAGCTTCGCATTCGGAATTCACTAGTTAAACTGCGAATGCGTCCGAGCCCTAGGAGTCACTCGGAGTATACTGTTCACACTGCGAATTGGTCCGAGCCCTCGGAGTCACTCGGAGTCCACTGTTCATCTCAGACTCGGAACATCATCTATCCTTTGTATATTATGTATTTTCTGTATTTCATTTTTTTATTATTTATTTTTTAGAAACCTTCCAAAAATCCAAAAATATTTTCTGTTTTTATTTCTTTTCAGAAAAAATTTCAAAATCTAAAAAATTATTTTTCTTTTCTGTTTTTATTTCCTTTTCAAGAAAAATCCAAAATACAAAACTATTTTCTTTCTTGCTTTTGTTTTATCTTTTCAGAAAATTAAAAAATCTAAAAATATTTTTATGTTTCATTTATATTTTTGTTATTTTTAAATTCCTTTTACCTTAGGTACTTTATTGTCACTACAATTCGTAATCATGGGGCAGGTATATAACTCCAATTATATGTGCTAGCTAAGTGTCCCTAGAAGCATGATGCTGCATGTTGACCAAAGCCTCTAAGACTCTATGTTGAAGCCTTAATGAAACTTTCACTCCAAATGTTTCTTCCTAATCAGGCTAAATATTGACATAAGTTGTTGAGCTACCTTACTCTTCTCATATTGAGTTAAGAGTTGGCTGCTTAGTCATTCGCAATACAGCAGAGGTACATTCTCTCTTCAGAACCATTTTATATATATTCTCCATTACCTTCACTTTCACATTCGTAACCCTTGAGACTCTTAGAAATTACCACTGAGGTTTACGGTTATACAACTTATGTGTTAATGATCTTAAATTCGTTATCACCACGAATCAAGTGAAACCCAAAATCTAAAACTAATTTCAGAATTGACGTTGAACAATTAACACGTTCTAGCTTTTTCACCATGGAATTGATGTAAATCCACCTTCGTGGTTTGTACCTTGAAATTTCATTATTTTATTTTTGCGAGATCTTAATGAAATGTTCTAGACCTAAGAAGTTTCTTTCCAAAGCATACTTGTAATTATGGATACACTGGTCATAAAAGTACTTCTTCCCAACGTTTGGACTCATGTTGAGTTTCGGAGTTTAGTTGAAGATGAAGCCACCTTACGAGCCTAATGAAAAGAAGCCTTTCGCTGTTTCTAAACAAACAGATGATCGTAATTCAACGGGATACCACACAGACACTTCCGAGTCTCTCTTGACTCCGAAGGAAGAGATCATTCCCAGGATCCAACTGTTTCATGTTAATTTATAACTGACATCACTAGAATCCTAGATATTTTGGTTTTATTTCTTTATCTTTGGCAAACTCTTGCACAAAAATCCTCGTGATTTCCGAAGTCTGGTTTGCAACTCCGAATGATTTACTCTTAATTCTGAGAACAGGTTATAGTGAATGATGCTGAATTCCAAATGATGTTGTACTCCGAACGTGCAAAACTGAAACGTCGACATCTAAGGGATAAGATTTCACAAATTGGGCGCATGTTTTATAAATTTTCCTGACATCACGCTTTGTCAGTTATGCCACCTGACATCACGCCTGTCACCCATGCTTTTTTAGGCGCCTTTTCAGGGAATTGAACGGTCTTCCAGCTGGCTTTCTTTCTCCAGCCATACCGTATATAAGGAAAAAAATTGACGATTTCTTTCTCTCATCACTCTCAAAATCTCTAAAGCAAAATTCTGCACTGTTCATCTTCTTCTCAACTACATCAATGGCTGCTTCTTCAGAAACCCCATCTGCTGCTGATCAAACCGCCTCATCGGCGCTGCTGAGCATTCAGCCTAATCAAAACCTTAGTCTTGATCTCGATTCATCCAAGTATGAAGAATTTCTCAAACCTATGATCGAGTGTCTTCGTCACTCTTCGTTTTCTCAAGCTCTCACACTGTTAGAAGTTATTCCATTGGTTCATCTATCTAGGGCATACTCAAATGCAAGTTATCAGCAAGGTGAGTATGTGATTACCTTTGAGATCGCTTCCCACAAAACATCAATATCCAGGTCTCGTTTCAGCCGGTTGCTAGGGTTTACTCATGCTAAGGATTTGGTTGATCCGGAGTCAATCTCTTCTTCTGCAATAATGGAGAGGTTCTATCAGATGGGTTACGTGGGAAATCTCGCATTATTATCCATGTTTAAGAAACCCAACCTACCTCCGATGTGGAATGGTCTCTTTACCCTTCTCTTCAAAAGTTTTTTAGAATGGGTCACGGGCACGGAAAGTGCAAGTAAGCTTTTCTGCACTATAATCTACGGACTTTACCATGGAATCAACCTGGACTATGGTTACATCCTGTAGCTACAACTTGTTCAGAGCACTCTCTCGACGACACGGTATTCGGAGATTTCGTGTGCTCATTTCTGGTCCGTCATTGTTCACAGGACTATCACTAAACTTAAAATTCTGGTGATTGAGGGATGAATAATGGCAGGTATTCCGATCTTTCACACTCTGAACTTAATTGTGTCTGATCCTACGAAGTTCGCATTTGTTGGATCTCTTCCAGAGGCAATGCTCAACTGTGTTCCAACAAACAACGAGCTCATCAACAAGTATTGGAAGAAACTTGCATTAGGTCCTCTCCCTTTAACACTTGAAATGCAAAAGGCTTTGGAAGATGCGAACAAGCCTAAGAAGGGAGGTAAGCGAAAGGCGAAGGCTGGTCCTTCCTAACCAACTCAAGTTCCGAAGAAGAAACTAAAGAAACAGGCTCGCAAGCAAAGATCTCCTTCTCCTGATGTCGAGGAGGATTCAGAGTCTCAAACCATATCTGATGTTCGTAGAACAGAGCCAGTCCAGCATGAAACTGATGAGACTGCTTTGACCTCGCATCCGATGGTCTCGGAGCCAGCCGCTACTTAGACAAATCCAGAGGTAACTTTTTCAATCCCCACATCTGTTCCTTTAACCAAAGATTTCTTTCAGGGCTTTACTCCTCCATCTTCTCCAAATCATACCTCTACTCAAACAATAATTCCAATTTCAATTTCTCCATATCCGAATGTTTTCGTTGGAGTTTCGCAGCTTCAGGTCTCGGTTCCTCTATCTACTCCCTTATACACTAAATCAACCAGAATAGTTACCTCTACTACCATTTCACCTCCAGTGACTGTCAACGTATTTGATTCGGGGGCAGGAGCTTTTGGTGTTACTCTTGGTTTTGGTTCTTCTACTGTTTCGCCTTTAAGGCAAGATGATCAAAATACAGTTTTCGGTGAGGATAGGGATTATTTCCAAGATTTTACCTTTACTTCTTTGAACGTTCAATAAGAAAGTGATGATGATGCCCCAGTTACGAAAGGGCACTTCAAGGTTCTTAATGAGAAGTTGGATACTCTCCTCGAGTCTTCCAAAACTTCTTCAAGCACCGAATACTCCTTTGAGTCCGTCAAAGCTTTAATCCAAACTTTCACCAAGGAGCACGCCAAAACTCTTCAAGCCTCTACTAAAGTAGTTGAAAACTCTGACAAGACTATTCGAGAAATGACCGAGAAAGTCGAAAAATTACTGGCAAATGTAACTCAATTTATGGAAGTGTTTCACAGTTCGTCTGAGAACAACACTGCTGCTGCTAATAAAGTGATTACAAATCTTGGCTCTATTCTTCAAGCAGAAAAAGAAGCTCTTTCCAAAGTCCGTTCAGGTTTGAAAACTGATAATGCAGAGATGACTGCTTCTGTTGTTTCAAAGATTAAGAAACTTCAAGCTGATCTTTCCATTGAGAAGGCCCTCATGGACAAACTCGCAGTCAAGACAGAAAATGTTAAAGTACTTTCAGCGCATCTATCTCATGCAAACGCCCAAATTGATGAGTTGAAATCCGAGAGGGCTGTTATGAAACGATGTGTTGCAGATGCTAATCAATACCTGCAGACTCTCGTTGAGACTCGTGTCGCTCTGCTCACAGTATCTGTCCGACAACATCTGGCTGAGAAACTTAAGCCTGTGTTTTCAATGCTCAACCGATTAGAAGGTGTTTTGGATTTTGTCTCACTTCCGAAACAAGGGGGAGAAGTCCAGAAACCAATTGCTGGTGGTTCTAATGAAAATGAAACAACGAAGGCTCCACCCAAGTCAAAAGATCCGAAGGTTAATGTAGCTTCGGGATCCAAAGGAAAAGGAAAGCTAATTGATGATGATGATGATGATGAGGAAGAAGATCTATTCGAAGAGGCTCATCTCAAGAGAAAGAAACGTTACCAAGAGCTCGATGAAAATCTACAAGTGGCAAGAGAAGCTGAAGCTTGGGAAAGAGAGGCTCGTGATGCTCAACTTAATCTGGAAACTCAGAAATCTCTCTTCCCTTCTTGGTCTAGGGAGCGTATTTTAATCGAAGCCATTGATAATCCAAATGTATACTGGTTGGAACCAGTTACTTCGTTCGAACTGGAGAACACTTCAGAGTCACAACTTGATTTTCCTATTACTTCGAAGGTGTTTTTGTTTCGCTGTTTTGACAAGGTTGTAAATGCTCCAGATTCAGACAATAGTGCCAATCTCTTGCCAATATCTTTTTATCTCAAACATGGAAAGCCTCAATACCAAAATTGTAGTTCAAAGAAAATCTATGCTGTTAAGTTTATTGGTCCTATTGAAACAAAGAGTTTTGTGAATGTTCGTTTCAAGGCAGTTCGAGGATCAAGGAATTCAGTCTTTGAGTTCACACTTGCTGACTTACCTTGTCTAAATCCGTATGATTGGATTTCCCTATTTTCTCTCTTGTCGAGGGATGCACAGAAATTTGAGCCGATTTTGGAGCATTTGAAAAGAATGTTAGTCTCCTACATTTTTGAGATTGCGAAAATGGATGTGGAAATTGTTGCGGTACTTAAAAAGAAATGCACTGTACAGCCTAAAGAAACTCCGAAAGATCTTGACAAGATGCAGAAAGTAAAAATTCTGAAGGACAATTGGAGTATGATGTACCAACAACGAGACCAGATATAACACTCTAAATTTTCAAACAAAATTTTTATTTTTAAATCACATAAAAATAGTATAACATTTTCTCAAATCACAATCTATCATGTGTCAAAAACACGATTTAACAAAACAACTGATAATATCCCAGAATCCTCGACATGGTCTCAAACATGTGTGTACAATCAAGCCGGCGCCTTCCCGTGATCCTGAGAAGTACCTGAAACACATAACACACAAAACAGTAAGCACGAATCTTAGTGAGGTCCCCAAAATATCACATACACAAATATGAAGCCTTTCATGGCTATAACTCGACATGGACCCTCCGGTCTCATGCGTCTTGGTGAGGACCTTCCGGTCTCACGGCTCGGTGTGGACCCTCCGGTCATGTGTCTCAGTGAGGACCCTCCGGTCTCAAAGCTCGGGTTGGACCCTCCAGCCCTATATCTCAGTGAACACCCTCCGGTGTCACAACTCGGTTTTGGACCCTCCGGTCCTAACTCAGTAAAGCACAGAATAATATAACATATATCACACAGACAAGATGCATAATATCACATAACTCAATATAAGCACATAGGACCCTCCAGTCGATGACTCAAATAAGACCCTCTGCTCACTCAGTATTACCACTTAGGTAAGTATATTGAGAAGAATCACCTCGTAAGTAAACGAGTAGATCTAGTACCGCAAGAACAGCCTAGACTCCGCCTACATAATATAATTATCTCTAATCAATAATTTGTAATAACCACAAATCTAACACTTCTACTAGGTCTTAAAAGGGTGAAAAGACCATTTTACCCCTCCATGGTCTCCAAATTCCACAATTGACCAAACCCTAAAAGTCAACGGAAGTCAACACTCGAGTCAACAGTCCCTGTTGACTCAACTCAGCGAGTGCACCTATGTGATTCGTCGAGTTCCTCCTTTCCTCAGAAGAATCAGGAAAACTCCAAATCAACTCGTCTAGTTGTCTCATCAACACCCCGAGTTGTAGCGCGTCCAGACTATCGGAGAAAACCCTAACTGACTCGTCGAGTTGGCGCATGCACTCGTCTAGTCCCTCTTGACCAATTCTCATTCAGTTGATTCTAAGCATAAATAATGTCCCAAACTCTATATCTAACCTCTCAAGGCTGAAATACCACGTAAAGCTACAAGCTTTACGTCCATGCATGACATCTAGGGCTCGAAATGCCAAAACAAGCTCTATTATAGGGTTTAATGCATAAAAACCCTAAAACTCCCTAGAAAGAGATCTATCCAAGAAATGATCAAGGTGGTACCTTTTTACCTCCAAACTGAAGCTAGCACAGAAAAACTCTTGATCCAAAAGCCTCTTCTCGTTCCAAGCCTTGATGTTCTTCACTACCCTTCCAAATGTGCACTAGAATACTCAAACCTAGCTTCTCTCTCTCTCTCTCTCTCTCTCTCTCTCTCTCTCACAAATGTATACACTTGATTAGGGTTTCTCACGGAGTAGAAGGGTGATAAGGGAGGCGGAAATGAGGGATTAAGGTCCTTTAAATAGGACACAAACCTTGAAAATTAGGGTTTTCACACTCAACTCCTACTCGTCGAGTTGGGGTCCTCCAACTCATCGAGTAGACTCTAACAATCACACGGCCATTAACTCTTCTAATCGGCGAGTTGGGGTATCCAACTCATCAAGTTGCTCTGACAGTATAAATGTAATTTAATTAAATGTTATACCTGGGAGTCGGGATGTTACAATTCTCCCCCACTAGAATCAGACTCCGCCCTCGAAGTCATCCTCTATAAAAAAAACTCTGGGTACTGCTCCCGCATTTCAGACTCCGGCTCCCAAGTCCACTCGGATCCCTTCCGATGTTGCCACTGAACCTGAACCAAAGGCACCTCTTTATTCCTCAAGACCTTCACCTTTCTATCCAAGATCACTATCGGCTTCTCAATGTAATTCAGATGCTCATCAACCTGAATGACCTCTAAGGGGACCACTGTCGTCTAATCACTACACACTTCCTCAGCTGGGACACATGGAAGGTGTTATGAATTTGACTCAACTCTGCAGGCAGATCCAACCCATAAGCTACCTTACGCACTCGAGCGATCACTCTGAAAGTACCGATGTATCTAGGGCCCATCTTACCCCGCTTCCTGAATCGGATCTCCCCTTTCCAAGAGGATACCTTCAGGAGGACAAAATCTTCGACTTGAAACTCCAGCTCTGAACAGTGTCGGTCGGCGTAGCTCTTCTGACGACTCCGGGTCGCCAGTAATCTCTGTCTGAGCTGTTGGATCTGCTATGTCGCCTTGAGCACTATCTCAGTGCTCCCCACCACTCTCTGTCCTACCTCTCCCCAACAGATGGGAGTCCGACACCTCCTCCCATATCAGAGATCAAAGGGAGGCATATCAATACTGGAGTGATGGTTGTTGTTGTATGAAAACTCAGCCAAGGGCAAGTAAGTGTCCCAACTTCCTCCGAAGTCCATAACACATGCACGAAGCAACTGGGTGCCCAACTCTTCATGAAATTTCTTCCAGAACCTAGAAGTACAACGCACATCCCAATCTGACACTATCGATGTTGGCACCCCATGTCGTGCCACCACCTCTCGCACGTAGATCTCGGCCAAATTCTCCGCAGAAGAGCTCTCACTGATAGCCAGAAAGTGAGCACTCTTCGTCAACCGCTCTACAATCACCCATATCGCATCGACACCTTGCGCGGTCCTCGGTAATTTGGTGATAAAATCCGTGGAATTCTGTTCCCACTTCCACTGGGGAACCTCTAAAGGCTGCAACAGGCCATGTGGACGCTGGTGCTCCGCCTTGACCTGACGACAGGTCAAGCATCTCTCGACTACCCATGCTACATCCCTCTTCATACAGGGCCACCAATAATCCCTTTTTAAAACCAAATACATCTTGGTGGCTCCTGGATGGATCAAGAATCTCGACCTATGGGCCTCCTACATCAAAATACGCCGAACTCCACCCGTATACGGCACCCAGATCCGCCCATGATAGGTCATAAGCCCACGACGATCAGTCTTAAAATCAGAAATCTGCCCAATCACTCGCTCTCTCTTACAGTTCTTTGGTCTCATGACCACCACCTGGGCCTCTCGGATGGTATCTAAGACTGGAGTCATCACCGTCATCCTCATGCACACGTTTCGGATCGAAGCACTCACTGCTTGGCGACTCAGGGCGTCGGCTACCACATTAGACTTGCCAGGGTGATACAAAATCTCACAGTCATAGTCTTTGACTACATCCAACCATCTCCTTTGTCTCATATTCAGGTTGGACTGATCCATAAGGTACTTTAGTCTCTTATGGTCCGTATATATGGTGCACCGAACGCCATACATATAATGGCGCCAAATCTTCAGGGCGAACATCACCGCCCCAACTCTAAATCATGGGTGGGATACCTCGTCTCATGAGGTTTCAACTGCTTCGACGCATATATAATCACGTGTCCCCTCTGCATCAACACAACACCCATCCCTTTTATAGATGCTTTACAGTAAACTACGAAGTCCTCCACACCCCCGGGAAGGGCCAACATTGGAGCTTCGCACAATCTCTGGTGAAGAGTCTCGAACGAGGCCTGCTACTCGGGCCCCCAAGAAAAAGTAACACCCTTCCTGGTCAGTCTGGTAAAAGGGACGACAATCTTGGAGAAATCCATGATAAATCTCCGGTAGTAACCTGACAGGCCAAGAAAACTCCCGATCTCGGATGGGGACCTCGGCACCTCCCATCGCATAACTGCCTCGATCTTGGCCAGGTCGACCAAAATCCCATTTTGGTTAACGAGATGCCCTAAGAATTGGACCTCTCGTAACCAGAAATCACACTTGGAGAATTTAGCATAACGCCTCTCCGTCCTCAACACTCCAAGAATCTCTCGAAGATGATCCTCGTGCTGCTCTCTAGATCTCGAGTATACCAAGTGTCTTCGATGAATACGATCACCGACCTATCCAACATGGGCCTGCACACCCGGTTCAAGAGATCTATGAACGCTGTTGGCGCGTTGGTGAGTCCGAAAGGCATCACCACAAACTCGTAGTGCCCATAACGAGTCCTAAAGGCCGTCTTCTGGATATCCTCCTCGCAAACCCTCATCTGATGATACCCAGATCTCAAATCAATCTTGGAATACCAAGACGCCCCTACAACTGATCAAACAAATCGTCTATCCTCGATAATGGATAACGGTTCTTGACCGCCAACTTGTTCAACTCCAGGTAATCAATGCACATCTGGTGTGAACCATCCTTTTTCTTGACAAAAAGGATCGACGCTCCCCACGGTGAGCTACTCGGTCGGATAAAACCCTTCCCCAGCAGCTCCTGAAGTTGCAAGGATAACTCCTGCATCTTGGGCGGCGCAAGGCGATAAGGTGCCTTGGAAATAGGCGCCACACCCGGAATCAAATCAATCCCGAACTCCATCTGCCTCTCGGGAGGCACACCCGGTAACTCCTTGGGGAAAACATCCGGAAACTCACACACAACCGGAACATCAGAGATAGAACTCGGCCTTTCAGTGGCAACTCTCGTATCCATCACATATGCTAGATAGCCCATACACCCCTGCTGTAAACTCTGCCTCGCCCTGGCGGCAGGACAGAAAGCTAATCTAGATCCGGTCACCTCGTCATACACAGTAAGCACTCCCCCACTAGGATCTCGTATGGTCACCATCTGACGCTCACAGTCAATCATAGCTCCAAACCGGCTCAACCAGTCCATGCCCAATATGACACAAACATCACTCATCGCTATCGGCACCAGATCTATCTGGAACTCAACAACGAAAATCTCCAATACACATACCTAGAATAAATCGGTGGCAAAAACCGCATGCTCTTCGGCTATAGAAACCCTCAATGGTCGACTCAACGCCTCGCGTCTGACACTAATGTGACGACTAAAGGATAAAGACACAAACGATCAACTCGCACCCGAGTCAAATAACACCAAAGCAGGCACAAAACTCACAAGAAAAGCACCTATATATAGCACATCATAAGCATAAATAAATCTCAAAATAAGATAAATAAGGAGATACGTACCAGCAACGACATCAGGTGCTGCACAGACCTCCTCCGCAGTCAACTGAAATGCTCTCCCACGAGCCCTCGGAGGCTCGGCCTTCCCCGGTTGACCATCAGTAACACGTAAAGCAGTAGGAGCAGCAGTCTGGGTTGATCCCTAGGTGAGCTGGGGACACTCGGCCTTCCGATCAGTCGTCTGGTTGTAGTGAAAGCAAATCGAGAATCCCTTGAGGCAATCCCTCTCCATATGCCCCTCTTTGCCACATTTGTATCAAATCCCTGCTCGGCAAGACCCCTCGTGGCTCTTGCCGCACTTGCTACAAGTGCGGTCCTTCTGGCCTCCAGCTCTCAAATCGGCGGGCTTAGCCCGCTTCGTCGCCGTCTGTGAATGCATTGGTCTTTTATCTCTCCCCTGCTGCTCTCCCTCCTCCCTGGTCTGAATCTCTAGCTCAATCTCCCTCCTCCTGGCATTGGTCTACAACACAGCCAATGTCCGATAAGACGAGTACACCACGAACTCCTGAATATCCCTCCTCAAGATGCTCAAATACCAACTCACACGTGCCTGCTCAGTAGACACGTGCTAAGGGCAGAACAAACGCCCTCTCATGAAACATCCTCGTAATCTCTGTCACTGACTCTGTCTTCTGCTTCAGAGACAGAAACTCCTGTGCCAAACGTTCCCTCTCCACCTGGGGAACATACTCATCTCGGAACAACTTGGTGAACCTCTCCCAAGTCACTGTAGCTCGATTTGCAGGGGTAAAATCAGTCGTCACAAACTCCCACCAGTCCTTCGCTCCCAAGTGAAGCTGGTTCAACGCGAACCGGACTCTCAGATGCTCTGGACATGAACATGTATAAAATCACCCCTTAATGTCGGATAACCATCTCATGGAAGTGATCGGATCCTGCGTCCCATCAAACTCTGGTGGCTTGGTATTGCTGAACTCACGAAACAACAACGAGTCACCTCTCTATGGCCTGGCTGCAGCAGCAGCAGCCTCCGTATAAGCAGCGTATCGCTCATCGAATGTCTCAATCAAAGTAGTCTTAGTAGACCCGAACATCTTTGGTATGACCTCTCTGATAGCTGCGACCACCTCCTCATGAATGATCCTGCGGATCTCCTCGTCACTAGTACCACTGCCCCCGGGGTAGTTGCGGGTAATCACCATAATGTCTCTGAAACGCAAACACAAAATCATTAGAGACTAGCTCCATACACACAGACTCGATTACCCACCCCTACACGCTCCTTAGCATCCTAAGATTCTTACTTGAGTCCCACATAGATCCGGTGCTTTCAGTAGTGCAGGCCCAATACTACCTTCCACACCAACCTGTAGTTACCCCAATTCCTCCTCCTAGGATCCTAATTCACAGTACTCTATCCCTCACGGATCTCACTACTCTCTTGGTAGATTCCTCAATGCTCATCTAGGTATCTCTCCTAGATTACTCAAAACTCTCTCGAATGATCCCTGCTATGTTTCTACCTACTCAGTTCACACACACAACAAATAGCAGATAAAATTAATCAATAGCATACCCTAGGCTAAGGCATCATGAATCAGGCAACTCTATCCCTAGTTTCTGAAGTACCTAGCTTATTCTCTAGCATGCAGCTCTAACATCTCATAAATATCTCATAATATAAACAAATAATGGTATTTTGGGAAATCGCCGCTCGGGCTATGGCTGATTGTACACACTGCTCCGTCTCGTTTTCTCTTTAAAACTCATACTCATTTTAGGAAAAATCGTTTCTTTTTAGAAAAATTTGCTCAAATCCTCAGTTTGAGTCCGAACGTACCCGAGAGTACATCCGAATCCCTCAAACCAAGGCTCTGATACCAACTTGTAACACTCTAAATTTTCAAACAAAATTTTCATTTTTAAGTCACATAAAAACAGTATCACATTTTCTCAAATCACAATGTATCAAGTGTCAAGAACACGATTTAACAAAACAACTAATAATATCCCAGAACCCTCGACATGGTTTCAAACATGTGTGTACAATCAAGCGGGCGCCTTCCCGCGATCCTGAGAAGTACCTGAAACACATAACACACAACACGGTAAGCATGAACCTTAGTGAGATCCCCAAAATACCACATACACAAATATAAACCTCTCATGGATATAACTCGGCATGGAACCTCCGGTCTCATGCGTCTCGGTGAGGACCCTCCGGTCTCACGGCTCGGTGTGGACCCTCTGGTCATGTGTCTTAGTGAGGACCCTCCGGTCTCACAGCTCGGGTTGGACCCTCCAGTCCTATATCTCAGTGAAGACCCTACGGTGTCACAACTCGGTTTGGACCCTCCGGTCCTAACTCAGTAAAGCACAGAATAATATAGCATATATCACACAGACAAGATGCATAATATCACATAACTCAATATAAGCACATAGGACCCTCCGGTCGATGACTCAAATAAGACCGTCTGGTTACTCAGTATTACCACTCAGGTAAGTATAGTGGGAAGACTCACCTCGTAAGTAAGCAGGTAGATCTAGTACCCCACAAACAGACTAGACTCCGCCTACATAATATAATTATCTCTAATCAATAATTTGTAATAACCACCAATCTAACTCTTCTTCTAGGTCTCAAAAGGATGAAAATACCATTTTACCCCTCCATGGTCTCCAAAGTCCACAATTGACCAAACCCTAAAAGTCAACAGAAGTTAACACTCGAGTCAACAGTCCTTGTTGACCAAACTCGACGAGTGCACCTATGTGACTCGTAGAGTTCCTCCTGTCCTCAGAAGAATCGGGAAAACTCCAACTCAACTTGTCGAGTTGTCTCATCAACTCGCCGAGTTGTAGCGTGTCCAGACTATCGCAGAAAACCCTAACTGACTCGTCGAGTTGGCTCATGCACTCGTCGATTCCCTCTTGACCAATTCTCATTTAGTCGATTCTAAGCAGAAATAATGTCCCAAGTTCTAGATCTAACCTCTCAAGGTTGAAATACCACGTAAAGCTGTAAGCTTTACGTCCATGCATGGCATCTAGGGCTCGAAATGCCAAAACAAGGTCTATTATAGGGTTTAATTCATACAAGCTTGCCTCTAGCTTGATAAAACTTGGACCTTTGGGCTCAAGGGACCTCATATTGTCCAGATCTGGAGTCTCAACTCCATGGCAAGCTGCAGCAACTCAAGAACCACAAGATAAGGGGAAAAACCCTAAAACTCCCTAGAAAGAGATCTATCAAAGAAATGATCAAGGTGGTAGGTTTTTACCTCCAAACTGAAGCTAGCACAAAAAACTCTTGATCTAAAAGCCTCTTCTCGTTCCAAGCCTTGATGCTCTTCACTACCCTTCCAAATGTGCACTAGAACACTCAAAGTTAGCTTCTCTCTCTCTCAAACGAATACACTCGATTAGGGTTTCTCACATAGTAGAAGGGTGATAAGGGAGGCGGAAATGAGGGATTAAGGTCCTTTAAATAGGGCACAAACCCTGAAAATTAGGGTTTTCACAATCAGCTCCTACTCGTCGAGTTGGGGTCCTCCAACTCGTCGAGTAGTCTCTAACAATCACGCAGCCATTAACTCCTCTACTCGGCAATTTGGGGCATCCAACTCGTCGAGTTGCTCTGACAGTATAAATGTAATTTAATTAAATGTTATACCTGGGAGTCGGGATGTTACACCGGGCTGGTGCAAATGTTCAAAGATGCTATTTCTTTTTGCCTGACAAGCACCTACTTCATGCCTTGAATATGTTTTTGGGTTGTCCGAAGCTTGCAAGGAAAATGATGTTGCTGACAAGAAATGCTTCGCAGACATGATTAGGTGGTACATCACTGTTCGCAAAACCTTGCGCAGGTTAATGACAAAACTTTTCAAGGTTCAAAAGTGAATTCAGTGGTGAAGAATCTTCCTTCCTTATTAACAAAAAGGGGGAGATTGTTGGGATCACTACAAGAAAAACAGCCTTTTACAACGCGCAATGTGTGTCGTAAAATGCTAAGACGACGTGCAAATGTGTGTCAAGGAAGGGCATGTCATAACGAGAGACGACACGCTTTTGCGCGTCGTCTATAGATGGCGCGCATGTACGACGCACATGTACGACGCGCATTTATGACACGCAATGTGTATCATTAAAGCCGTTGTCAAGAAAGGTCATGTCATAAATGAAGATGACACACATTTTTGCGTATCGTAATTTTAATGTTTTTTTAAAAAAATTATTTATAGATTTACTAATTTTCAAATTAAATTTGCATTTCATGTATCATAATAGAAAATAAAATACCATATACAACAAATACAATCCATTGCACAAAAGTTAATGTCATACATATAATCATTCCAATAGTAGACAAATGGATAAATCTCAAAGGGTTCAAAAATATGTTTGTCTTCTAATAGAACTTATACACAAGAAAGTATTGAATTTTATATTGAGTTTAGATTGTATCCTCCCCCCAATGCCATAACTATCTTTCCATTGCTAAACTCCATCAACAAAACAAAACCATCAACCACCATTAAATAAACCTCAAGACAATTTTATGACTTATTTTTCAGAACATGGTGCTAACCTTCTTCAACATCTCAACCATATCTTCACCTGACTTGAAGTTTTGTTCTGATCTATTAGGAGATTTATAATCCAAATCGTACTTTGTACCTATACAAGAAAAGAAATAAATATAAATGTCAACTAATCAATCACATGAATATTTACTCAGGTATCATAGAGAAAGTTGTTTTATATTTCAATGGCATGCCTATAACTAGGTAGTTTTTTCAAACTTGTAATAGGGAGAATTTAAGAAAACAAAAGTACAATGATATTGTAAATAAGTTGATGAAAGTATGTTGTTATTTATTGAATGCAACCAATGTAGAGAAAGAGAGATAGAGAGGATACCGAAGCTCTTCTTTTAAAGGATCATAAAGTTTAAAGAAAAGCATAATCTCCTCCTTAGTCTTCGCAGGTGGAGGAATGGGGAACAAATCCTACATTGACAAGTCAAAAGGTCAATTTTATAAAAAAAATAACTTTTTATATTACTACACAGTATTTAGTTGAATCAATTTCAATTATGGACATCAAAACATAATATGTTATAGGTAAGATCATACCAGTCCAACTTCTACTTCTAGAAATAGGTTAAGCCCATCACTGTTAGTCTTATTTGATGCATCTCTCAACGGATTTAACTAATCAACAATCCTGAAATGGCTAGGTTATAAGAAACAAAAAGAGTGGGCCTGAAATGGCATAATAATGTTACAGTTTTCTTCCTTTCCAGTTCAGCCTGTTTACACCATTTGAAAAAGGTCATTACTTAATAAAATTACAGCTAATTTTTTATGGTAACCCTGTATTTATAGTTTATAGTATATGTCTTACTAAACCCCTAATCACAATATTGAAGCCGACGACTTCTTACCCATTGCTGTCTCTGGAACTATGCCTCAATTTCCATGAACATCATGTTGTAAATCGTTTCTTATTTATTTATCAGATCTCCATCACATCTTCTTCACCATCAAACCTGCAAAATCGTATGTAAGGGGGAAGTTATCGTTAATAATTTGTTTTCTACCCACACTATATCATCGATTTAACAGGAGAGGCCACAGAAGACACACACGACATATGACGATTGAAACCTATTGTTATTGTTTTCTTTGCACAAATAATTGAAAACGATTCCCATTCTTCAGGAAAGGTAAGGGTTTTGCACTCCTGCTTTAACTTCATGACAAAATGAGTGATTTTTTTAATGAGCACCAAGTGTTTCATCTATTGCCACACATAACTGAAATCATTTTTCTCAACGAACTTGATTTTCTGAAATAGTTTTTCGTAAAATTGATTTTCTGAAATCGTTTTGTTCATGAAATAAATTGCATGTGTTTGTGTGTTCTTCATCTGATTCAAATTACTTAGATAGTTGTTTTTCTTACTATAATCGTTTTTTGTTGATTTTTTTTTGTAATTAAAATGTCAGTATATGTATGACTATTTTTCTTCCCGTAGAGACTATTATTTATTGCATTTGTTTGGTTAATTAAATTTATAAAGTAAAGAATATATAATATTGCAATTCATGTTTTTGATTGTACAACTTTTTTCGTCACTCTGATAGTAAGTACATATCCAGAATACCTTTTCCATTTTGTGTTTTTCTTATAATTTAAGGCTAATAAAAAAACATGTATTTTTTTTTCTTTTTCTTGGTACACCGCATGTAATTTAAGAGACTTACTTCTTGATTAAACATGACTTTATGATTTAAGATTCACTTCTTGATTAAAGATGGCTTGATTATGAATCTTAGTGACCTAACATCTTTGCTTATTATTATTTTATATATTTTTAAAGGAATAACTCATGCACATAAGAAACTGGATATATAGTTTTCTTATACATTTAAAAAATATATGGTAAAGTGAATGTGATTAAATCTCATTTTATTTTTTCTTATAAGAATTTATTTGACAACTTTTTATTTTGTTCAAAATATATTATAAAAGGAATGAATTTGAATCTCATTTGTTATTCATGTTTGGATATTCTATTATGGATATTGATATTTTTTATATATATTTTTTTATTGTTATTCTATTATGAATTTATATATAAAAACTCTTGCTTTATTATTATTCTGTTATGAATTTATTTATACAAACTCTTGTTTTATTATTATTCTATAATGAATTTATATATACAAAATATTGTTTTACTGATATTCTATCATGAATTTATATATACAAACTCTTGTTTTATTGTTATTCTGCTATGAATTTTTACATACATCTTATTGTTTATGATTTTTTGTGTACCTACAGCTTAAAAAAGCTCAACAAAAGAAATATAGTCAAGGCCAAGAAGAAACATACTCAACAACAAGATCAACGGGATAAAAGAAATTAGTTGAATACATGGAATTTTTTTTTTTTGTATAAATTCATCTTTCTATATACGATATTAGTTCGTTATGACTTCTACATATAAATTTATGCTTATCTCATAATTCAGTAAAGAATGTTATATATTATAAATCTGAATGAGTTTCTATGTTTATATATTCTGTTATGATTTTGGATTGTATGAATTTATATGTATTCTATTATGAATATACATTGTTAATTGGTATTTACCTAAAGTATTATATATTCTACAATGAATACAAGATTTTAAACCTTAGTAAATTAAAACTTTGAAATTTAAAAAATCTGAAATTTTAAATTTCGAAAATTTAACAATCCCACAAATTTCTCTTATTTCCATAATTACGTTAAAATACAATTACCACTTTACCCCTACATATTTATTAATATAATTTTGAATAATGTTTTTATTAATAACCAAAAATAACTTAATTAAATAAAATGATTGGCTAAGAATCGTTCTCACGTGTTCATTTTATTTAGAGTTTTTATTTGAATTTAGAGTTTTTATTTGAACTATCCCATATATATATATATATATATATATATATATATATATATATATATATATATATATATATATATATATATATATATATATATATATATATCAAAACAACAATTTAAGAACATTTATGAGTTTTCCTAAAAAAACAAAATGATATTTATTTCGATAATATCTTTGAAGGAAAATGAACTAGGGTAATATAGTTCTTATTTTGTACATATCTAGTCCTTATTGTTTATTTGTACACATTCACTCCTAATGACCGGCTACTTCATATTATGTTCTCATTTTGTACATCTTTAGTCGTTAATGTGTGTGTGTGTGTTTATTTTCAAAATAAATCCTTATTGTTTTTGTACACATTAAGTCCTTATAACCAATTCATTCAGGTTTTATTCACATGAGATCCTACTTAGAATAATCATTAATAAGGTGTTCTCATATGTGGCTTGTCTTGGTAGTGGAATCATTTGTCATCTGTCTTAGTTTTGGTAGTATAATTGTACTTTTTATATCAGTAACTATTATCGTATAATACCAACTACATTTAATATCAATACCAGCTTCATCCAATACCAATACCAAATCTATTACATCAAATGAATAAAATACATTAACCCTGTCACTACGTGAATTCTTCTTCAGCTCATTCACTTCTTTCTTGAGATAAGAAACCTCCTCTTTAAAAGCTACATGATCATCTTAAAAAATCGGGGTCAATTTGACTTGTGCTTCATCAACCTATTGCCAAAATTTGTACTTTATGCTTGGTTCCTTTAGTAACAAAAAACAAAATTTAAGCTGGTAGGAAAGAAGGTCAATTTGAAAAGAACAAAAAAACTCATTTGTTGAAAATAGTCAAAATCGACAAACCAAAGATTCAGGGAGTACTCTAAACTTTTTACATGGTGTTCTTTTGTCTTGGAAGTGCAAATTCAAGTTGGGAAGAAGCGATCACAAAGAATTACATTGTCTGCTATGCAGATTCATGATATTGATGTTGAAGACATCTTCAACTTGGAGAATACTAAGGCACCAACATTATTTAACTGATTCATGAATTAGTTTACTCATATAAGTGAGGGACAAGTCATGTATGAGAACACCTTATAAATGATTATCCTACGTAGGATGGTACATGAGCAATACCTAAATAAACTGGTCATAAGGACTGAATATGTGCTAAAACAATTAAGATTTATTTTGTAAAAACAATTCTTAAGGACTAAATATGTACAAACTGAAAACTTAACCTAGAGTAGTTGGTCATAAAGACTCAATGTATACAAGACAACAAGTTTAAGAGCTTATTTAAAATAATGAAAACACTATATTACCCTTTTAAATGGTTTTCTTATCTTTTAAGTATGGTTAACTCTCGCACTAGATATAGACCAAAATTATCAAATATTTTCTACGTTTGTATAATTAATTGCCAAAAATACTAACTTTTTCCTTAAAACTAAATTTAGCAATGATTTATTTCAGTTATTTATTATAAAACTAGGTGTGAGACTCGTGTACTACACAAGTTGACTAAAAAAAGTTAAATATAAGGTATAACATTAAGTATTTTTAAACTAAAATTTTGAAATAAATTCAAATGAAATGATGAATAAATAAATAATTCAATCTATACTAATAAGAAGAAACTATTGACATATTTTAAATAGTTATAGTGAATATCAATATGTAAAACTTAAGCATTTTCAAAGTAAACTTTCGAAATAAATACAAAAGACATGAATAAGTCGATAATTGAATCTAAACTAATAAAGAAACTATTCACATATTGTAAATAATTGTTATGAATATCAAATTTCTAAAAACCTTTTTGAATACAACATTAGATGTCATATTGCTAAGTTTACTGTCATTTGTCTAAAATTAATATTTTTAATTCATCCATGCTTTTAACTGTGATACAATATACAACTGTCTAAGAGTGAACATTGGTTCTCTAAAAAATAACCCCGAGCTTCGATAGCTATTGTCATCGACTCTTTTTTATTGTCATCGTAAATCATACAATCATTGCAAATAGTTTTCTTTCAAATGTTAAAGGAATTCTTTTATCCGAAAGATCAAATACATTCTTGGAATTAACTTACGGTTTCTTATATGACTTATGGAAATAATCTATGCTTCTATAACACGCTTACCTAATGTTACAACCTGTAGCATCGTTATTTTTTGTTCATGCTAATTTTTTTTGATTTCGATGTAACTTTTATCAATACAACCGTCAATATGTCAAAACGTAAAAAAATAAGCACGAACGAAAAAAAATAAGCATGTAAATAAAAATAACCATGAAAACATTAAAAAACTTACGCCGAAACGTATACGAACTCGAATTTATACCGACGCATATATAAAAAAACAAGTTTTTTGTAAAAATAATGAGCAAAAATTTTAAATTTACGTTGAAACGTTAACCACATTGAATTTATACCGACACATACATAAAAATAAACAAAATAAAAAAATTAGTTTTTTTTAAGTTAATGAACGAAAATTATTATATGTGACTCGAGTCATACGTAGGAAACATACATAAAATTAAGCATGAAAACGTAAAACAAAACTTATGTCCAAACGTAGACAAACTCAAATATAATACATTTTTTTGTGTTAACGAATGAAAGTTATTATATGCAAGTGATTTTATTTTTTAAAAGTAACGAATAAAAGTTCTAAATTCATGTTGAAACGTTGATCATCTTAATATATATATATATATATATATATATATATATATATATATATATATATATATATATATATATATATATGAGCACGCAAAAAATAGTTTTTTAGTTAAAAGACGAAAGTTATTATAGAAAACCAAGTTATATATACCACATAGGATAAAGACGAAATTTTAGAAAAAATAGAGGGTGAAAGTAATATTTTACAAAGTTCAAAATGAAAGGGGCCAAAGTGACATTTTAAAAAGTAAAAGGGTGGAAAAGCCATAAACTCAGAAACATAAAATATAGACAAAATCGCATAAATGGTCCCTATAGTTTAACCATGATCATAAACTCAGTCATTTCTACCTAAAAAGACCAACGTAACGGTGTAAGCAAAAAGATCATCCACGTAAGTTTTGAAAAACTACAAGGACCATGTTCATTAAATAAGTTAGCAAACATTGAATTTGTAACCTTTAATAAACCACAATGACCATTTATGTAATTTTCACTTAATTAATATATAGTAATAAAATTAGTTAATATAAATTGACAAATAGAAGGTTACTATTAACATTAATATACATTAATTAATACGTTAACAGAAATAGAAATTCACAAATGGAAGGTTACTATTAGCATTAATATACATTAATTAATATATAAATAAAAATATAAATTCATAAATAGAAACTTACTATATACATTAATATATATTAATTAATTTGAGTTAACATTTGAATAAAAAAAACAAAATAAAAAAATAACAATAAGTGAAATTAAAAAAAATAAATAAATAAATAAAAAATGCAAAGATAACAATTGTAAAAAAATAATTTAAAATTCTATGAAAATTACATGTGTTAAATTCAATAAGAATTTGAAATTTGAAAAAATAATTTTATTTATTTGGGTAGACATTGTCTTAGGCTTATCTTTGTAGATTTTATTTTAGGTAATAAGTTATATCTTGTGTAATTATTAAATTTTATTTAGACATTATTAATTATATTAAATAATCTTAGTAAATTATATTTGAAGTAAAATATACTAAGGGTGGTCGTAATAGCTCGGGTTGATCAGAGGAATAGGCTGACGTTATCGACACTGCCAGGAGCATTACTCCGAGAATGAGCGGGTTGAGAGATAAGTCTCACATGCAAGTTGAGTAAACCGATTTCCTCTCTCTCTCACTCTCTCTCTCTCTCTTGTACTAAATGCATAAATACTTGTAATATATGTTGTTTTCTATATTTTTAATTGAATGAGTTGAGTGAGTATAGATTGAAAATATCTTAAAAAAATAAAAAAGAGAAAAATTAATGTTGCAGTAGGTTGAATAGGTTGGAAGAGTTCTACTCTGTCTACCCTAATGAAAATTTTGTTGATCAATTTGAAAAATGATTTGACAGACAATGATTTAGATGCTATGATACTTGAACACCGCCATCCATGTTTGTTTATCTTTTTTATTGCCAATTATTGTCATAGATAGATGAGGTTTCACATGCTGAGTTGCTTAATTGTGATATTTATTATGTCACGGATAGTACTAGTATGCCACACGGTGTTTTATGTGCAAATCGGACCAACCGGGCATTATATAATAATGATTGACGAGTAAATTGATAATGGATAAAAGAGGAAATTGATATATCTTTAATATTATATAGCATGTCTATTATATAATAACTAGAAAAGATTCTAAGGCGTTGCCGGGTCGGAAGGTATTGCTTTGTAAAGTAAAGTAGCATGTTGGTTGCTTTTTGTCCGTTAATGTGAGGGTAATTTGGTCTTTTCAGGTAGTAGGGACTGAATTTGTCACCATGGGTAAACCATATAGACCATTTATGTAATTTTGGCGGTGGTGGTGGTGGTGGTGATGACAGATGGTGGGTGGGTTTATGGTATTGGGTGAGTATTTTCTAATAAATAAAACATTAATTTAAAACAAAAAAGATAATGTTAAATCTGGTAAACCACATGGACCAATCATGTAATTTTGTCTAACAATAATAATAATAATGATGAGGGACCATTTCTGTCAAAAGACTAAATACTAATAATATGTAATAAAAGGTGAGGGTTATGAAAAATTCAAACCAAAATGAAAGGGTTGTTTGTGAACAAAAGCATAAAGATGAGAGGTCAATATTGTAAGTTGGAGGACCAAAATTGACAAAAAATATGTCACTTTACTGTAAAACTTTTCATAACTTTAATATATATATATATATATATATATATATATATATATATATATATATATATATATATATATATAAGGATAAAAGAGTAAATTGATAATTGATAATAGACAATATTCATATAAATTGTCCCTATAAATTTCCAAATGTTACAACTTTCGTCCCTATTAAGTTTTTTGACGAATTTGGTCCATATGGTTTTCAAAACTTCCATGAATGATCCTCATGCCACATGAAATGACCGTTTTGTCATTTTTAATATCTTTTAGAATTTCTTATATAGTTTCTAATTAACTATAATAAAAATAAAATAGGGAAAATGACACATTTGCGCAACAATGTATTTCGAATTTGCCCATTCAATCCCTTTTAATCACTGCTGCCTACTATAACATGTTTCATAAGCCAGATAAGTATTTGAAGCTGATATGGCTTCCTTTTCAAATCAAAATCCTTATAAACAGTTTACCCCTTACCAAATAACCAATGTAATATGCCACCTAGGTTCAAAATCGTTGCAGTTGTGTATGCAGTTGAATGACCCGATTCCAAACTCCGATTCAAGTTTCTATGAACCGATTAACTCCGGAAAAAACAATTCAGGTAACATTTGGGATTATTTTGATTCTGAAGCTGCTCTAGCTTCCTCATAGTCTACACCCCTAACAGGTTCGATTTTACTTTGAAAATTCATAAGAAGGTCATGGAAGACAAGTTGACTCTTTGATTTGTTAAAGTTGATTAAAGATTCTCGAGTTCATATGGTTTAGAATCGATAAAGTTGTATACTAGTGATCTCGATTATATTCAAATTGAACCTTTGATTTGTTAAAGCTTTCTGTAACACATAATCAAATCGACTCCTGGTTGGTGATTAATCCGGATTATCTTCATAAATCGATTGATTGTGATCTCAATATTGACTTGTTTCTAGTGATTCAATGATTTTCTTATTGTTCGAAGTTAGTCTCGATTTTATGGTTGGATCATAAAGGTTATGCATTTGGAAATTTCATTTAGTGGCTCGGTATCTATTGATATCATTGTTTTTGATGAATTGATTTGAATCCAAAAGTAAATCTGGTGGGATATGGATTGATTACCAGAAGGTGCCAAAGTGGTACCAACGAGGGGTATCCGATAAGGAGGTGGTGTTAGTGGTGAGCATGAAAATGGCAGAGGAGATAGAGGAACCAAAAGTGTTGGGAAGATGGCATGATTTCCATGGGAGTTGCAGTCTGCATGAATGAAAAGGGGATATAGAAGAAAGATTGTGTGTGAAAGTGAATGTGTAAGTTGGAATTGAAAAGGAAGCCACATCAGCTTCAAATACTTATGTGGCTGATAAAACCTGTTATAGTAAGTAACAGTGATTAAAGGAGCAGTTCGACTGTAACATCCCGACTCCTAGGTATAATATTTAATTAATTTGCACTCATGATGTCAGAACAACTCGCCGAGTTGGATGCCCCAACTCGCCGGGTAGAAGAGTTAATGGTCGCTTGATTTTTAGAGTCTACTCGACGAGTTGGAGGACTCCAACTCGACGAGTAGGAGCTGAGTGAGAAAACCCTAATTTTCAAGGTTTGTGTCCTATTTAAAGGACCTTAAGCCTTCATTTCCGCCTCCCTTATCATCTCAACACTTTGAGAGAAACCCTAATCGAGCTATATCCTTGTGTGAGAGAAAGAGAGGCTAATATTGCACATTTTTGTGCATTTTTGGAGGAAGATTGAGGAGCAAAAGGCTTGGGACGAGAGGAAGCTCTTGGATCCGGTGTTCTTTCATTTCTAGCTTCTGTTTGAAGGTAAAAAGTTTCCACCTTGATCATTGTTTGGTTAGATCTCTTTTCTATGGAGTTTAGGGCCTTTTTCCATCCTTCTTTGAGTTCTGGAGTTGTTTGAGCTTGCCATGGAGTTGAGACTTCAGATCTGGACAATATGAGGTCCCTTGACCCCAAAGGTCCAAGCTTTATCAAGCTAGTGGCAAGCTTTTATGCATTAAACCCTATATAGAGCTTGTTTTGTCATTGCGAGCCCTAGATGCCATGCATGGACGTAAAGCTTACAACTTTACGTGGTATTTCATCCTTGGGAGGCTAGATCTAGAGTTTGGGAACTTATTTTTTTATTAGAATCGTCTGAATGAGAATTGGTCTACAGGGACTCGACGAGTGCATGAGCCAGCTCGACGAGTCAGCTAGGGTTTTCCCCGATAGTCTGGACGTGCTACGACTCGACGAGTTGATGAGACAACTTGACGAGTTGAGTTAGATTTTCCCAAAACTTCAGAGAAAACGAAGGAACTCGACAAGTCGGGTCAACATGGACTGTTGACTCGGGTGTTCACTTCCGTTGACTTTAAGGGTTTGGTCAAGACATGAGCGAGGAGACCAAGGAGGGGTAAAATAGTTTCACCCTTTCCGAGAGTGAGGAAAGAGGTTAGCCTAACTTGTAAGAGTTGTGATTATAAAGTGTTAATTAGAGAAGATTATATTATGTAGGCAGAGTCTAGACTGTTCGTGGGGGTACTAGATCTACTTGCTTACTTACAAGGTGAGTCTTCTCACTATACTTACATGAGCGATAATATTGTGTGATCGGAGGGTCTTATTTGAGCTATCGACCGGAGGTTCCTATGTGCTTATACTGAGTTATGTGATATTATGCATTTTGTCTTTGTGATATATGCTATATTATTATGTGCCTTACTGAGTTAGGACTGGAGGGTCCAAACCGAGTTGTGAGACCAGAGGGTCTTCACTGAGATACAGGACTGGAGGGTCCAACCCGAGCTGTGAGACCGGAGGGTCTTCACTGAGACACATGATCGGAGGGTCCACACCGAGCCGTGAGACCGGAGGGTCCTCACTGAGACGCATGACCGGAGGGTCCATGCCGAGCTATAGCCATGAGAGGCTTATTATTTGTGTATGTGGTATTTTGTTGGAACTCACTAAGCTTCGTGCTTACCGTGTTGTGTGTTATGTGTTTCAGGTACTTCTTAAGATCGCGGGAAGGCGCGGACTTGATTGTACACACCTGTTCGAGATTATATTTGAGGATTTTGGGATATTATAAGTTATTTAGTTGATTTGTGTTTTGACAATTGATACATTGTGGTTTTTGAGAAATGTGACATTCAGTTTTATGTGGTTTAAAAATGAAAATTTTGTTTGAAAATTTACGATGTTACAAGTTGGTATCAGAGCCTTGGTTTTTAGGGATTCAGATGTACTCTCGGGTATGTCTGGATTAAAACTGAGGATTTTGAGAAAAATTTTCTAAAAATAAATGATTTTTCTAAAACGAGTAAGAGTTTTAAAGAGGAAATGAGACGGAGCAGTGTGTACAATCAGCCAGAGCCCGAAAGGTGATTTCCCAAAATACCATTACTTGTTTATATTATGAGATACTTATGAGATATTAGAGCTGCATGCTAGAGGATAGACTAGGTATTTCAGAAATTAGGGCTAGAGTTGCCTGATTCGTGATGCCTTAGCCTAGGGTATGCTATTGATTGATCTTATCAGCTATTTGCTCTGTGTGTGTACTGAGTATGGAGAAACATAGCAGGTATCTTATAGAGAGAGTTTTGATTAATCTAGGAGAGATACCTAGATGAGCATTGGGTAATATACCGAGAGGGTAGTTTGATACCTAGATTAGCACCTCAAATGTTGTGCCTCTAATAGATCACAAACACCAAAGCAATTGGAGAATGCAATAGAAAGAGGAATGGAGGCT
The DNA here is from genome assembly GCF_052849685.1 of Lactuca virosa. Lineage (NCBI taxonomy): Eukaryota > Viridiplantae > Streptophyta > Magnoliopsida > Asterales > Asteraceae > Lactuca > Lactuca virosa. The sequence goes on along the minus strand of NC_136428.1, from coordinate 3,412,976 downwards.
CAAAATCGGCTGGAACTCTTCTAGGGTTTCAAATGGCCGATTTCTTAATCCCAAGGGGTCCTTATATAGCTGCATAATTAGGGTTTTAGTCAAATCCCTAACCTGGTTGCTTAAGCCCTAAGCAGCCCATAGGAATCTTCCAGAATCAAGCCCTTGGACGAAATCTTATGCGCTATCCATAAGGATTTCGTCCACCCTTGCTTAAGAGATCCACAGCCCAAATTTCAATTATCTTATAATTATAATTCCAGTCCCCTTAATTCAATTAACCTCTTTTGACCACAAAATTAATTCTAAATTAATTATTAACCAATGTTCATTAAATAAATATGATTTCTCCTTTAATATATTATTCATATAATATACTAATAAACCATAATAACCTCTTTCTCTATTATTCTTCTAGTCAAGTTGCTTCGGTGAAGGCAACCCAAAAGTACCATGCTACAACCGGGTCAAGTACATACCAAATATAGAGATAAAGAAAGAGAAGATAGAGTATGTATAGAGCAGGAGAAGAGCTTGATAAGAGGCTAAGAAAGACTATCAGATGAAAATAAAAGAAAAAGAGTAAAAGATAGAGTATAAGAAGAGAAAGAGTAGAAAGTAAAGATGAGGAAAAGATAGATCAGATATATGAATGAGAAAGCATAGTAGTGTATTATATGAGAAAAAGAGATTAGATCTTAAACTATAAGAAAGAAGAAAAGAAGAAAGATAGAGTATGTAAATATGTAAACATTAGAAGAAGAGTAGTGTAACATACCAAGAATACCCATAAAATCTTCATTTTTAAACCATTAAATCCATACAAACATTTATTCAAAAACCAATCAAAGTAAAATGTACTTTTCCAACATTAGAGTAAAACAATATTAATCAGCGCAGAAAAAGCCATTAGGGGATGTTGTCCTATCAAGTCGAGCCCTTCCCTTTGGAACCGGAAGTACCTGAAATGTTTAAACTACAAACCATAAGCAAAAAGATTAGTGAGTTCCCCAAAATACTACATAACCATATGTAACAATGGGCTGCACCCTCATATCAGGCCCCACCCAGCGTACAAACAAGCCCCGCCCATTATACAAATGGGCCCAACCCAACATATATAATATGCCCAACCCAACATACAAAAACGGGCCCAACCCATCATACCAATGAAAGAGTCATAAAGACAGCTAGAATCCTACACAATATAGTGAGAACACTCACCTCAATCCTAAAGACAAGATAAACCACTCACTTCAGCTGACGATATCAAGTCTCCTCTTGCTAAACATGTATATAATAAAACTCTAATTAACAATTAAGGTAATAACTAACTCTTAAAATGTCTAGGCTCAAAAATAAATCTCCTTTGGGAAAAAGACCATTTTGCCCTTCCAATACTAAATCCCAACATGGTTGACCAAAATTCAAATCGGTCAAAAAGTCAACGGTCAACCCTCAGTTGACTTGTTCTCAGCTTAGCACACTAATCTACGCTTAGTGTAGAGCCACGTTTAGCATAGAGAACGCTACGCTCAACGTACAACTACGCTTAGCGTAAAGAAGGCTACACTCATTATAGAGACCCTGTTTCCCAAAAACTTCTATTAAGCTCTTAATACAACAAGCCAAACCCTCAAACTTCCATATCTGATCTAAATGAATGTCTTACTAGATAAATTCTCTTAATTTATCCCTTTGCATGGACAAGAAGAGTAGAAAACCAAACTGTAAGTCCATACTATCACCTTTTCCTCAAGAACTCATGCATGGATGGATGAGAGTGTCCAAGCTCTCATTTTTATGACTCTATAATCTCAAAAACATTAGAAGGAGGCATTTAAATGGTCCGGACTAACCCATACTCACAAAGACCATGATTAAGGGGACAAAATCATAAAACTCACAACCGTACTATATCTAACATGGACAAGCATCAAGATGAAAGCTTTATACCTTCCATAGATAAATTTTGGCTTGCAAATCCAAGATCTACACACCTTGAAGCTTTACACTTGGTTCTACAAACACCTTCTTCCTTCAAAGGAACGCTTTAGGAGGGTGGATGCTGAGCATGGGGATGATCTTAAGGAGTTACAGCTCTTAAATATGGCTCAAAACCTTAGGGTTAGGGTTTTGGTATGCAACAGATATGCTCAGCGTAACATAATCTATGCTTAGCGTAGGTCATTAAACTCGAATCCAAAATTCAGCACATATGCTCAGTGTAGGGGATTTCCAACCTCAACGTAGGGAAAACTTCCCAATTTCCAATTCAACTTCAAAGAATCATAACTTCTTCATTTCAACTCCTTTTTCGACGTTCTTTATATGCAAGCATAGGTATCGACGAGCACCATAAATCTATCTACTTACTTTTGGCTTAATACATGTCTAACTAAGACCATAATTCATTCAATAAGCTCAACATATAATTTTTCCCATTTTACCTCTTTTCTTCCAACACACAAATCAAGGGCTTAGATCTCATAACCAATATTATCAACATTTCATAATGTATAAAAATTTATTTGTTGAAGCCCAAATCCTTTACATGATCGAATTGTAGTCTACAATCCTGAATTAAGAAACATCCAGAAACAAGGTGTTACAACTATCCCCCACTTAAACTGGATTTTTTCCTCGAAATCCTCCTCGATCAGAATATCTGGAAACAACATCAATGAATTCCATAAGCTCCCTCCCACTACTTCAAATTCAAGTCATCCATGAATAAACTCGAGAGACCACCCATAACGCCACAACTGGCAACAAACAACCCAACAACTTGAAAACACTCAACTTCACAGCTATCTTTCCATCCCTGAACCAACTCACAATGAAAACCATTCAAACCAGGGAAACTCTCAAAACTGGACTACAACGTAATTCCAACAATATACCCCCAAAATTGGGAACCCATCATTCTAAGCTATGGAAACTATACTCTAATAGGGATGATCATCATTTCATCGTACTTACCTCTAGTCCATGACTTTGATTACCACCAAACCATGCTTAATGAATATCCAAAACATCTCGTTCGTGAATTTCAAGAAATCTCAACTATGGAAATCATGCCGAAAAGACCTAAAATACACACTTGACTTCCTAAAAAGTCATCACTAACCCACTGCACCCACGAGTGTAATAATGATCAATCCAAGAATCTCGTGTTGCATCCACTCCCACGTCAGATGAGGTATACAACCACTTGAAAAATCCTTCAAGGAATTTATCACGAACATCATGACTTGGAGTTTCAGAATCAATACCCAACATTCACAACCAAACTCCTAATAAACGACTCACAAGCAAACAGGGGGGTCCAGAAATGTAACCATTCCGCAAGTGACTCTCGCTGCATAACTAAGACTTCCATTCAAAGAAAAATTATACTATCCACACGATCCAAACCAGTTGGCCAATGAGCCTCCCGACCCCCGAAATGTTCTAACACCCAACCATGCCATATACTAACGATATAAGACCAAAGAGTCTCAAACATATGACTACTGGGTCCCACTCAAACATATGACTACTAGGTCCCACTTACATGAGTTATAAATTCATTGGTTCATGATACATCGTGACACCATTTAATCCACTGGAACGATAAGATCATGGAACATACTAATATTTCCATCATTTAATCATTGTCCTGGAGACTCATGACCAACATCACATGCACTGAGCATAACCTCAAGTGTCAGACAGGTCTGCTCACCCTATTCATCTATCCGAGGTTGATATGTTGTGTTGCAATGCAACTAAATAGCTAATGAGGAACAAATACCATTACCACTAACTAATATCGAAGAGGCTACATTCCCATATGAGTCTAAAAACCTCTAAACCATGCCTGCCAGAAACTCACAACTCGGATTCGACCAAGGCTTCCCTGACCATGCCAATCATGTGGGAACACCAAACAAACTTATCTACATAAAAATCATCTTACGTCGAGCCTTACCCAGGATAACATGACCAAACAGACCTCACCCACGGGTCTCCCTCGAGATAAGATAACCAGACGGTCCTCACCCATAGTTCTCACCCAATCTAACATAAGCAAACGGGATTCACCCACAATCAAGAGAAATACAAGCCTAAACATCGCTGCAGCTCTAACAACCCTCCTACCCAAACAAGGAGCGGCTAAAAACTAATGACGAGTCAGACTCAACCCACGCGAATGTTGTGATCCTCCCATCATGGACGAATTATGTATAGGGCCAGGAGGGGCTTTGCCCCCCCCCCCCTGATATTTGGATAGAAATTGAAACATCCCAAAATTCATGACCAAAAATTCCATTTTTAATTATTAAATAAAACCATAGTTATCAAAACCTCTCGTCAAAACATAAGTTATAATATCTCAAAACATCATGATCAGAGTATCCATATCAAAAACATATGTCAATATATCATAGTAAACATCCCAGGCTAAAACATCGTGGTTTGTGCAATGAAGTCATCCTGAGCTCTTCCCTTTGCTACCGGAAGTACCTGAAACCAAAACTGAAAACTGTAAGCACGAAGCTTAGTGAGTTTCCCCAAACTACCACATACGATACACATAATCACATAATCACATATAAAAATATCTTGGGCCCCGCCCCTTCATCGGGCCCTGCCCGGCATCGGACAGTGTCCGGCATCGGGCCCCGCCCGACATCGAGCAAAGCTCGGTATACATATAAATGTTGTTGGATAAGGTGTCTAAGTCCATAACTATTTCTGGTATGTACTTGACCCGACCCGGCATGGTCCATTTGGGTTGCATGGCACCATGCAATTGGATAAACTAAAATGAGAGAAATAACACTTATGGTTTATTAATATATTATAAGTTCTAATATATTAATAATATTATTTAATTAGTTTGATCAAGAATTAATTTAGAATTAATTAAGTGATCAAAAGATAACTAATTAAATATATGGGTAGATTATGTAAATCTTCCATATCTTATATAGTGGGCTAAGAGGCTCCGTGGATTATCAAGTTGGGTTCCACCCATAGGATGCTCCATGGATACTCCATGGGAGTTACAAACCCATGGGTCATGGAAATGAAGAGTCATGACACATTAGGGTTTACATGGTGTAACCCTAGATGTGTCAACACTATATAAGAAACCCATTCTCCACCAAAATCGGACACACATAAGAAACAAGAGGGCTAGGCCGATTTTAGAAGTGTGTATTCTCTCTAAAGTCATTCCAAAAGCATTTGGTGTTGTGTGAAGCATTTGAGGCATCACACTTGGGGTGCTAGGCTCACAAGGTTTCAAGGATCATAAGCAACAACAAGGTAAGTTATTCTATCTTTCATGCAAGTTAAAATTTGTTCCCCATGTATGCTAGATAGGAATATAACCTTAGAATTCAACTTTGCATGATAATTAGACAAACGTAGATCCAAGGTTTTTAGGGTTGCATGTACACTTAGGAAGTGTTAGAATGCTCAAAACCCATCAGTGGTGTCAGAGCCAGGTTTGTTTGTTGTTTTTTTTTGTGTGCAAACAGCTTGAAAAAAAAATTGTTTTTCTGTTTTCTGCTCGTATGAAAGTTTGCACATTTGTTGTTGGAAATGGACTAGAAACATTACCCTAAACTGTTTTGATGTTTTAAAGCTTGTTTTAGATGGTGTAATGTTTATGCTAATCCATGGCAATTATTAAAATTACAAGTTTTTTTTAAGTGTAATTTTTGATTCTTGAAAGTGTTCATATTCATGTTCTTGAACTTATGAAGATTAGATGATCATAGGAATTGTTTGTAACCTTCATGGTAGTTTAATTCATGATCATAATGTGTTTTAATTGAGTCCATAACTTGTCCTCAAGTTATGGAAAACCAAAAGTCTCACTTTTATTAAAGCCATTAAAAGAACACAAGAGTTATAAAAATGAAGAGTCTTCATTTTTATTACTCAATTAATTCATAAGTTATAAGAAATGAAAAGTTTTGGAAGTTTACAAAACTTGCCCTCAAGTTTTGGAACATGTAAAGTCTTGATTTAAACTATAGTTCCAACCCTTAGAATTTTAAAAGTTTAAATTCAACCCTTATACTTTATAATATTATAAGTTACTAATATATATATGTATAACGTCAAGTCGTCTTACCGCTAGTACGCCTCATTCACGAAGCCGGTCTATAAGGGGGGTATAAGGTTGTTGCCTATAAAATGGCAACTTAATGGGTGTCCACTCTCACCCACCACTTCCTTGATCGGTGGAGGGTCGTTAGCCGAACGGGTAAGACAAGGACTTATAAACTCTCATTAAAAGTATGATGAATATTATAAAGTAACTAAATGCTTTTATTAAATTCCCAATCTTAGTTACTTTAGGAAAATGTGAATAAGGTGCTAATCCATGAAATTACACTTTACACTTTGTTTAAGTCGTTGGTGGAGCGTGTGTGGTTAACCGACACACTAACTTGGACTTAACAAGGTAGGTAAAGGGTGACTTAAGGTTTACCATAGCATCGGTGGAGCGTGTGTGGTTTACCGGCACATCGATTGAGTGATAAACCTTGAGGGTACCAAGTGATTTGCATGGTTACTTCACACCTCGTTTTGTGATCCTCGGTATCCCAGTCACAAAACTTGGAGGGCACACTCGAGATTGAAACATGCCTTTGAAAAGTTCATTGAATCTCAAAAGAATCTAGGAATTTCTAAGAACCAATTAAAAACCTAATATTTATATTTCGTTTTTCATGGTGGAAATTGGTGAATCGTCATTCACCTACCTTTCAAATATGTTATAGCTTGGATTACGGCATACCTCTTCTAAGTTATAATATATTGTGATTGGATCCTAACCTTAATATTACATTTGGGTGTTTTATTAAGGACTCCCTTAATATCTAAACTAATCTTGTTCTCTTCTTTCAGATGTCTTCAAACAATGCTGCTTCTGGCTCTAATCCTAATGGCTCCTTTACCCTTATGAACTTGTGTGGGAAAGTCACTTTTGATGGATCCAACTTCAATGAATGGATCAGAAACATCAGGATGATTACCCGCTACGAGGACAAAGAATATGTCCTTGACAAGGAGCTTAAGGAGATTGATGAGACCACTGCAACTCCCCAGGAGATCGCTGACTTCCGGGCACATGAAAGGGATGCTACAAAAGTGGCATGCATCATGTTGGCCACCATGACAGCGGAACTCCAAAAGTCCTATGAGGACTTCTACCCTTTTGAAATGCACCAAGATCTGATGGAAAGATACCATCAAAGTGCATGACAAGAGAGGTATGAAATCATATGCTCTATCATAACAACCATGATGAAGGACGGGGAATCCGTCACGAGCCACATGCAGAAAATGCAAAGGTATGTGGATCAGTTGTTGAAGCTTAATGTGAACTTCCCTGAGGAGCTTGCAATAGATATCATTTTGCACTCCTTACCATCGTGCTATGATCAATTCCGCATGACATATCACATGAATAAGGAAGAGGTCACACTCAGCAAACTTCAGGGACTCCTCAAGACCGCAGAAACAGGTCTTAAGGGTAAGTCGGTTGTTAACACTCCTACTCCAAACTCCGCCCCGGTTTTAGCAATCGGGAAAGGTAGAGGGAAGAAGAGGAAGAGCTCTTCGAAGGGTACCAAGGCTAGGACCCTTGATGGCTCTTCTTCAAGTGGAACCAAGAAAGGTTTTGTCACTCCTTCTTCTGACCCTAAAGATGCTGAATGCTTCTATTGCCATGAAAAGTCACATTGGAAGCGGAACTGCCCAAAGTACCAGCAAGATGTGAAGGATGGGAAAGTTAAACCCAACCATGCAGGTATTTACACTATCTTATCTAATAACTCACCCCATTCTAACTCTTGGGTCCTTGATACCGGTTGTGGTATTCATATCTGTTCTGATTTGCAGGGACTAAGTAGAAGTGAGAATGTGGAGCATGAAAGAATAAACTTAATCATGGGGAATAGGAAAGCTTTACCTGTCACCAAGATTGGAGTTTATACTTTATCGCTAAGTAGTGGGTTTAGTTTAGATTTGAATAAATGTTGTTATTCGCCATAAATGGCAAGAAATATTCTTTCCTTTCATGCATTGTATAAACAAGGTTTCACCTTTTCATTTGATAATGAAGTTGGTTCGATTAATGCTTTCTTTAATAATGTTCTTTATTTTAAAGCATTACCTTGTGATGGTGTGTATGAAACTGTATATGTGGTTAATAACTTAGGAAATAATGTATTGTGTATTGATTCTGTTAATGATAATAACTTGGATAAAGCATCATTATGGCATTGTCGTCTTGGACATATAAGCAAGAAACGCATAGGCCAACTCCAAAAGGATGGAGTATTGGAGTCATTTGAGCTAAAGTCAGATGATAGTTGCGAATCATGCTTACTTGGAAAAATGACAAAGTCACCCTTCACAGGTTCTTGTGAGAGGGGTGAAGGTTTGTTGGATCTTATACACACGGATGTGTGTGGGCCCTTCAAACATGCCACAAGGGATGCTAATCGTTATTATTTGACTTTTACTGATGATTACACTAGATATGGATATGTCTACTTAATCAAGCATAAGTTAGAGACTTTTGAGAGGTTTAAAGAGTTTAAACAGGAAGTCGAGAATCAATTGGGCAGGAACATTAAGATGCTTCGATCCGATCGAGGTGGTGAGTATCTTAGTTCAGAGTTCCTCGACTATCTTAGGGAATGTGGGATTGTCTCACAATTGACACCTCCCAGGACACCGCAGTTGAATGGTGTAGCTGAGAGGCGTAATCGAACCTTGTTGGATATGGTTCGTTCCATGATGAGTCGAGCTTCGCTACCAATCTCATTTTGGGGGTATGCCTTAGAGACTGCCGCCCATATCCTTAATCTAGTTCCCACAAAGAAAGTTGCCAAAACTCCTCATGAGATGTGGACTGGCAAAGTACCCAAACTAGACCACATTAAGCTTTGGGGTTGCGAGGCTTTCGTGAGACGCGAGACTCATGATAAGCTCGAACCTCGAAGTGAGAGGTGTATTTTCATCGACTACCCACAGAAATCCTTTGGTTACCTCTTCTACAGACCTAGTGAGAATGTGGTCTTTGTAGCTAGGAGGGCTTTCTTTCGAGAGAGAGAGAGTTCATAAGCCAAGGAGACAGTGGGAGGCAAGCTGACCTTGAAGAAATTCAAGAGTCAAGTGGTGAAGGAACTTCAAACCCTAGCACTCAACTTGAGGAGGAAACTCCTGTTGAGCCAATTGACAAGTATGTACCTCTGAGGCGTTCCACAAGGGTTAGGAATGCACCTGAGCATTACTATGGATTCCATATTACTGCGGAAGGTGATACACTTATCAGTGATGAGACACTGATAGGTGTGGATGAACCTAACAGTTACGCGGAAGCCATGGCAGGCCCTGAGTCAGCCAAGTGGAAAGAGGCAATGGACAGCGAGATACAGTCCATGTATGACAATCAAGTTTGGAACTTGTTTGAGAATGTACCAGGTCGTAAGACTGTAGGGTGCAAATGGATCTTCAAGAAGAAGACCGACATGGATGGTAATGTACACAATTATAAGGCACGACTGGTTGCAAAGGGGTTCTCACAAACTCCGGGAGTTGATTATGATGAGACCTTTTCTCCAGTGGCCAAGATTAAGTCTATTAGGGTTATGTTAGCCATAGCCGCATTTCATGATTATGAAATATGGCAAATGGATGTCAAAACCGCTTTCCTTAATGGAAAGTTGGCTGAGGATGTTTACATGAGTCAGCCAGAGGGTTTTTTTCAACACAGAGTACCCTAATAGAGTGTGTAAGCTTGAGAAATGCATTTATGGGTTAAAGCAAGCACCTCGCAGATGGAATCTTTGCTTTGATGAGAAAGTCAAGGAATTTGGCTTTTCTAGGAGTGAAGATGAATCTTGTGTATATGTCAAGGCTAGTGGGAGTATAGTTAGCTTTTTGGTATTGTATGTGGATGACATACTACTCATAGGAAATGACATCCCAACTCTGCAGGAAGTTAAGTCCTGGCTTGGGAAGTGTTTCTCTATGAAGGACCTAGGAGAAGCTGCCTATATTCTAGGGATAAGAATCTTGAGAGACCGGAGTAAAAGACTAATTGGACTTAGTCAGAGTACCTACTTGGATAAGGTGCTGAAGAGATTCGGCATGCAGGACTCCAAGAAAGGAGAGTTACCCATCCAGAGTAACGCCAGATTGAGTAAGACACAAAGCCCTAGTACAGAGGCTGAGATAGCAGAAATGAGTCGAATACCTTATGCTTCGGCTGTAGGATCGATCATGTATGCTATGACGTGTACTCGACCTGATGTAGCCTTTGCTTTGAGCATGGTTAGCAAGTACCAGGGGAACCCTGGCAAGGCACACTGGACTGCGGTAAAGAATATCCTTAAGTACCTACGGAGGACTAAGGACTGGGTCCTTACCCTCGGTGGGAGTGAAGACTTGAGAGTTGTAGGGTGTAGTGATGCTAGCTTTCAGACTGATAGGGATAATTTCCGCTCTCAGTCAGGCTGGGTCTTTACCTTAAATGGAGGAGCAATTTCTTGGAAGAGTTCCAAGCAAGAGACAGTGGCTGATTCAACTTGCGAATCAGAGTATATAGCAGCTAGCGAGGCAGCAAAGGAGGCGATATGGCTGAAGAACTTCATTGGAGACCTTGGAGTTGTACCAGCTATTAAAGAGCCAATGGAAATTTTCTGTGATAGTGAAAGTGCAGTTGCCTTAGCCAAGGAACCAAGGGATCACGGGAGGTCCAGACACATCGACAAAAAATACCATTTCATCAGACATCGAATAGAAGAAGGACTCCTCGTGGCAAAGAGCGTATCATCGGATGAGAATCCAGCAGATCCCCTCACGAAGGGACTGACTCGGGTTAAGCATCTCCAACATGCTCGGAGCATAGGGCTGAAGGATGATATTAGATTTAGTAGTTAGATAACCTTGAAATTTGTAAAGTGTAATTGACATTAGATGATGAATAAAAGGTGTTTTATTTATGAGTAAAGTGTTGCTATCTCTTGTCGATCGTTTACTATATTTCTTTTGCATGTTTTGACTTCCAGAATAATTATGTTTGGTATATCATATTATTCGAACCTCCACAGTCGGTCATATGTCGGAAGTAGGTATGAATCAAGACTGTCATGATTGGTTGCAGAGGTCTAAGTTGTTGGACATGGCTACAACACTCATGAGTGCTCATAAGTTCTGAGCATTGGACTCAACCCACGCTCACTGGAATCACTTCATGGAATTTATCTCGAGTGATCGTGAGACGGTAATATCATATAAGTCTTCAAACCTAGAGATATGATTTGTTACTTATGAGTTGGTTATGCATTGATTGTACGTTAACGCATTGGTAACTCGATGTTATAAAACGTGCTTTTGTGTATAATTCAATGAGTGGTAGAACAAACATATGAGTCGAAGTTTATCTGTTCCTTCTTGGATTAGAAGATGATATCTGGGCCCCTCGATGATTTTGTTTTGACCTATGTACCGGGCCCGGTCAGAACTAAGTTGATGTGTTCAATTAAGTTCTTTGTCAAAAAAATCGGAAATCAGGAAACAAACTGCTGGACAATAAGTAAGACATTGTTCCATGTATTTGTCCGGCTGATATCTAGAACAGAGGATTATATGATCACTTATCTTAAATGGAATATCAGCATCTTCTCAGTTCCGAGAGACCTTGAAAGAGCTATGATTGCCGATCGGTTCCTGAAGTATTGCAGTTATAGTTATTAGATTTATCCAAGTGGGAGACTGTTGGATAAGGTGTCTAAGTCCATAACTATTTCTGGTATGTACTTGACCCGACCTGGCATGGTCCATTTGGGTTGCATGACACCATGCAATTGGATAAACTAAAATGAGAGAAATAACACTTATGGTTTATTAATATATTATAAGTTCTAATATATTAATAATATTATTTAATTAGATTGATCAAGAATTAATTTAGAATTAATTAAGTGATCAAAAGATAACTAATTAAATATATGGGTAGATTATGTAAATCTTCCATATCTTATATAGTGGGCTAAGAGGCTCCATGGATTATCAAGTTGGGTTCCACCCATAGGATGCTCCATGGATGCTCCATGGGAGTTACAAACCCATGGGTCATGGAAATGAAGAGTCATGACACATTAGGGTTTACATGGTGTAACCCTAGATGTGTCAACACTATATAAGAAACCCATTCTCCACCAAAATCGGACACACATAAGAAACAAGAGGGCTAGGCCGATTTTAGAAGTGTGTATTCTCTCTAAAGTCATTCCAAAAGCATTTGGTGTTGTGTGAAGCATTTGAGGCATCACACTTGGGGTGCTAGGCTCACAAGGTTTCAAGGATCATAAGCAACAACAAGGTAAGTTATTATATCTTTCATGCAAGTTAAAATTTGTTCCCCATGTATGCTAGATAGGAATATAACCTTGGAATTCAACTTTGCATGATAATTAGACAAACATAGATCCAAGGTTATTAGGGTTGCATGTACACTTAGGAAGTGTTAGAATGCTCAAAACCCATCAAATGTATCAACAAATACACATATAATAATCACATAACATAATTATATAAACATTCCTCGGGCCCCGCCCGACATCGGACCGTAATTCGGAAAGCATACTATCATTCCTCGGGAAATGCCCGACATCGGACCGTGATCAGGAAACATCCAAATAAAGACACATGCAAGAATCACGAAGACATCAATCATACAAACATTCCTCAGGCACCGCCCGACATCAGATTGCAATCCGGAAACATATAAACATACATCAGGTACCGCCCGCTATCGGACCTTAGTCCGAAATAAATACAATCATAAATACGGGCCGGCATTGGTGCCTTCGACCCGTTCAAACAGGAGGAAAACTCACCTCGAATATTGGAAAAGTAGCTGAACAGTACCAGGCTCCGAAGATCAACCCAACTCAATCCCCTAAACATAAAAGATTTCCTTAAGTACCCATTCATACTCATAACCCCTTAAAGGTCAACTTTGGTCAAAGTCAACGCCTAGGGTCAATGGTCAACTTTCCTCATCATTTTGTCCTCACTTCGTGACCTTATTTGGCTCATTTCTTGAGAGTCAACTCGTTTTGGGTCGACACAGTGAGTCGACACAGTTTACTCGTCTTAGGGTTTCAGATCGGGGCAACCGCCATGCTCACGTCGTGAGACCATATTTCTCACGTCGTGAGAACTGTTCTGTGATCATTAAGCTCTTAACCCTTTAATATACGCATTGGGACTTTCCAGATACCATATCTAGCCTAAAGGACCATAAAAATCATCTTTTTTCAGTCATGCATGTCCTATGCATGACTTGAACACTAGTTAGGTCAAAAGACGGGTACAAACATCAAGATTCAAACCTGTAGTCCAAAACTTGCACCAAAATCAAGATCCAAGGGTTCTAACACAACAAATGACTCAATGATCCATAAAATTGCTAACTTTGTGGACCTCATACATGATAATCCAAGATCCCATGCAAAGAAGGTAACCATAACCTAGATCTAGCAAAATTAGAAGAGAAAGGTGGGATCTTTGAGACTTACAGAGGCTTATGAGCTCAGAAGTGCCACAATGAGGAGTTTATCTTGCCAAAAAGGAATCACCACAAGAGGTTCTTCTTCTTCTTCTTCAAGGAATTCAAAGCACCAATAACACAAGAGCTCAAGAGGGCCGAATCTAGGGTTTTTCTATGACTTGGGAGTGAAAGAGGGTAAGGATGGGCGAACCCAGCCTCCTCATTCTGTTTTATACTCGATTTTAGGGTTTGGAACCATCATGCCTGACTCATGTCGTGAGATCTTATGCCTCACGTCGTGAGGTTCAAGAACACGGGTCAAACGGTCAATGATCCTACTCACGACGTGACCACTATGGCTCACGTCGTGAGCCTCTTCTAGATGCAAAATCGGGATTCGGATGCTACAATTCTCCCCCACTTGAATCAGACTTCGTCCTCGAATTCTACTGTCTCAAATAATCTTGGATAATGCTCCCTCATCTCCTCCTCTGGCTCCCACGTCCACACTGAACCCTTGCCGTGCATCCACTACACCTTCACCAACTGTACAACATTGTTCCTCAAAGTTTTCGTCTTCCGATCCAGAATCGCTACTAACATCTCAATGTAGTTCAGGCGATCGTCCACCTGAATGTCCTCCAAAGGCACAACTGTGGAATCATCCATTAAGCACTTTCGCAGCTGAGAGATATGGAATGTACTGTGGATCTGACTAAGCTCGACTGAAAGATCAAGACGATAAGCTACACGGCCCACCAGAGCCAAAACCCTGAACGGACCGTTGTACCTGTGACCCAGCTTGCCCCGATTCGTGAATCGGATAAAACCTTTCCATGGTGACACCTTCAAGAGAACCATATCCCCCACCTGAAACTCCAGGTACGACCGGCGCTTGTCGGCATAGTTCTTTTGCCGACTCTGAGCAGTCTGGAGCCTGCTCCGGACCTGCGGGATCATCTCGGTAGTCTTAATTACCACTTCGGTACTCCCCATGACTCTCTGACCGACCTCACCCCAACAAATCGGGGTCCTACACTTCCTCTCGTAGAGCATCTCGAAGGGAGGTCGATCTATGCTAGCATGATAACTGTTGTTATACGAAAATTCCGCTAACAGAAGATACGTATCCCAACTCCCACCAAAATCCAACACGCATGTGCGTAGCGTATCCTCCAGAGTCTGAATCGTCCTCTCACTCTGCCCATCCATCTGAGGGTGAAAAGTTGTATTGAAGTGAAGACGAGTACCCATCTCGTCATGGAACCGCTTCCAAAATCTGGAAGTGAAGGAACATCTCGGTCTGACACAACCGACACCGGCACTCCATGACGTGCCACTACCTCGCAGATGTAGATCTCGACTAGCTTCTCAGCCGATATACTCTCCTGTATCGGGATGAAATGTACACTCTTCGTCAACCGATCCACGATGACCCAAATACAATCCACTCCACGTGCGGTACTGGGAAGATTTGTGATGAAATATAATCCATAGTGATGTCTTCACATTTCCATACGGGAATCTCCAACGCTGCATCTTGCCGTGAGGTCGTTGGTGCTCGACCTTGGCTTTCCTAAAATTCAAGTATCACTCCACATACAAAGCTATGTCCCGCTTCATGCGGGGCCACCAATAATCAGGGCGAAGATCCCGATACATCTTCGTCGCCCGGGGATGAAGGGATAATCTCGACTTGTGAGCCTCCTCTATCAGGACCTAGCGTACATCACCCTGGTAAGGAACCGATACCCTCCGATGCAGGGTCAACAACCCATGGCTGTCATAATCAAATGAAGCTACCTGAACTATGATCCGGTCACACTTCCGGCGCTCCTCCTTCATACCCTCGACCTGAGCCTCCCGAATCCATTCCAACAACGGAGTAATCACTGTCATCCTCAGGCATATATCTCGAATCAGAGCTGCGTCCGCATTGCGGCTAAGAGCATCGGCCACCACATTGGCATTCCCCGGGTTATAAAGGATCTCACAGTCATAATCCTTCATCACGTCCAACCAACGACGCTGCCTCATGTTCAGATTCGGCTGGTCCATCAGATACCTCAAGCCCTTATGGTCCGTGTAAATGGTACAACGAACCCCATAGAGGTAGTGTCGCCAAATATTGAGGGCGAAAACTATAGACCCCAACTCCAAATCTTGTGTCGGGTAATTCGCCTCATGAGGCTTCAAGTGCCTCGAAGCGTATGCTATCACGCGACCCCGCTGCATCAACACTGCACCCATACTCATGATCGAAGTGTCACAGTAAACCACGAAATCATCGATGCCCTCCGGCAAAGTCAAAATCGGTGCCTCGCACAACTGTTGTCTTAGAGTCTCGAAAGTTGCCTGCTGCTCAGGCCCCCAACAGAATGTCACCGACTTCTTGGTCAGTCGGGTCAGTGGAACAACAATCTTGGAGAAATCCTGGATGAATCTCCGATAATAACCTACCAGACCATGAAAACTCCGAATCTCGGATGAAGACCTCGAAACCTCCCATCTCATCATAGCCTCTACATTTTTCGGATCGACCAGTATACCGTTCTGGTTGACGAGGTGTCCCTGAAGCTGCACCCAGCGGAACCAAAACTCGTACTTAGAGAAATTTGCGAAAAGTCTCTCCCTCCTCAGTATCTCCAGCACTCTTTCAGGTGCTCCTCGTGCTGCTCCTGAGTCTTGGAGTAAACCAAGATGTCATCGATGAAAACTATCACAGACCAGTCCAACATCGGTCAGCACATGCGGTTCATGAGATCCTTGAACGCGGCAGGACATTGGTGAGCCCAAACGGCATTACCACGAACTCGTAATGACCATATCGAATCCGAAAGACTGTCTTCTGTACATCCTTGTGTCTGAGTCTCATCTGATAATAACCTGATCGCAGATAAATCTTGGAGAACCAAGATGCACCCTGAAGCTGGTCAAATAAGTCATCAATCCTCAGGAGGGGATAACGGTTCTTCACCGTTACCTTATTCAACTCCCGGTAATCTATACACATCCGATGTGACCCGTCCTTCTTTTTCAAAAACAGGATCGAAGCTCCCAATGGCGAATTGCTCGGCCAGATAAATCCCTTGTCCAACAGCTCCTGCAGCTGTGTAGACAACTCCTGCATCTCGGGAAGAGCCAACCAATATGGTGCCTTGGCTATCGGAGCCGTACCAGGAACCAGGTCAATCCTAAACTCTACATGCCTCTCCGGATGCACCCCAGGAAAATTCTCTAGGAACACATCCGGGTAATTCCGTACAATCGGTACATCATGCACTGTCGCTTTACCCTTATTCCGGGTATCCATAACATAGGCGACATAACCTGCACAACCCTGCTGAAGGTAGCGCCTAGCTCTCGCTGCTGTACACAAAGTCGGCCCTGTTGGGTTTTAGTATACTACAACATCCTATGGTGCACATACAACCCTAAATACCTTGGATCTATGTTTTCTCTATTATACATGCAAATATGAAGTTTCCAAGGTATTACCCTATACTAGCATACAAATATCATATACTAAACAAGAATCTAGTTAGGATAACATACCTTATGGTGGAGCTTGAAGTCTTGATGTATCTAGCCTTAAGAGCTTAGCCCCAATAGTGTGGAAGCCTCAAGTGGAATCACAACACACCATGGACAAAGGATGAACTTGAGAGAGAATCTCCATGCACCTAAAAACACCCATGAACTCCAAGAACTTCATGTGTAACCATAAGTGGCGTTTTTAGGTCATGATGCATGTATTTATATGTGTGGTATTTCAAGAGTCATGGGTATAACCCAAATCCATACCCATGGGTTTTATGATCCATGGTTCATGTGGCCCAAATCCTTATGTATCCATACATAAACTTGGTCCAACATGGATCATAAGCCCAACACATATAAATATAACTAATTAACATAATTAGGCCCCATAGATTTAATTAGTCTCTTTTGATCACTAAATTAATTCCAAATTAATTCTTGATCAATACTAATTAAAACATATGATTTCATATTAATACATTATAACTTATAATATATTAATAAACCATAAATAACCTTCTCTCAAAAGTCCATCCTAACAAATTGTCCTGATGATATGCAACCCAAATGGATCATGCTACTCTCGGGTCAAGTACATACCAATAATAGTTATGGACTTAGACATCTAATCCAACAGTCTCCCACTTGGATAAGTCTAAAACTATTATTACAAATACGACTTCATAACCCGACTAGCAATCGTAGCTCTTAAAGCTGCTTTCGAACTCTGAACAAATCAAATGGCACGTCCATTAGATAAGGGATCATATATTCCTCCATTCTAGATATCATATGGACTGAGACATGGATTATAATCATTCTCTCTGTCCATTTGTTGTTTCCCGATTTCCGATTTATGACGACTGACGAATTGAACAAATCAAATCAGTCCAGGCTTGGCCAAGCACTTAGGGGTGTCATCACTAAATCATCGAGGGGCCCACATATATCGCTTTTATCCCAAAGGTAAAAGGAATGGATAAACTTCGACTCATATAGCTTGTTCTACTACTTGTTGAATCATACACAAATGCACGTTTTATAACATCGAGTTACCAATGCGTTTTCGTGCAATCAATGTATAACCAACTCATAGTAACAACTCATATCTCTAGGTTTGAAGAATATAAGATATTATCGTCTCATGATCACTCGTGATAAAATCCATGAAGTGATTCAAATGAGCGTGGGTTGAATCCAATACTCAGAACTTATGAGTACTCATGAGTGTTGTAGCAACTCTTGCTATGTCCAACATCTTTGACATCTACAAGCCAACTCATGGTAGTCTTGATTTATATCTACTACCAATATATGACCGACTGTGGATGGTTTGAATAACTTAGTCATCCGGGAAGAATGACCTAGTTTATTCTGGAAGTCAAAACATGCAAAGTGAAACACGAGAATAATACTAATCCTATATGGCCCCAACACTTTGAGTGTAAATAAAAACACCTTTTATCTAAGCACCACATTGATTACTCATTATTTATGTTTCGATTAATCAACTTAATACTTGAATAAAAAACAATAGTCATGCCATGCTCCAAGCATGCATACTATGTTTGTCCAAACAATAAATATGCCATACTCCAAGTATGCACACTATGTTTTTCTATGGTCCTTACTTTGTGAAATGGATCAATTGAACATGATTCCAATGATGCTCATATCACAATCCCAATACTTATTGTAAATGTAAGAATGCCAAACTCTTGCCATTACATTATACTTCCAATTGTCCATGAGCAACCAATCTTTGGTAGACCTCAGATTGTCCTCGACAATTGCTTAATCATTTTAGTCATATGGGACACGAGTCATGCTACAAAATTTTTATTTGCCATGTTCTCACAATTCGAACTATGAAGAGGTATGCCGTAATCATAATCGAATTTTGAGGACGCAACATATATAGAATTTCCTTATGTTGAACCATTCCAACATAACATTCATATATATCCTTGACTAAAGTTGATTAAAATCTCAATCTAAGCTTTTAGAATTGAAATGAAGTATATCTTCTCCCTTATTTATAGCAAAACAACTTTTCAAAACGAATCGAAACTTTTGTTTCTATAGTTAACATTGTTAACTTGCAACACTTAGCATAATAATCATGCTCCCACTAGCACAATGATTATTATCTTACTAGCATAACACTTATGCTCCCACTAGCTTTGACATGTAGCCAGAAATCAACTGGACTTCTAGAAATCAATACTTTATTGACTTCCTTACCAAAGTTCAGATTTCTGATACGAGATTGCTTTGACAAGACTTTATCAACATCATACACCTTATCTTAGATAGCTCACAGGTGTGTCTAAACAATTTCAGAACTATGAAAAGGGATGCCGTAATCATAGTATCAATTGTTTAGACCTTTTTCATTTCTCATAAGTCCATGTTAGTGTGCCGGTTAACCACGCACACTCCACTAATGACTTTGAGAATGCGAATATCACAATTGCTACCTACTTAAAATCTACTTAGTGAGAATGTTTCCTCACCATCATTTTCATGAATCGGAGAGAAACCTTATGACACTTAGATTTTTATGGTGTATGTGTTCCTATCCATGTAAATTTGTCAAAACCATAATCACAAGACTAGGTTAGTGACAAATCCTAACTCATATGGACTGAAGTTGAGCAATCTTAACTTCTTGCCACTTGGTAGCACAAGACCTACCATTGCTTCCAAGTAGTTATGCAAATAACTGAGAATATGTAAAACTCAAATGCATAGCCAACTTTAACTGGAATGGGCACAAAAATAAGAATATGTCAACTCGATAGGTTATAAACCTCTAGTCATGTGCTAGTGATGAAATACATGTTTTATTCTTGATTAGTTCTTGAAACTATTTCAGGATCTTTTAGACTCCCACTATCCTCTTGACATATAAGACTCTCATGCCAAATATTTTAGAGATAGTGTGGATTCTAATCAAGACAAACACTTCACACAATTGGCATTAGCTGGTCTTTGTTTTATCCAAAACAACACAACTTACCAATTCCAAATGTACAAGAGTAAGAAACATGTTACTCTACATTTGAAAACTGTTATAAACCTTTCTTAAAATCATGTCACTCAAGTTACAATCTTAGAGTATGACTCTAAGAATTTTTTTTTTTTTGGAACGAAGTATGATTTATCTTTTGATTTAACCATTTCAACAATTCATGATTCCTATCCTTAGCCAAACAAATCCACTAAGGTGTATTTAGAGGATCAATTGTGATATGGTTTTATAATCATTAAGATAATCATAAAACAAGATACTTAAAGTACTCTCCCATCTTTTCAGATTTGAGAAACTTTTATCCTTCTGCCTAATTTGATTCTTCTTATTCGCTCTGTCATTAATTGAAACTTTTCCAATATTTCATAATTACACTTAAACTTGTAAGCATAACCATATTTACTGAACTTTAGTAAATCATGACGAATAGTCTTATTGATCTTTTGTGGTGGACTTTGAACAGTTCACAAGAATGTGTACTTGATCCCTTAGTCCTTCACTTCAGTCACATATACATGTGAACAAGGACTTAGTCTTAATTTCCCAAAGATGACAATTCTCATTCATCACACAATACAACTTGCATGATTCCAAGTTTCTATCCAACTGAAACTTGGGTGATGAGAATCTTTCCTTATTTCGTAAATTATGACACTACCACAAATGAAAGAATCAAACCCATTTTCCAATATTGCTATCAATGGAAACATGTAAACAACAATTTTTCACAAATGCCATTGTAAGGATACTTAAAATAAATAAATCAAAACTATTTTTTTTTATTTTAAAACTTGCGGAAAAATCTTATCCTTACAATGCAAATACATATGAAAACTATGTTGATATCTATTCCTAAGCAATCTATCGTAACTCTTAAGCAGTTGCTCAAAATTCTGATCACCGAACCAACTTCGCGATCAGAATCAACATACTCTTTCTTTAAGCTTCCTTTGATTCTCTAAAACATCAAAATGTAATTATATTACATTATGTATTAGGAATCTCCAAAAGATACTTAATAGAGTTAGATAATGAACTTTACCTGAAGTAGAGTCAAACTTTTGACTTTACCATATCTTTCAGGTAAATATGGCAGCTTCGCAACCAATGCCCCTTTCTTTTGGCATATGGACTCTTTGGAAATGGTACATGAGACTATCTCAGACTTATCGTTTCTCTTTACCATTAGGTCAAATGACTTGACCATGGCTGATCCCTTTCTATTGGGAAGAGAAAGCTTTTCTGGACATCTAATGTTACCATTGTCAATGTCCATGGAAGTTTGGGAAGTTGATCTTCCAATCAAATTTTTCTTTACCAGTGCCCCAAATCATTGCTGATTTAGCAGCATCAAGCAAATAGGTAAGATCATTAAGGGTCATGTCTTGATCTGTCATCAGGGTGTGACTGAAGAACCAAGTCAACAACCAGCTACCTCGAGACTTCGACACCTGACTCTCCCGGCTTGACAATAGGGATTGAGTAACCTTGAACTTTTCAAGTATGTGAACATGTGGGATAGGGAGAATAGTTGGAGGAGGTGGAGGAAGTGAAGCATGATTTCCAGTCCCGTTAATGCAAAACAAAGGGATTAATCTTTCACCTTGATTGCCATGTCGGATATTATCTTCATCAAATAGCTTTTTCCTAAAGATTTGGGAAGACCATAGTTGTCTTAACTAGACATCTATAATGGGAGAAATTCAAGTTTAGTTGATTTAAAGTCCTTAATATAACACCCAAAATGAAATATTAAGGCTAGGACCCAACAACCTATTTATAACTGGAAGAGGGATGCCGTAATCCAAGTTATAAAATAGTTGAAGGTAGGTAAATGACGATTTACCAATTTCCACCATGAAAAACGAAATATAATTAAGTTTTAATTGGATTTGAAACTCCTAGATCTGTTGAGATACATTGAACTTTCAATGGCATGTTTGAATCTCGATTGTGCCCTCTCAAGTTTGTGACTGGGATGCCAAGGATCACAAACAAGGTGTGAATAACCATGCAAATTAACTTGGTACCCTTAACTTTATCACCTAATTGATGTGCCGGTTAACCACACACGCTTCACCAATCTATGATAAACTTAAGTTACCCTTTGCCACACATTGTCAGTCCCATGTTAGTGTAATTTCATGGGTTAGCACCATTTCACATTTTCCTAAGTAACTAAGATTGTGAATTTATAAGTGTTTAGTTACTTAGTATTTATCATTATACTTTTAACGCAGGGAGAATTATAGTCTTTATCCTACCCGTTCGGCTAACGACCCTCCACCAGTCAAGGAAGCGGTGGGTGAGAGTGGACACCCATTAAACTACCATTTTATAGGCAGTAACCTTATACCCCCCTTAGAGACTGGCTTCGTGAATGAGGCCTACTAATGGTAAGATTGACTTATTCTTATACATATCTATATAATTAAAATTATAATAATAGTATAAGGGTGTATTTTAAACATTTAAAATACTTGGTGGTTTAATCTATTAATTAAACTATACTCTTAATTTAATTAGACTTAAACCATGTCTTTATGATATTATTAACTCTTTTAATTATACACTTTAATTAATTTAATGAATTCCATAAAGTTTGAATTTTAACTATTAAAAATTCTATGGGTTGGAATTAAAGTATACATGGGGAGTTAACTTTACAAATTCCAAAACTTGAGGGCAAGTTTTGAAACTTTTCAAAACTCTTGGATTTTCATAACTTATGAGTTTAATTATGGTTTAATGAAAAACCTTTCAAGTTCCATAACTTGAGGACAATTTATGGAAGACATAAAATCATTTAATGATGACATTAAAAATAGAGACTCTTCCATTTTCATAACCTATGAGACTTAATGACACTTTAAAAAGAAAAACTCTTCATTTTCCATAACTTGAGGACAAATTATGGAGCTCATAAAAACCATTAAGATCAAATATTCCAAGTAACACAATAATCAAACAATTTTTCTATGATCTAGATTAAACTCATAAGTAAAGATAATTCACATCAACAATTTTCAAGAAATTAGCTAATCATATAAACAAATACAAAACTTGAAACTTTGACAATTATCCTTTGAAGACTCTTGGAATTAATAACCTAAAGAGTTAAAGAATGAGACATTTCACATTCATAACTTATGGAAGTTTCAAAACTCTTAAGATCACAACTTTTAAAAAAAAGACTTTTGAGCTCCAAAATTTTATGACAAAATTTTTAACTCCTTAAAAACATTTAGATCAAACTTTTAAAACTAATAAAATAATCATATCATTTTATCTTTTACTAAATTTGACCTAATTAAACTCATATAGCAAATGATTCAAATTTTACAAATAATTAGTTTTTCACAAAAACAAGTAACTATCTTAAAATTTGACAAAGTTCATGTTTTTTTTTCCTTTTTTTCAACTTTGAAAATCAACCATTTGCATGAATATAACAGAAAACAATCCATGGCTCTGATACCACTGTTGGGTTTTAGTATACTACAACATCCTATGGTGCACATACAGCCCTAAATACCTTGGATCTATGTTTTCTCTATTATACATGCAAATATGAAGTTTCCAAGGTATTACCCTATACTAGCATACAAATATCATATACTAAACAAGAATCTAGTTAGGATAACATACCTTATGGTGGAGCTTGAAGTCTTGATGTATCTAGCCTTAAGAGCTTAGCCCCAATAGTGTGGAAGCCTCAAGTGGAATCACAACACACCATGGACAAAGGATGAACTTGAGAGAGAATCTCCATGCACCCAAAAACACCCATGAACTCCAAGAACTTCATGTGTAACCACAAGTGGCGTTTTTAGGTCATGATGCATGTATTTATATGTGTGGTATTTCAAGAGTCATGGGTATAACCAAAATCCATACCCATGGGTTTTATGATCCATGGTTCATGTGGCCCAACTCTTTATGTATCCATACATAAACTTGGTCCAACATGGATCATAAGCCCAACACATAGAAATATAACTAATTAACATAATTAGGCCCCATAGATTTAATTAGTCTCTTTTGATCACTAAATTAATTCCAAATTAATTCTTGATCAATACTAATTAAAACATATGATTTCATATTAATACATTATAACTTATAATATATTAATAAACCATAAATAACCTTCTCTCAAAAGTCCATCCTAACAAATTGTCCTGATGATATGCAACCCAAATGGATCATGCTACTCTCGGGTCAAGTACATACCAATAATAGTTATGGACTTAGACATCTAATCCAACAGGCCCATGCTGCGGCCTCTCGCCCTGAATCACCAACCCTCCCCCACTTGGGGTCCGAACTCGCACTAGCTGCTGCACGCAGTCAATCACTGCCCTATTGGGGCTCAACCAGTCTATACTCGCGATAACCTTATTCCCTCGCAGGGGAATAGGGACTAAATCCACGAAATATTGCTCGTCGAACAACTGCAGTGTACATCCCCGACGAAACCTCGCAACCCGAACAGTCCTATCATATGCTATCTCTACATCAAGTGGACAGTCCAGCTGTCACACCCCCAAAACAGAACGGCAGAAACGTTCGGGGGTGGAGGACGTCATGTTCCATATTACAACAATGCATAATAGTAATCAAAGTACAACAACAATCATTATATTTACAAAGTTATAAGTTTTATATCTGTATTCAAAACATAATGTACATGACAACAAAAGTACAAGTTTTAAAGACATGTGTTTATATAGCTCAATCTTCTCAAAAGCTGTGGATGTACCTGTTTACTGTTTCCTTGAGAATACAAGTAGTTTTGAAAAGGTGTCAACAATTAAGTTGGTAAGTTCATAAGTATGTTTATAACTGCAATATGTTTTCTTGTTCTTTGATAAAGTTAATCATGTTTTCCTAGAAAATCCTATATTTTCTGTTGTATATGTATTTGTGTTCTGAACTAGTATTATATAGTTTTAATTCACATAAAACTATAAGATGAATCATTTCCCTGTACTAAGATAGTATTTTGTAACTTATACTATTATGAATTCTCTGTAGAAGCCTAGGTTTACCATTTGTAAAATATTGTGTTATAGTTTTAATATTATAAAACTATGTGAAGTTGTTTCCTTATTCATACACTAATTATTTAATTCAATACCAAATTGTGAGTTATTATAACCATACTAGATGACCTAAGATGGCCTGAACACGACGCTCTTCAGGCGTCACAAAAGCTACAACATTTGTCACCACAGGTCTGCCGACCTTGCTGTTGCAAGCAGCTTTGGTGCGGGATTGTCAGTCACGTATAGATCTATACACAAGTGTCACGCTCCCCTCAAGGAGATTCTGGTTATAATTTCAGGATTTTTGTTGATACTTGGAAAAGTACGTGAGGATTGTCTCACAAATGCTATAGTGATGATTATGTGTGAAATAATGAAAAGTTACTTAGATAAAATTCACTGTAATTAAGTGTCATAAACTATGATTTCAGTAAAGTATTATGTTTGTGTTCTGAAAAATATTCTCTACTTGTTTTCCGTTATGTACTCTGTTGATTTTCTGTTATGTATTCTGAACCTTGAAACTAATGAATAAGTTCTTTAAACTATACCTATTATAGTTTACTGTTTGTTTTACGGTAATGAAGACCTTTCTTAACTTTTGTAAGAATCTGTAATATTATTGTTCTATAAAATCCACTGTGTGTACTCAAATAGTATTTAACAGTTTGAAAATCATTTTATATTTATATAAATGTAATATTTATATAACTGTGATTAATTAGACCTTCGATTAAATAACTTTACCCCAAGCCCACAACCAAACAAGGAACAGGAAATTGGGTCAAATTACATATTCTAAATCTTCTGAATCCAAATTATATAATTTACAAAAATATAAATATGTAATTTGTGATAATTATAACAATTTAGAAACACTAAAAACGTTAAAAAAAATTAGATATTAACACAATTTTTATTGTGTTTCACTTGTATTCCCCCCACTTAAAGCAGTTAAAAATCATAAAAATGTAGGGGGTATGAACTCACCTTTTGTGAGTGATTCGATTGGAGGTTCAATATAGGATGTTATTTCCACGAGTTATATCCGGAGTCCTATAAGCATATAGTCCTATAAGCATATCATGTGATATATATGTATATTTTTAGTGAATATAATCACAAATATGATAAGGAATCGAACTAATTTGCAAGTCTAACTTACAAATAAGAGTATTAGAAGCAAAGATGGAAGTTGATTGGAGTTCACGGCCATAAGAGGGGTTCACGGCCCAAGAACAGTTGGTATTCTTGAGTTTTCGGCCCAAAGGTATGAAGATTGGAAGTGTTTGTAAGTTGACTACCAGATCAAGGTGTGCTTCTTACAAGATTCTAAGTTGAATTCAGGAGAATTTTGCATGTTCTTGAGGAGAGAGGGGGTTTTCGGTTGAATATCTAGAGAGAAAATGGTGTGTTTACGGCTGATATGTGAAGAATGAGAGAAATTTTCGGACTTCATCTATATGTAGAGAGAAAGTTCACGGCAGCAAACCGTTTATGGTTGGGTTCACGGCCGAGAACACATCCCAAGACGATAAGATGCAAGATTACAGTCGTACACCCTTCCCGAGGAGATAGAATCCGAAGGTTTGCGGTCCGAGGAATGCTTCACGGCCGCAAACTGTTCACGGCTCACGCGAGGTTTGCGGCTCAGAAGCCGTTTGCGGCCCGAAGGAAAGAAAGAAGAAAAAGATGCGAGGGTTCTAGGTTCAAAAAGTTTTCCTTCTTAAACAAACACCACCTTTGAATTAAAGGCATTTAAACCAAATTTTTAGATATAATATACTTAATATAAGATAGATCAAAATGAGGAGTTTGATTTTTGTTGACTAATATTAACTTTTACAAGAATAGAAATTTCTGGTTGTCACATCATCCCCCCGTTAGAGGGAATTGTAAGGTCCTAAAAATGATCTTTACCAATGACCAAGCAACAAACAATCACAATAGAAGAGGAAGAAGAAAAGAAATCGAGCTTGCACACGTTTATATTCAGAAAAACGTCAGGTACAACTCGATGGAACACTTTGTAAACTCAATGGCATCAACAACCACACAATGACCTACACCTCCACTATTTATACTGAACAAGACCGGAAACAGGGTTTATGACCGTAAACTCGGTTTACGGTCGTAAACATGTTTACGGCCGTAAACTCTGTTTACGGTCGTAAACACACTTTCTGAACAAAAACACTTAAACAACCCACAAACTGTGTTACAGACTCATACTGAACATAATACAATGAAAGCCTAGACCAAACCATTTACTGGACCCTTCAATCTCCCCCTTGGTTTGGTGCTAGCTTGGACTCAGCTTTTGTCGACCACCAGCACATCGGATTTTCCCATATCTCCGTTCCACATCTCTTTCTCGATAATCTCAGCAACCATCGAAGTGTACTCCTTTGCAACGGGCTCAAAAATGTCTTCAGCCACCTTGATCTGATGAATGGAGAGCTAATGTATATCCCACTTACCAAATTGAAGCAAATCCCTCTTGTCATACAAGCGGATACAATCGTCTTTAAGCTTGATGACAGCAGCAGCAACAGATTCATCAAACACCCAGTATTGCATGGATGCGAGAGATCCATCTGGATAATTTTGAAGAACGGGAACTTGCTTTACTTGAGCAGTAGCGGGCCACATCACTGATCGAAGTGGCTGACTTGTTTTGGGATCAATGACGCTAGGATAAATCTTGATAATAGACTCTGCAGTCTTCATTGAAGGGAAACCCTTAGCTACTTGATCTTCCAAAAATGATTTCAACTGAGTCGCCCTGGGATTGTTTGATGGATTTGAGAAAGGAGCTTTAGACAGCTCTCTAAGATCAATCCTAGTAAAGGAATGAAAATTGTGAGCATCCTTGTATAATTCAGTATTGCCGCTCTTTCTTCTCACCATAAACATATTCATAGTGTCATGGAATCCCCACGAGATGATTCCTGACCTATCACCATAAACGTCTCTGAAACGATGTTCGCCCAGATCCATAACGGTGATCTTTTGTTGATCCCAGGGGGCATTATGATATGCGCTCCTTTTGAATAGAAGTTGACCCTTTTCAGCTGACTTGGCCAATTTAGCGCGTTTTAATTCCATTATACTTGGAGCCTGAGCCGGGTCTTTCTCAAAGCGATTAACGATGGTGGTCGTCCTTGTAGGTTGTGGAACTATGGGAGTATCTTGATCAGGAAGATAGATCTTTGGCTCGTCAACAGATGACTTGAATTTGTCGCCAACGTTTTCTTCCAGCTTGTTTTTAAGATCGTAGTAGCTGGCGGTCAACAGACCGAAATGCGTTTGAAGGTCAGTAATTTGCTTCGACTTCAGAGCTTTGTCTTCGATAAGTTCCGCCACTTGAATATTGAGCTTTGTATTCTCAGTCTGAAGGTCTGCGACCTTGATATCCAGCTAAATATTTCTCTGATCTAAATCAACATTTTTCTGATTCAGAGCATCGATCCCTTTCTGGATTCCAACAAGTGAAGGATTCTCTTCTCCTGAGCTGCCACCCCCAATAGAAATTACTTTGCCATGTGAGGGAGGCGTTGTGAGTTGTTGTCTGGCCAAAAACCTGGCTAACTTAACCGAGGTAGCATCATGCTCTGGCCTGGGAGGAGAGAAATCCGTGGGGAATGAAGATCCACTAGCTTCATAGAAGGTAATAGGACCTTCACTGATAGGTTCAGATGAGATGATAACTGGAGTTGTTGGTGGAGCTGTAAAACTTTGAAGTGAACTCGAATCAAGAATTCCCTGTCTAGGGTCAAGTCTTCGTCTTTTTGATGGAGGGTGAGAGGCTTGTGTAGTTGTATGATCACTTTCCAATGGCTCAGAAGTAGGTAAAACAACATCAAGGGGAGGAATCCCTGATACTGTCACCATAGGAATTGCTATTTCCGCCGTTGGATTGGTAGGAGGAGGCGTGGCTTCGAGAACGTCTTCTTTTTCCCTTATCTCCGTTGCTGGATGAGCAACTTCATCGATATTTTCAAGCAGTGTCTTGAGGTTTACACAGGTCATGAAATCTTCATTGCTACCGAAGTTGAGAGGAATTTTATCGTTATCAAATCCTGTGAGGTCGAGGCCTTCGTATTAATCAGTCTCCGTTTCAGACCCCTCATTGTAATCTCCTTGTACCTGAACAGATGTCAATTCGTGTTCCTCAGCTACTTGAGCATTAGCAGCTGGACTTTCTTCCTCATCATGATCTGAAACTGTGATGACATCTTCAGAAACAACTCTCTCGGAGGAAGTGGGCTCAGAAGACATCTTGTCAGACGTTCCATGAGATTCGGAAGATTCATCTATTTCAGCAAATTTCCCGAATTTCACGAGAGGATGTAAGCCTTGGAAGACGACTTTTCCCTTTGGATTTTGCTTAATGAGACCAATCGTGTGCGAGCCTAATGACTTTATATCCAGCTTGTCACCATCTTTGATCATCTCTGGGAATTGGTTGTCGATGAACGTCTGAATAAATCTCGGATATAGCAAGAATGCATCTCTGGTCTCCTGGCTTATAGCGTTGATATTTACCAAGAACTCATCCAAAATGAATTTCGAGAAGTTGAATTTGATGCCAGCAGCCAGTGAAACGATAGCCCCTGTGTTCCTGAGAGAGATTTCATCAGCTCCTGATCTCCTTCCCGAGATACAGCTCACGAACACATGCGCCAAAAATCTCCAGTAGGGAGGCAGAAGCTTCTTCATCGTGGGAGGGTAGATGCCCTCATATCCCATCCTTTTGAGAACCTTTTGAACATCATCAATCCCAATTTATGTAGGAAAATCGGGTTGATCATTGATCAACAATGTTTCTCTAATATACTGCTCAGTGATTATGATCTTGCATCCTTTAACCACAGCTTTAACAACAATCGCACCATTTTCTTTTGACATCTTGGCCGTCTGCCAGAACTCCCGGACAATGTTCTGATAAATAACTGGATTCACAGTGATGGCACAAGCCAGGCAGCATTCTCTTAATCTATAGATCATTGATCTGAAATCTCCATGAGCAACAGGAGGTTCATCCAACACAATCGCCAGGTTATGCATGTCAGCAAACTTAAGATTCGCCATTGATCTGCACTAAAACAGGCCAAGTAAGAAAACAAAGTATTTAAACAATTTAAAGATTTAAGTTTTCTTAATTAAACAATTTTAATTTGGCCTTAAAAATTATTTTGACCACAAAAATTGGAGTTTACGGTCAATATTGGTCAAACATTGAGTTTACGGTTCAAAGTGGTCAAATAGAGTTTACGGTCCAAATTGGGTTTACGACCGTAAACCCATAGCAATGGTCACCTGACCGTAAACAGAGTTTACGGTCGTAAACTCGGAGGAGTTTACGGTCGTAAGCCCAAAATGAGTTTACGGTCGTAAGGCCAAAAGGAGTTTACGGTTCTTGAATCTCCCCAAACCGTAAACCATCCCCAAACCGTAAACGCCGACGAACACTTAAACCCCGATTACTCCTTCAGTTTCAGTCAAATCGAAGAACATACAACATTTCGCCAGTCGTTTTTAGCATACCTTCGAAGTGGACTAGTTGATTTCGCAAAAACTCACAATTTTTTTTTGAGGAGAGAGAATAGAGAGAGAAAGAGCTTGCGGCTGTAAGAGGGAGAAATGGGAGGTGAAAAAGGGTTTACGGTAGTAAGCCCCACCTTTTACACTTCCTTCGAGATTACCTGTCTCCCACACAGTATAATGCATAGTCAAAATCCCGATTAAAATTTTAAAAATAAAACTTTTGAGGATATTTAAAATAAAAGTAAAATTAAAATTAAACTAAAAATAAAATAAACTAATTTCTAAAATTTAAGAATTAAAGGATTTAAAAATTAAATTTTGACGATTATAAAAATAAAATAAAATAAAAATAAAAAATAAAAATAAAAATAAAATAAAATAAGAATAAACACAGACAAAATTTTATCTTAAATTTTACTGAAAATTTTCCTTGTGATACTGGGATCAAAGTTGTTAGACAGCCTTAATCCACTTGTCGGTACCTTTCATCTTCACATCTTTGTCTGGTCGATCGCCGGTATTGTGGTCCACTTAAACCCGAAAAATTGTGACAAATTAGGACATATTATTAGTTATAAGACAAAGTAATCCTAAGTTTCTAGATACTATTTCTTAAGGACCATTCAGCTGACGACGACCAATGATATTGTTGTCCACCTAAATCGAGCAGCGAGATCTATAGACAATCTGTAAGCGTTCAATTGTTAATTGTACTAGAACATGGTTCCCGCTTCCTGATATGCTCCAGTAATCAAGGACTTCCAGAATACTCCTTACATCAGGTGAGCAGACAATCATTAAGAGAGAAGATAGATTTAGAATGCATATGCTATACACCCAGGTCGGATCTCTTCCAATCACGCAGAGGGTGAAACATATGACTAACTGAAGTTTTTAGAGGGATTGAGAAGTAGAATGGTGCATATACTGTGTACCAGGTCGGATTGTGAGTCACGCAAATGAGACAGTATATGGCTAACAGATAGAAAGAATTGCATAGATAGAAGATGCAGAGAGATAGAGTTGCATATGCTACATTCCAGGTCGGATCTTTCGATCACGCAGAGGAGGCAACATATGACTAACAGATAGAAAGAAAGAATATAACCTTCTACAGACCTAATTTATCGGAATTCACCATTCACCCCATCAATACCGGGATTAAGGACATAATCCACACATCGAGGAAAAGTTAATCCACAGTTCCAGATACGAGTTCTTTAATATGACCAGTAGATTCCCATATATATCTCCCTACTCAATCTATCCAAGCGTCGTATTGTCAGGCTAAACGGATCTAACTAGGTCAAGATTTGTCAAGTCTATGAATTCCTTAAGTTCAACTCTGCCTAGTCATGTCCATTTAGAATCTTTCGTGCCTACCAACGCATCAAACCCAGAGCATAGACCCTTCAACTTTGGGTACGTTACGCAGACTCAGATTGCCTGTTATCACTTGATAATATCACTTCCCAGTACTATATCAACAAGCAAAACAGAAACAAGATGTTTTTGAATTTTTTTAAATTTTAAATTTTTTTTGTTTGGTTTTTGTTTATTTCTCCCCCTAAATTTGTGCATGGGTGAGAATGAAAACACTAAAATGCGCAAATTTAAACTAACCTAATGAATAACAAAAAAAAATTAATCCTCAAAACGAATCATTTTTAAAAATCCCACAAGCACATCGAATCGAGCTTTGTTAAAAGGCTTGGTGAACAGATCCGCCACATTATTGGCAGTGGGAACCTGTTCTAGCCTAATGAGCGAGCGCTCATAACAATCTCTGATAAAGTGAATTTTGATATCAATGTGCTTGGTTTTGGAATGTTGGACCGAATTTTTAGTGATTTGAATTGCGGCCTCATTATCACAGTGAATTGGGGTTTCTAGATAAATCAAACCGTAATCCAACAGCTGATGTTGGATCCAGATAACTTGAGAACAGCAGGCAGATGCAGCGACGTATTCCGCTTCTGCTGTTGAGGTAGAGACGGTATGTTGTTTCTTGCACTGCCACGACACCAGCCTATCACCAAGGAATTGGCACCCTCCCGATGTTGATTTCCTGTCAAGCTCACAGCCTCCATAATTACTGTCAGCAAAAGCGTATTAATCAAATTCAGAATTCTTCGGATACCAAAGACCCAATTTTGGGCTGCCTTTGATATACCGAAAAATCCTTTTGACAGCAATAAGATGAGAGAGTTTAGGATTAGCCTGATAGCGAGCGCATTGACGAACTGCAAACATGATGTCGTGACGACTTGCAGTAAGATACATCAGCGATCTGATCATCGATCTGTAGTGTGTCCGATCTACGGATTCGCCATCAATATCTGGATTCAGCAGGGGTCTTTCAGCCATTGGTGTCGATGCAGGTTTTGCGTCTTCAAACCCGAACTTCTCAAGAATATCCTCCACATACTTATCTTGATGTAGCAGGATTCCGGTTGAATTTTGTTTGACCTGAAGCCCCAGAAACATGGTCATTTCGCGCAGTGAACTCATCTCAAACCGCTTTTTCATCACGCCTTCAAACTCTTTGCAAAGTTGTGGACTGGTAGACCTGAAGATAATGTCGTCAACATAGATTTGGACTAGTATCTGATCATTACCAACATGCTTGATGAATAAAGTTTGATCAATAGTGCCGCGATAGTATCCATGCTCGAGCAAGTGCTTTGTTAGAGTTGCATACCATGCTCGAGGAGCTTGATGTAACCCATACAACACCTTGTCCAACTTGTAGACACGATTAGGAAACTTTGAGTTAACGAACCCAGGGGGTTGGTCAACATAAATTTCTTCCTTCACCTTGCCATACAAGAAGGCAGTCTGGACATCCATTTGGTAGACCGTGAAGTTCATATAAGAAGCATATGCGAGAAAGATACGAATAGCCTCCAATCGAGCCACGGGAGCATACACCTCAGTATAATCAAGACCCTTAACTTGTCGAAACCCGCGAACCACCAACCTTGCTTTATTGCGCACTATTAAACCAGAATCGTCTTGCTTGTTTCGATAGACCCAACGCGTGTCAAGAGACCTTTTGCCCTTTGGTAACTCAACCAACTTCCAGACCCCGAGCATTTCAAACTGATTTAGCTCTTCATGTATCGCATCTACCCAGCTGGGCTCATTCAAAGCCATGTCAACGTTCTTGGGCTCTATTTGAGAGATAAAGCAAGAATAGAGACATGCATTAACATCTCCACTCTGAATTCTAGTTTGAACCCCGTCACCGAGCTGGCCAATGACGTTATCGATCGGATGATCGCGTTAAATTCTTGAAGGAATGTCTTGGCTGATATCATTGAGTGAAACAGGAAGAGTGTGAATGTTGAAACCTCCATCATTTGCTGATTGATCCACATTGGATGGATCTGCTACAAACTCATTAGCAATTTCTTCAGGAAAGAGTAGTTCCATAAAAGTTGGATTGACAGCGGAAGCATCTCTAGACATAAACTCTCTTTCAATAGGGGTAAGAGGTGTAGCATCAGCATCAGGAGTTCCATCTTGAACTTTAGACTCTGGACTATCAGGTTGATCAGGTGACTCCCCCTCAGGTGAAGCAGAGGACTCCCCCTCAGATGGAGCAGAGGACTCCCCCTGAACCGTTGGAGGTCTGTAAACAACTTCTTCGTCTTCGTCTTCAGAAAACAATCTTCGAAGCAGAAGAGGATCCATTTGAGCCATCTGAAGACACATTTAAGGATTTGAAAAGCGATGTGTAATCAAATAACCAGTCAGGACCCACTCGAGCGTCTGTTTCATTCTCCTCCAACCAGCGCACATCATAGGATTCAACAATCTGCTTAGTCTTCTTGTTGTAAACCCTATACGCGGTGTGCGCAGCATATCCTATAAAGTAACAATCATCGGCTTTGGCATTGAATTTAGGGTTGGATTCCAAGTGAAGAAGGGTGCAAGGGAATCCAAATACACGGAAATGGCTGACTAAAGGCTTGTGTCCAAAGAGAATCTCGTACGGTGTCTTCATCTGTGCTTTGTTGAGTAGAACACGATTCTGCACGTAGCAAGCAGTATTAATCGCTTCGGCCCAAAAGAAAACAGGTAATTTTGAATCACATAGCATTGTCCTTGCAGTGTCTTTTAAAGTTCTATTTCTCCTTTCAGCAACGCCATTTTGTTGAGGCGTGTGAGCAGAGCTGTATTGACGCACGATCCCCTTTTCTGCACAAAAATGGTCAAGAACCGCATTCTTGAACTCAGTTCCATTGTCAGTACGAAGCGCCTTCACCTGGTTGTTGGTTTGTTTCTCAATCATCACAATGAACTTCTTTATCAGATCAGCATCCCCTGCTTTGTTGGATAAGAAGAAGACCCACGTGAAACGAGAGAAATCATCGATCACAACTAGACAGTACGAGCTTCTGTTGATGCTCAGGACGTTGACCGGACCAAATAAGTCTATATGCAATAGTTGGAGCACCTGACTGATTGAGTTGACTTGCTTGTGCAGGTGTGGTTTTCTATGATGCTTTCCATGGGCACATGACACACACTTCTCAAATGTAATAAAGTCTCTGACAGGTAAGCCTCGGACCATCTCATTCTTAGCAAGGCGATTCAGGTTTTTCGCTTTAGCATGACCAAGTCGTCGGTGCCATAGCATTGCCTTTTGTTCGGAGACTTTTGAAAATAGGCAAGTGACTTGTTTAGGGATGTTGTTGTTCATGTCAATAATGTAAGCATTCCCATCCCGCTTAGATTTTACGAGAATCCACTCTTCCGGGATGACAATGCCTGGCTTGAGAATCATGCATTCTTTATCGGTAAAATGGGTAGAATAGCCTTTGTCGCAAATTTGGGAAACACTCAACAAGATGTGCTTTAACTCGGGAGCAAAGTTGACATTCTCAAAGCTTAGCACTCTATTTGTAACAGTTCCTCTTTGAGTGATCTTGCCACCATCTCCGCCCGCGAAGGAAACATAACCCCCATTAAAAGATTGAATGTCGCTCAATTGGGAGATGTCTCCAGTCATATGCCGGGAGCAGCCGCTGTCGGCGTACCAAGGACGAACGACATTCCTCCATAATTGCCCTGCAAAATGAGCGGAATCATTTAGATTTGGGAACCCAGGTCATTACTGTCCTGGGTTTCCTTTTCGCTTTCTCTGATTTATCCTTTAATGTTTTCAAATTAGAATCCTCATTCCTAATCACTTCAGAGGATGGTAATGATGGATTGGAAATTGATTTGGGCATCCAATGATATTTAGGTTTTAAAACATTCTCAGGTGGTTTTGAAATAGGTTTCTTATGAGTTTGCACTGAGCCTCTGGATGTTCTACCAGAAGTGGAAGACCCAGAGTTGCTTTTTGACGAAACCGATCTTGGCGGAGCCTTGTTCGGTTTTGGCAAACTATTTGGAGATTTGTTGGTAAAAACCCTTTTATTCTTTTGAAAAACCGTCCTTTTTCTGCTTCGATCATCTTTCCAATCATCATTTCGAGAACGAGTTCTTGAGGATTTTCTAATTAAAGACCCTCCTCGAGATTCATTCTCTCCTCTTGGTGACATATAGTTCACAAAGATCCTATTTTGACAATTCCTAGCTATATGACCACCAACACCACAATTAAAACAAATCTGTTTATTATTTGAACTTGTACTACATTTCTCAGATTTATTTTCTTGACAGACACTCTTACTCTTCTCAGAAGAACATGCATGAGAAATAGGTTGTGAGATAAGTGAGGGTGCCTCAGATGGTGTGACTTGTGGAATTGATGGTTTTTCATGAGAATCACAAGCATCAGAATTACCAAACAGTTCATCAAACATATCAAAGAAATTAAATTCAACAGTATCAGATGTGGAAGCATCACACGAAACATTATCAGTCTGAACATTAGAAACTTAAACATTTTCATTTGAAACAAAAATATCAGAATTAGGAACAGAAACAGAAACAGATTCTCCAGCTTCACGCGTTGCCTTATCTAATGGTTGATCTGCAGGCGAAGTAGAAATGTCAGTACTTTCAACATTAATAAATCCTCCTGAAACGAAACCAGATGGCTTGCCATAAACCATAAACGGTTCATTGGCAATCTCATCCTTGGATAAGGGTTGATACTGATATGTATGATTATAAGGAGGAGGTACACTATCAAATCCTAAACCCTTTGACTGATTTCGTCTGAACTGCATGCAGTGATCAATCATGTTGGCAACTACCTCGCTTGATCCATCAAATTTTCTAAAATCAAAATTTTCAGTTTCAAATTGTCCTTTTAATGTATCAAGCTCGGTAATTAGCGCATCATTTTGTCTTTTAATATAATCATAAAGCTCACACTTTTCACTGTATTCTGCCTGAATTCTTCTAAAATCTTTTATCTTAGTTTCTAATTGGGCCTTAAGGGGCTTTTGTCCTTTCCTAAGTTGGTAGCCCTCATATCTAAGGTCTTCTACTTCTCTATGTAATAATTTAATTTCATCATGAAGAAGTTTAACATATTCATTACAGGCCTGAGAACAAGACGGTAGATTTACGTCACTTTTCCTGGGCTCGGAAGTAGTAGACACCATTAGAGCAAACTGCAGCTCCATCATTTCTGCTTCGGGATCAGCTCAATCATTCTTCAAGGAAGCATCATCAATCTGAGCTAGGTGAACATTTTCTGGCCCTGAGATATTCAAAGCCTGAATCTGGTCCTCCCAGTCAAAAGACTGAGTGACCATAGCAGTCTCACCATTGACCGCAGCACCTGCACGGTTGTTTCCCACTGCAACCATCGTCCTGTTGTTGTTCGTCCTATTATCAGGCTTTGGACACTCACGAGCAAAATGACCCGGCTCGTGGCAGTTGAAACAACGCAGCATGCATTTGTTGAATCCCACCTTCTTGTCAGCATTCATGCCCCAGTTGCTCTACCGTGTCTTCTTAGCAAACTGCTTGGCCCTAAAGACAGCCATAGCAATCTGCCATGTGATATCCATCTCCTCCACGTCTTCTGGATTAATCTGATCCAGATCAGCAAATGACAGCTGAGGTGGAAGCTTTCCAGCTACGAAAGCATTGTAGTAGTTAACAAGCCCAGTGGCTAGAGCCAGATTTTAATCAGTGTCCTTTGTGTTTGAGGAAGATGCTACAACTGGTACATTTAGATGGGGAACAGCTTGTGGAGTGACAAATGGTTGACTTTGTGGACTGGATGATGCAACATCAAAGGTTTGAATATGAGGTTGTTGAGCAGCAAACACATGACCTGAGGAAGTCATGATTGAGGAGAGAGCATTATTGGATGAGATTCCAAGATTCGCAGTAGAGTACGAGTTCACATGGTTCATTTCTCTCTGCTTGTCATCAATATCGCAAGCTTTGATGATTGCCATGATTTCAGCAAGAGTAAGGCGGTTTAGATCCTTGGTCTTCTTAATCACAACAACATTCATATCCCATGATCTAGGAAGAGCATTTAGAAGCTTCTTGTTAATCTCTGACTTGGTTAAGAAAATCCCAGATATATTCATGTCAGTGGTGAGAGTTGTGAACCGTTGCAGCTGTGTCTCAAGAGTCTCTCCGGGAATGTAGTTGAACATGTTGAACTTTTGTCTGAACATGTCCTGGCGACTCTCCTTCATATCTTCATTGCCCTCATATACCTCAATTAGGGCTTCCCACAAATCTTTAGCTGATGTGTACACTTGGAAACCTTGAGCAATATCAGGAGATAATGCCATGGTTAGAGTGGCTAAAGCCCTTTCTTGTTCTTCCACTTTTTCAAACTCCTCATCTGTGTAGTTTTCAACAGCCTTGTCAATCACCTGTCCTCCAACTGTAATAGTGATTCTGACAGGTCCTCTAAGTATGCTTCTCCAGACTTTAAAGTCCTTCATTTTGATGTACTTTTCAATTCTATACTTCCACTCAGGGAAACCATCTACAGACATCAATCTTGGAATGCGCGTAGTAGTGCCCATGAACGTATCAAGTTCGTGAAAATGAGTTTGACTTTGAGATTCCATTTGAAATTGAAGCAAATTAAAATCACAAAGGTGTTTACGGTTGATGATGATTACGACCGTAAACTGAGTTTACGGTTGAAGGCTTACGACCGTAAACTTGGTTTACTGTTGAGCAGTTTACGACCATAAACTATGTTTACGGTTGATGAGTTTACGGTTTGTACGTTTACAGTTTATGTGTTTACGGTTACTAAAGCTTGGTTTACGGTTTTTGAAGATTCACAGATTACGGTTCTTCAAGATCTTGAGTTTACGACCGTAAACAGGGTTTACGGTTGGCAATAAACTCCAAGAAACCCTTCAAAAACACGTTTTTGCAGTTGATTCAGTTCCTTTAACCACTAAAACACTAAAACCAGGCTCGAACAATAAGAATATCAGTTTAAACAGCCCAAAAATCGATTGAATGAAGCTTTGACACCGGTTTTTACTCTGATACCAATTGTAAGGTCCTAAAAAGGATCTTTACCAATGACCAAGCAACAAACAATCACAATAGAAGAGGAAGAAGAAAAGAAATCGAGCTTGCACACGTTTATATTCAGAAAAACGTCAGGTACAACTCGATGGAACACTCTGTAAACGCAATGGCATCAACAACCACACAATGACCTACACCTCCATTATTTATACTGAACAA
The DNA here is from genome assembly GCF_052849685.1 of Lactuca virosa. Classification (NCBI taxonomy): domain Eukaryota; kingdom Viridiplantae; phylum Streptophyta; class Magnoliopsida; order Asterales; family Asteraceae; genus Lactuca; species Lactuca virosa. The sequence goes on along the minus strand of NC_136428.1, from coordinate 3,373,591 downwards.
GACCGGAAACAGGGTTTACGACCGTAAACTCGGTTTACAGTCGTAAACGTGTTTACGGCCGTAAACTCTGTTTACGGTCGTAAACACACTTTCTGAACAAAAACACTTAAACAACCCACAAACTGTGTTACAGACTCATACTGAACATAATACAATGAAAGCCTAGACCAAACCATTTACTGGACCCTTCAAGAATTTCGTCCCAAAATTTAAGATTATACAGATACAGAAGACTAGGGAAAGAGATGGGGATATTTCTGTTTTATCTGATCTTCTCGCTCCCAAGTGAATTCAGGTCCTCGTTTTGCCTTCCAACGAACCTTCACTATCGGGATACGGCTTTGTTTAGTTCTCTTTACTTCCCTGTCTAGGATTTCTACCGGTTCTTCTATGAAATTGAGGCTCTCGTGTATCTCGATTTCATCGAGTGGGATAACAAGAGTCTCGTCGCATAAACACTTCTTGAGATTTGAGACATGAAATACGGGATGAATGTTATCGAGTTCATGTGGTAGATTGAGTTTGTAAGCAACAGGACCAATTCTAGCAATGATCTGGAATGGTCCAATGTATATTGGATTCAGTTTGCCATGTTTACCAAAACGTATCATTCCTTTCTAGGGTGAGACCTTCAACAGAACACGGTCTCCAACCTGGAATTCCAAGGGTTTTCGTCGTTTATCCGCATAACTCTTTTGTCTATCTCGAGAAGCTTTCAACCGTTCCCGGATTTGGACAATCTTTTATGTGGTTTCACGAATGATCTCGGGACCGGTTAGAGTACTATCAGGTACTTGGTTCTTTGCTAATTGCGTATCGCTCACTTCAGCCCAGCACAGAGGGGATCTGCACTTACGGCCATAGCGATCTTCAAAGGGTGTTACTTTGATGCTAGTGTGATAGCTGTTGTTGTAGGAGAATTCAACAAGTGGTAAATGGATATCCCAAGCTTTACCAAAATCTATCACACAGGCCCTTAACATGTCTTCCAGCATTTGAATTGTTCTCTCGCTTTGCCCATTAGTCTGAGGATGGTACGCTGTACTCATGTCAAGATTTGTTCCTAAGGATTTCTGCAATTATTGCCAAAACCGTGAGGTAAATCTACTATCTCGGTCAGAGATAATAGATATTGGCACACCATACAATCGTATTATCTCTTTAATGTACGTCCTTGTTAATTTCTCCATTTTATCAGTTTATTTTATTGGTAGGAAGTGTGCATATTTAGTTAATCTGTCTACGATAACCCAAATGGTGTCATAACCACCCGTTGTTCTGGGTAACTTGGTTATGAAATCCATTGTAATCCGTTCCAACTTTCACTCAGGTATTTCTGGCTGTTGAAGTAAACCTGAGGGCTTTTGATATTCTACTTTGACTTTGGCGCAAGTTAGACACTTGCCCACCTAAGTAGCTTTCGCGGCTTTCATATTTGGCCACCAATAGAGTTTATTTAGGTCCAGGTACATCTTGTCTGAACCCGGGTGGATGGAGTATCGAGTTTTATGGGCTTCATTCATGACAATATCTCTGTAGTCACCGAACTTCGGTGTCCAGATTCGATTCATGAAATAAAGAACTCCATCACCCTTGATTTCCAAATTTTTTTCCATTCCCCTCAAGGCTTCACCTGTCATGTTCTCAGGTTTCAGGGCTTCTAATTGAGCCTCCTTGATTTGTGTAGACAGGTGGGAATGGATAGTCATGGTCAGAGACTTTACTCGGTGGCCCGAGTACTCTTTCTGACTAAGGGCATCTGCTACAACATTGGCCTTTCCAGGGTGATAACGAATCTCACATTCGTAATCATTAAGTAGCTCTACCCATCTTCGTTGCCCCATTTTGAGTTCCTTCTGATCAAAGATATGTTGAAGGCTTTTATGATCAGTAAAGACTGTACATTTTGTACCATACAAGTAATGCCTCCAGATCTTCAAAGCAAAAACCACTGCTCCCAGTTCGAGATCGTGCGTGGTATAGTTGACTTCGTGGTTCTTAAGCTGTCTCGAGGCGTAGGATAGAACCTTTCCTCGCTGCATAAGAACGCAGCCTAACCCTTGCTTGGATTCATCGCAGTAAACTACAAAATCTTCCGTCCCTTCTGGGAGGGACAAGATCGGTGCGCTGCAAAGGGCTTCTTTTAATGTCTGGAAAGTAGTTTCTTGTTTCTCCTCCCATTTGAATATCACACCTTTTTGGGTCAAGGTGGTAAGTGGCTTCGCGATCTTTGAAAAGTTCTGAATGAATCTCTGGTAGTAGCCAGCGAGACCAAGAAACTGACGAATTTATGTTGGGGTTCGTGGGGTCGCCCAACTTTCGATAGCCTTGATCTTTGTGGGATCAACATGTATCCCATCCTTGCTGACTACATGACCTAGAAATTCTACCTTTCGAATCCAGAATTCACATTTTGAGAACTTCGCGTACAATTTCTCTACCCTTAAGGTTTCCAAGACTTATTGCAAGTGTTGGCTGTGTTCTTCCTTACTCTGAGAATAGACTAGTATATCGTCAATGAAGACTATAATGAACTTGTCTAAGTAAGGTCGACACACTCGATTCATCAGGTCCATGAATACTGCGGGTGCATTCGTTAGACCAAAGGGCATCACTACAAATCCGTAGTGACCGTAGCGAGTTCTGAAAGCAGTCTTTGAAATGTCGGCCTCCTGGACTAGTAGTTGATGGTATCCCGATCTTAGGTCAATCTTAGAGAAGAAACTAGCTCCTTGGAGTTGATTGAAGAGGTCATCCATCCGTGGTAAAGGGTATCGGTTTTTAACATAAGTTTGTTTAATTCCCGGAAGTCTATGCACATGCGAAACGATCCATCCTTCTTTTTCACGAATAAGATCGGTGCTCTCCAGGGTGAGAAGCTTGGTCTAATGAAGCGATTACTGAGAAGTTCGTTCAATTGGCTGGATAGCTCTTGCATTTCTGAAGGTGCAAGATGATACGGGGCTTTAGCTACAGGGGTAGCTCCGGTAATTAAGTCGATTCGGAATTCGACTTGGCGTTCAGGAGGAACTCCTGAGATATCTTCAGGGAACACATCAGGAAAATCACAGAGTTCAGGAATATCTTTGATGCTTTTTACTTCTTGTGTCTTATCAACAACGTGAGCTAGAAAGGCACAGTAATCTTTGCAAAGATATTTCTGAGCCTTGATGCAAGAAATGATTTGGAGATTTGCACCGGATTTGTCGCCATAGATAACGAGAGATTCGTTACTTGGCAGATTAAGACAGATGGCTTTTTTGAAACATAGAATATCAGCACAATGAAGACTTAACCAATCCATGCCGATTATGATGTCAAAACTTTTAATGAAGACCGACATAAGGTCAATATGGAATGAATGGTTATTTAGAGTAAGTGTGCATCCTATGTATATGTCATTGGTACTCTCGGCTTTTCTGTTGGCCATCTCAACGGTGAATGTATCTTTTAGTGCTTTGTGATTTTGTTTTAGAAGATGTTTGAATTTATGATTTACGAAACTTTTCTCCGCACCAGTATCGAAAAGAATACATGCGTAAGAACTGTTGAGAAGAAATGTACCAGTCACCACATTAGGATCCGCTACCGCTTCTTCATAGCCAATCGCCAAGACTCTTCCAGTACCACCAACGTTCATTAACTTAGGACATGTTCTCTTGATATGTCCTACTTGCCCACATTCATAGCATGCTTGGCTCACTTCCGCAGCAGGGACTTGAGAAATGGATTGTGCTTGTGTTTTACAGAAACGGGCAGTGTGCCCTTTTCTGTTACAATTCTTGCAGTGCATTTCTTTGCAAGCTCCCGTGTGATGGAAGTTACATTTATTGCACTTTGGTAAAGTTCCAGCGTATCTATTTGGGGTTGCTGGAGTAACAGACAAAGTGGTAGGAATAGGGGTTAGAACAGTTGTAGGAACAATAGGAGCATGTGCTGCCATTGTTTGTTGCTTTTTTGAGGGCTCTTGAGACGATTGCCCCTTTCGCTTATTCCAGAATTTCTTCTTGCTACCCTCTTCCTTGGGTTTCTCCGGAATAGGTACCATAAAGCCATGGCGAACTCCATGGTCTACTAGTGTATGTGCCAAATGCTTGGCACTGTCAAAAGTGAGAGGGTTAGCGACTATTACATTTCCTTGTATCTGAGGAGAGAGTCCCCAGATATATCTCTCAACTTTCTTGCTCTCAGTGGGAACCATCCCTGGACACAGAATAACCAGATCACTGAACCTGGCAGTATATGCACCAATATCAGAGTCTTTCATCGTCAGACTCCAAAGTTTTTCCTCTAGCTTTTGAATTTCGCCTCGGGGACAATATTCTGCTAGCATCAGGATTTTTAAATCATCCCAGCCCATAGCATTGGCAACTGGAAGGGATAAGGATTTCACATAGCCATTCCACCAAGAAAGGGCTCTGTCTTGGAAAGTACATCCTGGAAACTTAACTTTGCTTGCCTCGGGGCAAGCACAAATTTCGAACATTGATTCGGTTTTCTTGAACCAGCGTGTTAGAGTAACGACACCTCCGGTGTCATCAAAACTTTTGGGCTTTGCATTTGTAAAATCTTTATACGAACACTCATGAGGGTGTCCTAGATTTTCCCCATGATTAGAGTTAAGAGCACCACTGCCAACTCCACTTGTACCACTAGAATTAATTTGCGTCATAGCAGCGGCCACGGCGGCAGCTACTGCTGCTTGGAAGACAGCAGCATCATATTGTGGAGGTGGTGGTGGTGGTGGATTGTTGTTGTTCTTTCTGTTAGACTTCCTAGGAGGCATCTTTCTCTAGAATAAATTAAGAGAAAAATGATGATAAATTTTCCATAGTAATTATGAGCCTGGTGATTTTGAACAAATATATTTTAGTTTTAAACACATCATATCCTGACTTTCTTAATATTCTACGATTTTCAACGGGAGTTTACTGATACAAGTAAATAATCGCAAGGGTACTTGTGGTATCTCTTCAAATGAATATGTATAATGAAATTCTTACTCGGTCTTTCTATAATCACTCAGTGTATACTAATCATACATAATCAAGACTAAATAGACCTTCGAATAAGTGATTCTACTCTAAGTCCACAACCAAACAAGGAACAGGAAATAAAGCTAAATCACAGATTCTAAGTCTATAAAACCTTAATTATATATCACTTTATGTATACACTTAGTAATTATAGCTTTTCCAGTAATGGTCCTTTGTTTTCATATGTTTGTTTCTAGTAAGGATGACTCTCTTGTATCTTCTTGTTTCTGTGTTATAATGTCATTAAATACCCTTATAGTATTTAATATTTATGTTTGATTCTAGAGTTCTTCTGATACTTAGGTAAGTTTTAGACTTGTTACAACACCACTATCACTCCCAAACACATGTTGGTCAAATCTCAAATAAATATAGTTGATTAGGCTATATTGATCCCAGATATGATTAAATAAATGTCCAGGTTTAACTGTAGTGTCCAACATCCAAATACTTTTGTATGGTTCTTACTATGACACTTTTCTTGTATGTATTCATGTTAGTATACTTCTTATAAAATACTTAGATTTTAAAAATATACTTTTAGTCAGAGCGCTTTAGCCCCATAGCATTTACAGTTTGTATATCTTTTATGGTCTGATATACTTAGTTCACTATAAACAATGCTTTGATACCAATCTGTCACACCCCCAAACCAGAACGGCGGAAACGTTCGGGGTGGAGGACGTCATGTTCAGTATCACAACAATGCATAATAGTAATCAAAGTACAACAACAACCATTATATTTAGAAACTTATAAGTTTTACATCTGTATTCAAAACATAATGTACATGACACAAATAGTACAAGTTTTAAAGACATGAGTTTATATAGCTCCGTCTTCTCAAAAGCTGTGGATGTACGTGTTTACTGTATCCCAGAGAATACAAGTAGTTTTGAAAAGGTGTCAACAATTAAGTTGGTGAGTTCATAAGTATGTTTATAACTGAAATCTGTTTTCTTGTTCTTTGATAAAGTAATCATGTTTCCCTAGAAAATCCTATATTTTCTGTTGTATATGCATTTGTGTTCTGAACTAGTATTATATAGTTCTAATTCACATAAAACTGTAAGATGAATCTTTTCCCTGTAGTAAAATAGTATTTTGTATCTTATACTATTATGAATTCTCTGTAGAAGCCTAGGTTTACCATTTGTAAAATATTGTGTTATAGTTCTAATATTATAAAACTATGTGAAGTTGTTTCCTTATTCATACACTAATTATTTAATTCAATACCAAATTGTGAGTTATTATAACCATACTAGGTGACCTAAGATGGCCTGAACACGACGCTCTTCAGGCGTCACAAAAGCTACAACATTTGTCACCACAGGTCTGCCGACCTTGTTGTTGCAAGCAGCTTTGGTGCGGGATTGTCAGTCACGTATAGATCTATACAGTGTCACGCTCCCCTCAAGGAGATTCTGGTTATAATTTCAGGATTTTTGTTGATACTTGGAAAAGTACGTGAGGATTGTCTCACAAATGCTATAGTGATGATTATGTGTGAAATAATGAAAAGTTACTTAGATAAAATTCACTGTAATTAAGTGTCATAAACTATGATTTCAGTAAAGTATTATGTTTGTGTTCTGAAAAATATTCTCTACTTGTTTTCCGTTATGTACTCTGTTGATTTTCTGTTATGTATTCTGAACCTTGAAACTAATGAATAAGTTCTCTAAACTACACCTATTATAGTTTACTGTTTGTTTTATGGTAATGAAGACCTTTGTTAACTTTTGTAAGAATTTGTAATATTATTGTTCTATAAAATCCACTGTGTGTACTCAAATAGTATTTAACAGTTTGAAAATCATTTTATATTTATATAAATGTAATATTTATATAATTGTGATTAATTAGACCTTCGATTAAATAACTTTACCCCAAGCCCACAACCAAACAAGGAACGGGAAATGGGGTCAAATTACATATTCTAAATCTTCTAAATCCAATTTATATAATTTACAAAAATATAAATATGTAATTTTTGATAATTATAACAATTTAGAAACACTAAAAACATTAAAAACAATTTAGATATTAACACAATTTTTATTGTGTTTCACTTGTATTCCCCCCCCCCCCCGCCTTAAAGCAGTTAAAAATCATAAAAATGTAGGGGTATGAACTCACCTTTTATGAGTGATTCGATTGGAGGTTCAATATAGGATGTTATTTCCACGGGTTATATCCCGAGTCCTATAAGCATTTCATGTAATATATGTATATTTTTAGTGAATATAATCACAAATATGATAAGGAATCGAACTAATTTGCAAGTTTAACTCACAAATAAGAGTATTAGAAGCAAAGATGGAAGCTGATTGGAGTTCACGGCCAGAAGAGGGGTTCACGACCCAAGAATAGTTGGTGTTCTTGAGTTGTCGGCCCAAAGGTATAAAGATTGGAAGTGTTTGTAAGTTGATTACCAGATCAAGGTGTGCTTCTTACAAGATTCTAAGTTGAATTCAAGAGAATTTTACATGTTCTTGAGGAGAGAGGCGGTTTTCGGTTGAATATCTAGAGAGAAAATGGTTTGTTTATGGCTGATATATGAAGAATGAGAGAAATTTTCGGACTTCATTTATATATAGAGAGATAGTTCACGGCAGCAAACCGTTTACGGTTGGGTTCACGGCCGAGAACACATCCCGAGACGATAAGATGCGAGATTGCGGTCGTACACCCTTCCCGAGCAGATAGAATCTGAAGGTTTGCGGTCTGAGGAATGGTTTACGGCTGCAAACTGTTCACGGCTCACGCGAGGTTTGCGGCTCAGAAGCCATTTGCGGCCCGAAGGAAAGAAAGAAGAAAAAGATGCGAGGGTTCTCGGTTCGAAAACTTTTCCTTCTTAAACACACAACACCTTTGAATTGAAGGCTTTTAAACCAATTTTTTAGATATAATCTACTTAATATAAGATAGATCAAAATGAGGAGTTTGACTTTTGTTGACTAATATTAACTTTTACAAGAATAGAAATTTCGGGTTGTCACACCAGCTCTCCTGGAGCTCCAACAAAGTGCTTACTAAGCGCGAGCGATACAAAAGATCGGTTAGCCCTCGAATCAAATAATACCAGAGCAGATATACCATTCACAAGGAACGATCCTATAATGAAACACATAAACATAAGCAATGATCAATATAAATCAAGAGATAATGAGAAAATACATACCCGTCACAACATCAGGAGCTACACGTGCCTCCTCTACAGTCAGCTGAAAAACCCTGCTCCTCGCCGTAGGCGCCTCTTTCCGGCCCTAACGGCCATCGGTAATCCTCAGTGTTGGAGGAGCGGGTGCTGCCACCTGTTCCGCTGCTGCTGTTGCTAAACTCGGACACTAGGACCCCTTGTGGCCCCTCTGATTGCACTGAAAGCAAATCATAGCAGATACTGCAGTGGTGGTGGTGTTATCAGTACAATCCCTGCTAACATGACCAGTCCGACCGTTCTTGAAGCAGCCCGAACTACCCGCCTTGCACGCCCCCTCGTGTATCTTGCCACAGCAGTTGCGGCCTTGCTGGCTCCTCGATCTGCGATCCGATACCTTTGGCTTTTTTCCCGAACTCCCTGTCTGAACCCCATCTGGTTTCCTCTTCCTCTCCATCTCCAAATCCACCTCCCTCTCCTGACCCTCGCTATCATATCCTCTAGCGTTTTGCAGCTGGATCAGCTCACAAACTGCCGAATGTTGCTCCTCAACATCTCATGGTAGCGGGCCTTTTTCATCTCCTCGTCCGCCACATACTACAGAACAAGAAGGGCCCTCTCCCTCAACATGGAGGTGATCTTAGCCACTGTCTCAGTAGTCTGCTGGAGATCCTAGAACTCCCTCGCAAGCTGTTGCACCTCGATCATAGGTGCAAACTCGACCCTGAATCTGGCCGAGGAATAAGTCCAGGTTATCGCATCAATAGCGGCATCATCTCCAATAGCTCGTCTAACCTCCTCCCACCATTCCCACGCCCTGTCCTTCAGAAGGTAGGAAACAAGTCGGACCTTGTCCCTCTCGGGACAACGGCTGGTGCGAAAGGCGTTGACGACATCCACCAACCACCTGCTGCTAGCAATGGGGTCCCTAGCCCCATGGTAGTCTGGAGCTCCACAAGCTCGAAACTCCCTGAACGTCAATGTGTGCGTCCCCGTCATGGCCGCCATCTCAGTGTGGAATGCACCCAGCCTCTCATCCAAAATCTCCAAAATGCCCTCCTTGACCGTACCGAAGATCACATGAGTCTGGTCCACGATACTACGCGTGATCTCAGATGAAATGAACTCCCTCATCTGATCATCAAGCTGCCCCGCTCCAGAGCCCGAGCCTGATCCCTCGCCGGCGCCAGAACTGCCAACTGGTCTAGTGCGTAGCGTTGCCATACTGAAAATACACCATAAAAATCATCAGAATACTCATCATAACTCGAGGGATCACACACACTACAAGTTCCTTGGGTTCATCTTAGCCCTCCTTGACTCGAGTACGAATCCTCTGCTTTCAGTAGTACGGGCCCATACTACCTTTCACATCTATCCGTACTTTCCTCAAGAATTGCGTTGACTCCACCAAGTCCCTTTCACTACTACTACTTTCCACTAATCTCATCCTAGGCTAGCCCTAGGGTAATCTCCGACCCACTCTCTGCCATCAGCTGCATAAGAAGTCCCTGCTATCTCTCCCTAGCTAGCTCACGAATACCATTACATATCACTAAGACCAGATAATGCTTCTAATGAGAGGTCCTGCCCTACAAAGGTTGGGCTCAGACAAGAGTTGCGAAATAGGGCTAGACCTAACCTTCTGAAATTATTTAGTCCTCGTAAAATGTAACTTAACGTATTCGTTTACTAGTTAATTACAGATAACTAGAACTCCTAAAAGCACAAAGCAAGCAACATTCAAGCATTGAGTAACCAAAACCAGGCATATCCTAAACAGGCCGTCATATCACTGACTAATCAGTACTAGCATGCAGTTCAATAAGCTCATACAGTAGGCATACAAGGCATCCTTCTTAGATCCTTAGCCCTAATCTAGCATGTCGTTCTCATACACATACAACATGCATACAAGGCATCCTTCGTAGATCATTAGCCCTAATCTAGCATGCAGTTCTCATAATCATATCATATCATAACAAACATGTATGCGTAATTTGGGAGAACTTATTTGAGCTCGGCTGATTGCATGCACCACACCCTTTTCTCTTTTTGGAAATCCTTTTTATAAAAAATGATTTTCTTTTGAAAATTCTCATACCAAGTCCTCAGTTTGCATTCAGACACACCCGAGAGTGTGCCCGAATCCCTCAAACCAAGCCTCTGATACCAACTTGAAACATCCCAAAATTCATGACCAAAACTTTCATTTTTAATTATTAAATAAAACCATAGTTATCAAAACCTCTCATCAAAACATAAGTTATAATATCTCAAAACATCATGATCAGAGTATCCATCTCAAAAACATATGTCAATATATCAGAGCAAACATCCCAGGCTAAAACATCAAGGTGTGTGCAATGCAGTCATCCCAAGCTCCTCCCTTTGCTACCGGAAGCACCTGAAACCAAAACTGAAAATTGTAAGCACGAAGCTTAGTAAGTTTCCCCAAACTACCACATACCATACAAATAATCACATAATCACATATAAACATATCGTGGGCCCCGCCCCTTCATCGGGCCGCGACCGGCATCAGACAGTGTCCGGCATCAGGCCTCGCCCGACATCGAGCGAAGCTCAGTATACATATAAACATATCAACAAATACACATAGAATAATCAGATAACATAAGCATATAAACATTCCTCGGGCCCCGCCCGACATTAGACCGTAATTCGGAAAGCATACTATCATTCCTCGGGTATTGCCCGACATCGAACCGTGATCCGGAAACATAAAAATACATACACATGCAAGAATCACGAAGATATCAAGCATACAACCATTCCTCGGGCACCGCCCGACATCGGATTGCAATCCGGAAACATATAAACATACATTGGGTACCGCCTGGTATCAGACCTTAGTCCGGAATAAATACAGTCATAAATACGGGCCGGCATTGGTGCCTTCGACCCGTTCAAATAGGAGGAAAACTCACCTCGAATACTGGAAATGTAGCTGAACAGTCCCAGGCTCCGAATATCAACCCAACTCAATCCGCAAAACATAAAAGATTTCCTTAAGTACCCCTTCATACTCATAACCCCTTAAGCGTCAACTTTGGTCAAAGTCAATGCCTAGGGTCAATGGTCAACTTTCCTCATCATTATGTCCTCACGTCGTGACCTTCCTTGGCTCACGTTGTGAGAATCAACTCGTCTTAGGTCGACACAACGAATCAACTCAGTTCACTCGTCTCAGGGTTTCATATCGGGGGAACCGCCATGCTCACGTCGTGAGACCATACTTATCACGTCGTGAGAACTGTTCTATGAGCATTAAGCTCTTAACCCTTTAAGATGTGCGTTGGGACTTTCCAGAATACCATATCTAGCCTAAAGGAGCATAAAAATCATATATTTTCAGTCATGCATGTCCCATGCATGACTTGAACACCTGTTAGGTCAATAGATGGGTATAAACATCAAGATTCAAACTTGTAGTCCAAAACTTGCACCAAAATCTAGATCCAAGGGTTCTAACACAGCAAATGACTCAATGGTCCATAAAGTTGCTAACTTTATGGACCTCATGCATGATAATCTAAGATCCCATGTAAAGAAGGTAACCATAACCTAGATCTTGCAATATTAGAAGAGAAAGGTGGGATCTTTGAGATTTACAGATGCTTATGAGCTTAGAAGTGCCAAAAATAGGAGCTTATCTCGCCAAAAAGGAACCACCACAAGAGCTTCTTCTTCTTCTTCTTCAAGGAAATCAAAACACCAATAGCACACCAATACCACCAACAATGGCTCAATGGCTCAAGGGGGGGCAAATCTAGGGGTTTTCAGTGACCTGGGAGTGAAAAAGGATGAGGATGGGGGACCCTAGCCTCCTCATTCCATTTTATACTCGATTTTTAGGGTTTGGAACCATCAGGCCTGACTCACGTCGTGAGATCTTATGCTTCACATCGTGAGGTTCGAGAGCACGGGTGAAACGGGTCAATGATCCTACTAACCATGTGAGCACTATGGCTCACGTCGTGAGCCTCTTCTAAATGCAAAAATAAATATTTTTAATACCTCAGGATTCATATGCTACAGAAAGAGAAAATATATCTTCAAAATTTTTAATTATAGGACTGTTAGTGTAGAAATTGGGTTGTGCCCCCCCCCCCCCCCCGATTTCAGTCTAATTTCCAAACCTAGTGACAAGAAGTAAAAATCGATTCGTATACCCAGTTCCTCCCCCATCATCGCTAGTCGTTACCTCCGTACCTTGCTCAGTCGCTGCTCGTTGGTCTCGCAATTCACAACCGCAGCAGCTGTCACCGGAAATCAAGTATGTAATGCTCCTGTTCTTCTCCTGTTATCCCGTTCTCTCGATCTATCAGATTAATCTCTTCTTGGAACTGGAATAGTAGAATTAGAAATTAGAATTTACAAATCTGAAATCTCAATTCTCATATCCTGAGTTAGTTTCTGTTTTTGACTTAGCTGTCTAGTACTTTAGTTTATGATTTGTTTAGCTCTTCAAGCTGTCGATTAAGGACACCACGGTAACAGAAAAAAAAAATAAACTAATTTGGTTCTGCTTTAGAGAAAATCAAAATGAACGTGGGGCCCCACGATGGGTTGGATTGTTAAAAAACTTCATACGACATTGGAGTGTCGGACGCCAGCCAGTCACCACTATCCATCGCAGCTCCTCCAGTCACCACCGTCCACCTGTTGTTGAGCTGTTCTGCACTTCTGTTGCTCTTTCTTGTTCATAGAACTGGAGAAAATCAGGTATGCTCCTGAGTGATCTCCTGTTCATCTATTATGTCTTCTCTTTTTCCCAATTCATCTCTTCTTGGAAGCAAACTAGTATTGAATTTGTTTCCTCCGTTTGCTATTTTGCTAGTTGTTGGGATTTGGTATACAACTAATTATGAATTCACACACATTTTGTAACACCGTAAATTTTCAAAAAAAAATTCATTTTTAAAAATCACATAATTCTCATAAACATAGTTCACAAATCTCCAAAATGACAATTCATCAAAAACACATGTTTATAAATAGTTTAGACACAATCCAGGATCCTCAAAACATAACTTCACCTCGTGTGTACAATCAAGTTGGCGCCTTCCCGTAATCCTGAGAAATACCTAAAACACATAACATATAACACGGTAAGCACGAAACTTAGTGGGTTCCCCAAAATATCACACATAACTCATTATCCTCTCATGGCTATATCTCAAATATGACCCTCCGATCAATGTGTCTCAGTGGAACCCTCCGGTCCTAACTCAGTAAAGCTCAGAATAATACACAGCATAAATCACAAAGACATAATGCAGGATATCACAATACTAAATATAAACACACAAGACCCTCCGGTCACACAAAATCTCCACTCAAGCTAAGTATAGCGAGAAGACTCACCTCGTAAGCTAGCAAATAAATCTCGTACACGAATCACCGATCTAGCCTCCGCCTAACACATACCATAATTATCTCTAATTAACACTTAAATCACAACTCTAAATAAACCAAGCTATTTTCTATCTCTGATCTCTTGGGATGGGTAAAAGACCATTCTACCCCTCCATGGTCTACATATTCCCTGTCTTGACCAAACCCTAAGGTCAACTGAAGTCAACACTCGATTCAACAATCCATGTTGACCCGACTCGTCGAGTGCATCTATGTGACTCATCGAGTCCCCTCGTTCCTTCAGAATGTCGCGAAAACCCAACTTAACTCCCTGAGTTGTATCATCAACTCGCCGAGTTACTCCTATCCAGACTCGTTGGGGAAAACCCTAGCCGACTCGTCGACTTGGCTCATCAAATCGGCGAGTCCCTTAAGTCTATTTTCTCATTCATATGTTTTAAGGCAGATTTACGATCCCAAACTCTAGATCTAGCCTCCCGAGGCTGAGATACCACGTAAAGCTACAATCTTTACGTCCATGCATCGCACTTAGGGCTTGAAATGCCAAAACAAGTTCCATTTAGGGTCTTAAGCATAAAAACTCCTCTATAGTTGGATAAAGCTGGGACCTTTGGACTCTAGGGACCTCACAAGGTCCAGATCTAAAGTCTCAATCACTTGGTAAGTTCAACACACTCAAAGTCTCAAGGAAAGATGGAAAAAGCCCTAAAACTCCATGAAAATGAGATCTAATCATAATAATGAGCAAGGTGAAGACTTTTTACCTTCAACATAAGCTATAGATGAAATAACACGAGATCCAACAGTGTCTTCTCGTTCCTTGCTTTGATACTCTTCTCTTATCTTTAAAAATTACACTAAAATGCCCAAAGATTAGCTCTCTTTCTCTCTTAGCTCAATATAGACGATTAGGGTTTCACACAGGGAGTAAGGTGGCTGGTGAGGCAAAAATGAGGGCTTAAGGTCCTTTAAATAGGACCCAACCCCGGACATTTAGAGTTTCCTCTCACAGGGCCAACTCGGTGAGTTGGTCCCTCCGACTCGTCCAGTTGGTCATAAAACCCACGTGGCCAATCCGACTCTACTCGAAGAGTTGGGGCATCCAACTCGTCGAGTTGCTCAATCAACTCATAAATAAATATATTAATATGATACCTAGGAGTCAGGATGTTACAATTCTTCCCCACTAGAATCAGACTTTGCCTTCGAAGTCATGCTATGGAAACAACTCTGGGTACTGCTCGCGCATCTTAGACTCTGGCTCCCAAGTCCACTCGGATCCCCTGCGGTGCTCCCACCGCACCTTAACCAGTCGCAAATCCTTGTTCCTCAGGGTCTTAACTTTTCTATCCAAAATCATTGTCGGTCTCTCAATATAGTTCAGGCTTACATCAACCTGAATGTCCTCTAAGGGTACCACCGCCATCTCATCGTTTACACACTTCCTCAGTTGAGACACGTGGAAGGTGTTATGAATCTGGCTCAACTCTACAGGTAGCTCCAACCGATAAGCTACCTTCCCCACTCTGGCAGTCACTCTGAAAGGATCGATATATCTAGGATCCAACTTTCCCCGCTTCCTGAATCAGATCACCCCTTTCCACGGGGATACCTTCAGGAGGACAAAATCTCCAACCTGGAAATCTAACTTGGATTTTCCCCGGTCTATGTAAATCTTATGGCGACTCTGAGCTGTTAGTAACCTCTGTCTGACCTGCTGAATTTGCTCATTCGTCTTGAGCACTATCTCAGTGCCACCCATCACTCTCTGCCCTACTTCTCCCCAACAGATGGGAGTCCGACACCTCCTCCCATATGAGAGCTCAAAGGGAGGCATACCAATACTGGAATGATGGCTGTTGTTATATGAAAACTCAGCCAAGGGCAAATAGGTGTCCCAACTTCCTCCGAAGTCCATAACACATGCACGCAGCATGTCCTCAAGCGTTTGGATCGTCCACGCACTCTTGCGGTTCTCCGGTCTCACGGCCTCCACCTGGGCCTCTCGGATGGTATCTAAGACTGGAGTCATCACCGTCATCCTCATACATACGTCTCGAATCGGAGCACTCTCTGCTCTACGGCTCAAGGCATCGGCTACCACATTATCCTTTCCCGGATGATACAAGATCTCACAGTCGTAGTCTTTCACTACATCCAACCACATCCTCTGTCTCATATTCAGGTTGGGCTGATCCATGAGGTACTTCAGACTCTTATGTTCCGTGTATATGGTGCACTGGACTCCATACAGATAGTGGCGCTAGATCTTGAGGGCGCACACCACTGTCCCCAGCTCCAAATCGTGGGTGGGATACCTCGTCTCGTGAGGCTTCAACTGCCTCGATGCATATGCTATCACATGCCCCCTCTGCATCAACACCGCACCCATCCCTGATATAGATGCATCAAAGTAAACTACAAAGTCCTCCAGTCCCTCGGGAAGAGCTAACACTGGAGCTTCGCACAATCTCTGGTGAAGAGTCTCGAATGAGGCCTGCAGCTCGGGCCCCCAAGAAAAAGTAACACCCTTCCTGGTCAATCTGGTAAGAGGAACAACAATATTGGAGAAATGTATGATAAATCTCTGATAGTAGCCGGCCAGACCTAGAAAACTCCTAATCTCGAACGGGGATCTCGACACCTCCCACCGCAAAACTGCCTCAATCTTGGCCAGGTCGACCAAAATCTCATTCTGATTAAGGAGGTGCCCCATGAACTGGACCTCTCGTAACCAGAAATCACACTTGGAGAATTTGGCATAAAGCCTCTCCGCCCTCAATACTATAAGAATCTCCCGAAGATGCTCTCCGTGCTGCTCTCTGGTCCTCGAGTATACCAGAATATCGTCGATGAACATGATCACCGACCGATCCAACATGGGCCTGCACACCCGATTCATGAGATTCATGAACGCTGCCAGTACGTTGGTGAGTCCGAAAGGCATCACCACAAACTCGTAGTGCCCATAACGAGTCCTAAAGGTCGTCTTCTGGATATCCTCCTCGCAAACTCTCATCTCATGAATCCAGACCTCAAATCAATCTTGGAAAACCAAGATGCCCCCTGCAACTGATCGAATAAATCGTCGATCCTCGATAGTGGATAACAGTTCTTGACCGTTAGCTTGTTCAACTCCCGGTAATCATTGCACATCAGGTGTGAACCATCCTTTTTCTTAACAAAAAGGATAGGTGCTCCCCATGGAGAGCTACTCGGTCTGATGAAACCCTTCCCCAGCAGCTCCTGGAGCTGTGAGGATAACTCATGCATCTCTGGCGGCGCAAGGCGATAAGGTGCCTTGGCAATAGGTGCTGCACCCGGAACCAAATCAATCCGGAACTCCACCTACCTCTCGGGAGGCACACCCGACAACTCCTCGGGAAAAACATCCGGAAAATCGCACACTATCGGAACCTCGGAGATAGAACTCGATCACTCTGTAGCAACCCGCGTATCCATCACGTACGCCAAAAAGCCCATACAACCCTGCTGTAGACTATGTCTTCCTCTGGCAGCAGAGCAGAAAGCTGATCCATATATGGTACCCTCGCCATACACCGTAAGCACTCCCCCACTAGGGTCTTGTATGGTCACCATCTGTCGCTCACAGTCGATCACAGCTCCAAACCGACTCAACCAATCCATACCCACTATGACACAGACATCCCCCATCGCTATCGGCACCAGGTCTATCGGGAACTCAACACCAAAAATCTCTAGTACAAAACCCCCGGAATACATCAGTGGAAAAAACCGCATGCTTGTCGGCTATAGAAACCCTTAGAGGTCAACTCAACGCCTTACATCTGATACTGATGCAACGACTAAAAGCTAAAGACACGAAGGATCGACTCGCACCCGAGTTAAATAACACCAAAGCAGGTATAGAACTCACAAGAAAAGTACCTATATACAACACATTATAAGCACAACAAATATCAAAATAATATAAATAAGGAAATACGTACCAGCCACGACATCAGGTGTTGTGCGGACCACCTCCGCTGTCAGCTGAAAAGCTCTCCCACGAGCCCTCGGAGCCTCGGCCTTCATCGGACGACTATCAGTAGAACGTAAAGCAGTAGGAGTGGAACCCTGGGTTGATCCTTGAATGGGCTGAGGGCACTCGGCCTTCCGATGGCGGGTCTGTTGCAGTGAAAGCAAACTGCAAACCCCTTGGGGCAATCCTTAGCCATGTGCCCTTTTTTCCATATTTGTAGTAAATCCCTGCCCGACATGATCCCTCATGACTCTTTTCGTACTTGCCACAAGTGCGGCCCTTCTGGCCTCCAGCTCTTGCATCAGCGGGCTTCGCCCGCTTCATTGCCAGTTGCGACTGTATCGGTTTCTTGTCTCTACCCCGGGACTCCTCCTCCTCTGTGGTCTGCAACTGTAGCTCAATCTCTCTCCTCCTGGCATTGGTCTGAAGCTCAGCCAATGTCCGGTATGACGAGTTTTCCACGAACTCCCGTATATCCCTCCTCAGTATGCTCAGATATCGGCTCACACGTCCCTACTCAGTAGACACGTACTCAGGGCAAAACATCGCCCTCTCAAGGAACATCCTCGAGATCTCAGTCACAATTTATGTCGTCTGCTTGAGAGACAGAAACTCCTAGGCTAACCGTTCCCTCTCCACATGGGGAACATACTCGTCTCGGAACAATTGTGTAAATCTCTCCCATGTCACTGTAGCATGATCTGCAGGAGTAAAGCTGGCTGTCACGAATTTCCACCGGTCCTTCACTCCCAAGCTAAGCTGGTTCAGTGCAAACCGAACTCTCAAGTGATCGGGGCATGAACACATGTAAAAACACCCCTCAATGTCGAAGATCCATTTCATAGCAGCAATCGGATCCTGTGTCCCATCAAACTCTGGTGGCTTCGTGTTGCTGAACTCCAGGAACAACAACGAGTCACCTCCCTGTGGCCTAGCAGCGGCTACGTCTGCGGTGGCTGCAGCCTCAGTAACAGCAACATACCGCTCATCGAATGTCTCAATCAGGGTGGTCTTAATAGACCCAAACATCTCTGGTATCGCCTCTCAAATAGTTTCAGCCACCTCCTCATGAATGATCTTGCGGATCTCCTCGTCACTGGCACTATTGATGTCGGGGTTGTGGCGTGTACCCACTATGATGTCTCTGAAACACAACACAAAAATCATCAGAGACTCGCTTGAGCATACTCATACTCGATTTCCCGCCCTTACATGCTCCTTGGTACCCTAAGGATTCTTACTTGGGTTGCATACAAATTTGGTGCTTTCAGTAGTACGAGCCCAATACTACCTTCCACACCAACATGTAGTCACCCCAAGTCCTCCACCTAGGGTCCCAATTCACAAGTACTCTATCCCTCACGAATATCAGACTACTCTCTCAGTAGGCCTCTCCTATGCTAATCTAGGTATCTCTCCTAGATTATCCCTCGACTCACAACTCTTTCTAAATGATTCATGTTAGATACTCCTACTCAGCATATACTCAAGGAAAATAACATATAGCAGCAACTCCTAGGCTAAGGCATCACAAATCAGGAAACTCTAGCCCTAAATTTAAAATTCCTAGCCTATCCTCTAGCATACATCCCTAACATCTCATACATATCTCATAACACAAATAAGTAAGGGTATTTTGGGAAATCACCGTTCGGGTTCTGGCTGATTGTACACACTGCTCCAACGTTTTTCTTTTAAAAATCTTTCTCATTTTAGAAAAAACATTTCTTTTGAAATTTTTTCTCAAATCCTCAGTTTGAGTCCATACATACCCGAGGGTAAATCCGAATCCCTCAAACCAAGGCTTTGATACGAACTTGTAACACCGTAAATTTTCGAACAAAATTTTCATTTTTAAAAATCACATAATGCTCATAAACATAGTTCACAAATCTACAAAATGACAATTCATCAAAAACACATGTTCATAAATTGTTTAGACACAATCCAGGATCCTCAAAACATAACTTCACCTCGTGTGTACAATCAAGCCGACGCCTTCCCGTGATCCTGAGAAGTACCTGAAACACATAACACATAACATCGTAAGCACGAAGGTTAGTGAGTTCCCCAAAATACCACACATAACTCATTAGCATCTCATGGCTATATCTCAAATAAGACCCTCCGGTCAATGTGTCTCAGTGGAACCCTCCGGTCCCACAACTCGGGTGGACCCTCCGGTCCTAACTCAGTAAAGCTCAGAATAATACACAACATAAATCACAAAGACATAATGCAGAATATCACAATACTCAATATAAACACACAAGACCCTCCGGTCACACAAAATCACCACTCAAGGTAAGTATAGTGAGAAGACTCACCTCGTAAGCTAGCAAATAAACCACATACACGAATCACTGATCTAGCCTCCGACTAACACATACCATAATTATATCTAATTAACTCTTAAATCACAACTCTAAATAAATCAAGATATTTTCTCTCTCTGACCTCTTGGGATGGGTAAAAGACCATTCTACCCCTCCATGGTCTCCATATTCCCTGTCTTGACCAAACCCTAAGGTCAATTGAAGTCAACACTCGAGTCAACAGACCATGTTGACCCGACTCGTCGAGTGCATCTATGTGACTCGTCGAGTCCCCTCGTCCCTTCAGAATGTCGTGAAAACCCAACTTAACTCGCCAAGTTACTCTTGTCCTGACTCGTCGAGGAAAACCCTAGCCGACTCATCAAGTTCGCTCATCAACTCGGCGAGTACCTTAAGTCTCTTTTCACATTCAGACGTTTTAAGACAGAATTACAACCCTAAATTCTAGATCTAGCCTCCCAAGGTTGAGATACCTCACAAGGTCCAGATCTGAAGTCTCAATCACTTGGTAAGTTCAACACACTCAAAGTCTCAATCAAAGATGGAAAAAGCCCTAAAACTCCATGAAAACGAGATCTAATCACAATAGTGAGCAAGGTGACGACTTTTTACCTTCAACAGAAGCTATAGATGAAATAACACCAGATCCAACAGTCTCTTCTCATTCCTTGCTTTGATACTCTTCTCTTATCTTCAAAAAGTGCACTAAAAATGCCCAAAGATTAGCTCTCTTTTTCTCTTAGCTCAATATAGACGATTAGGGTTTCACACAGGGGAGTAAGGTGGCTGGTGAGGC
Organism: Lactuca virosa; assembly: GCF_052849685.1. Lineage (NCBI taxonomy): Eukaryota > Viridiplantae > Streptophyta > Magnoliopsida > Asterales > Asteraceae > Lactuca > Lactuca virosa. The sequence continues at coordinate 3,352,854 of NC_136428.1, read as the reverse complement.
GGAAATGAGAGCTTAAGGTCCTTTAAATAGGATCCAACGCCGGAGATTTAGGGTTTCCTCTCATAGCGCCAACCCGGCGAGTTGGGCCCTCCGACTCGTCGAGTTGGTCATAAAACCCACGTGGCCAATCCAACTCTACTCGACGAGTTGGGGCATCTAACTCGTCGAGTTGCTCAATCAGCTCATAAATAAATATATAAATAGTATACCTGGGAGTCGAGATGTTACACATTTAAATGGATTTTTATAGAAAATTGCTAATGTTTGTCTAGAATGAACTGATTAATGAATAATATGAATTGTTCCTCCATTTGCTTGTTGTTGGAATTTGGGAATCAAATAATTAGAATTTCACATACTGTTAAATGTTCTCTTTTATAGAAATTTGCTAATGTTTTGTCTAAATTGAGCTAATGAGTGATGAGTGATCAACATTGCTTCTGTTTATCTAATATTTGATTTTTATTGCCCTAAATTTGATTAAAGTTAGAGGGCTGATTTTGAATGAATTTTTCCTCCATTTTGATTTTTATAGATACGATCACGGTAATTTTAGGTATTTTGGTATTTAATTGCTGAAATTAGGCTTGTTTATTTGTAAAAACCTTAATTTTAGTTTCTAATACTTTGGCCCCCACCCCCCAAATTATATGTTCAAGCTCCGCCTCTGCCTCCCATAGTTTTCCAATCACCAACTCTACGACCTAATTACCACACCCTCGACCGTAGGTGGAAACGTCGAGCGTCTCGACGTTAGGATGTTGGATCATAGGCATTGAAAATACATAGATTAGTATAAAAAATTGTGTAACATAAATATCATTTCCATTCATAAAATGTACAATTACAATAGTGCTATAATTTTGACTTGATGGTTGAAATTCTTCAGTGGCTTTCCTGTGGCTCCCTAGACCGGCCATTGTCATAATTAACATTATGTTCTATTTTCATCCTTTTCCTACAAACACATATGAGTTTGAAAGGTCAACATAATGTTGGTGACTGCACAGGTTTTGATAAAGTAGAAAGTATGTTAGCGTTTGTGAGAAAGATCTTTCTTTATGAATATAGTGGTCCATTACCCGTATTTGTGTATGTTCAATTTACTTAACTCTTGAGTTCTTTTTTTGGTAAATATTATTGTATGCTTAAGGTTACTTTATGTTAGTATCCTAAGTATATTTTAGGCATGTACCCTCATAGTAATTCTTTATGCATGTACTTATGTTGTTACCATCTTGGAGTATTTATAGTTTTGTAAACACTACTAGAATTCTTGACTCGTGTCCATGAGTCTATGCATGTTATTACTACTTCCTCAAGGCATCCCTTTAGAAGTGTTTTGAACAATGTTACGATGAGTTCCTATAATCGATCTTATGAATTTTATATTCCCCCGAGACGAAGCTTCATGAGACGTTGCAAAAGTTTAGAATGTTATGCCTGCTTCAACTTCACCATTCGGTTGTAGTTAGCAACCACAGGTGGGGGTGTCAACCCCATATGGATATATACATATCTTTCATGCTCATTTAAGATTTAACAATTATAGGAAGGGGCTAGCTAAAGGTCATTTAGCTAAGGATGAATAATGTCCCATCTAGCCATTGTCTTTTCATCATGTGTTGTCATCATATTATGTTTTGTCGTTATGTTAATTAATACTTATATATATATATATATATATATATATATATATATATATATATAATTAAGTCATGAATGTTTTCTTTAGTTGGATGTTATGGGTATACTAACTGCTAGGTACTACGTTATCCAATAGGTTGGCCAGGGCAATAGCTATGTATAATGTTCCCTAAAATTTTGGCCAGCATAACGACTAGGTTTTCTTGTTTTAGATGTGGATAAGTTAGCGTAATAACTAGGCATAATATTATCCATAAAAGTTGGGCAAGGTACCTAACAGTCATAATATTACCCTAATATACTATGTCATATTATATCACTAATACTATATAGTTAGTAATAATTATGAAATTCGTAGTATTTTGACACGTATTCCCCCCACCTCCCTTGTAAAATTTTTGAAAACTGTAAAAGTGGGGCCATGAGCTCACCCTTGAAGTGTGAACCATTAATGAAGGGTAGAATCGGGAAGCCGCAATTCAAGAATCGCTCAGGAGGTAAGGGCACACAAATCGATATATATATATATATATATATATATATATATATATATATATATATATATATATATATATACATATATATATATATAGAAAGAGAGAGAGAGAGAGAGAGAGAGAGAGAGAGAGATTGTTGTACGGGGGTGTGAGAACTGGATTGCTAGAGCTTGGTATTTATAGCAAGTTTTTGGGGCGCACAGTACATCACTCCGCGTATGATGTGCATGTGAGTCCATTAGGAAGTTGCCACAAGTACTCTCCTCATCGTGCCACATCATCACTATCCTGACGGATCTGGGTGTTAGAAAGCGCGTTGTACGTAACGTGTAGTGGTGCGTGCACGACAAGAATTCAATTTTCTAAATTCCATAAATTTTGTGTATGAGTTCTATTTTCGATGATTCTTATATCCTTTTGAAGGTTTCGACGTTGTAGGATAAATTTTCATGTCTTTGTAGGATAAATTTTCATTTTTCTATTTTAGCGTTAAATCAGCTACTACGTTATTTCAATGGGAAGAATTTAGGGCGTTGGAAACTTGTGGCTCTACTATTGTTTCATTGGTATTTCAGCTTTACCGAGGTTAGCCCTTGTGATCGTGTAAGACTCACTGTAAGTTTTGAGAAGGTTGTATGGATTTAAGTTTACCTTACCTTCCTGATAGTGTAAGTTTTAGTGTTTTTCTTTATTCGGAATGAGTTGTGTTTATCTGGTCAGTTCTTGTTAGCAACTTGTCTTATTATTGGTTATTTTATGATGAATTTTGTTTTCTTAAAGAGGTTTTCTTTAGTGTGGCTTTACTCGTGCTTCCCTTAGGTTTACTGCGAATATATTGTGTTTATTTGAATGAGTTTTTGCGAATCTGATTTCAACGGGGCCTTTTCTTTTATGGGGCTAGATTGAGTTGTGAGGAGGGTAAACCTAGGTTTTTAGGGATTCAAAAATGTCAAAATGATGATATTTTTGCAAAGGAGCATCGTGCGTGTCGGTGACACCACACATGCTTCGAGCAAGTTGCTATTTATGCATGTCCGGTCCCCATTTTAACGCCCTGTGCTTTCAAAATGTCCTTTTCTCTCTTGACTGTTCTTCGCACGCATTAAGAACACAACACTTTCCGGGTTTTCTTATCCATTTCTTCTATTTCCTTATCCTAAGGTAAGTAATCTCTCTCTTTTATTGTATTCCATTGTCCAAATCTCCCAAAATTTCCCCACACTAGTGATTTTTGAAGTTTTTGTGGTTTTGTTGATTTAGCTATAAATGCTTGAAATTAACTAATTAATATATCCTTACGTAGTTTGATTAGTAGATATTTGGGTTCAATTTCAGTTAAAGTTGTCTGATTTGCTACAATTTGAGATTTTTAGGGTTTTGGTTGAAAGTTAGGGTTTATGCTCAAATCTATCAATTCGTTGTTTGGTTCGTGAAATTGTTGAGTTTTATAGCACATATGTGTTCCGATTAGCAATCCCTGACTGTTTTTAGTGTAAAATTGAACCGAATTTGGCATGGAAGACGATCTATTCATCGATATTCGTGGCGCACACAACGTATTGTCGTGTGCGTGTAGCGCAACATTAAGCTATGTGTGGCGTCTCTCCACGGTGTGCACAATGTTTATCTTCGTATTTAGATTTTGCTTTATGACGTGCTATGTTTAACTTATTTTGTGTTATGTTTTTCATATATCATGTATCGTCGAGGCTCCAGGCTGCAGCCACGTCCGTTCCCGGATAATTGGTCGACACACGCATTCCTTCAGTGGACCGGAATGCCTATATTTATCAGATGATCGAGCTGGTACCTAAATAGATTTGCGTTCCTTGGGCGCTTCATTGGCATACCGCGGCCGAGTTGGATTTGGTGGATCGAATGGAGTCGTATTTTACATGGGTGTTTGATGGAGGACTATTTACTTGTCAAGTGTAGTGACGTCTTGTTGGGATACGAGAGATGATTTACTATTAGATTTACCTTGAACTTTTCTTTACTATCTATTTTGACAAGGACGTTGAGGACTAGCATGATCAGTCGGCTATGACCTTTAGACTGGGAGGGTGGCCCGATCTTGCAGTGTAGCAAAGTTGGGGGTGACCATTTGACATCTACTCTCCTGTTGAGGTGGAGACTCATCATTTTGTTCCTTTTTTAGATAGCATCATTCGCTCGCAACCACATGGGTATATCCAGCAGACTATTTTGGCTCTTGCCCAGGTTGATTATGTGTTCAGGAAGGCCAAGGAGAGCGGTTTTAGATCTCCAATTATGTGGTTTATTAACTGTCTTGTTGCATCCACAATTTTTCACCATGTTGAGAGTGACAAGGTCCCCATTAGTGACCTTTTCTATATGTGGTGTTTTATCCATACCAAGGTTTTCCTCAATATTCCTTTCACTCTTTCTTTTTATCTTTCTCACATGGTTGTGGACCCTTTGCCACATAGCAGGATTTTTGGAGGCCACTTCGTTACACGTGTTGTTAGGTATTTTCTAAATAAGTTTACCTGCTCGTGAGAAGACCCTGTTTTTCTCACATTTAATTATGTGTTTATTCATCGTAATGATAAAGTATGGAAATTTAATATATTTATTTATTATATTATTAGTCTATTACTTCTATTTGTTTGTGTTGAGTCCTATCAGCGGACGGTGATGCTTTTGCCTCGGTTGTCACATTCTCTCCCTGTTGAAGGAAATTTCGTCCCGAAATTTAGATCGTAATGCGAATTACTGGAAATTTGGATGTTCCTGATTCCTTTTCTTATTACTCTTATATGACGTGTGAGAATCAAGATTTTCTCCATCAGGGTAAGAACTAATCGTTTCCTTGGCTTCCTACTTCTAATTCTTCAACTTCGTCAGTCGGTGGTAATAATTTTGTTTGGTTTAGGTTTCCGCTTGTTAAGTTGAGTCTGTTTATATTTGTGTTTTATACCAAGAAGAAACCCAAGTGTTGCACTTGGATCCCCTTCAGAAGGTTCTTGTAGATGATCATTGTTCTCTTTGTTTGAGATTCTGGTAGGGTTTGAGGTGATTGGGTTCTTGGTTGAAGGAGTTCGGAATTTGGTAAGTGTGTTGCTATAGTGGGTGCGAGTACATTTATTTAGATGTCTGCAAGAGTTCATAGTAGGATAGTTATGGACATTACACACTTTACGACTCTTATGAGTGTTTTCAAGGGGCGGAACGTTGTTTACCGAGCATGCTCTTTCTATTCTCAACAAGAAAGTCTGTCTAGTTAGATTTTGACATTGCATGTGTTGTTTCTAAATTGCTTTAACTACAGTGTTTTTCTTACCGATTTTTCTTGAATTCTCCGAGTAGCCTCTCCATATTTTATATCAGTTGTGAATTTGATTGGTCTTTCTGGTCCTTGGGACGGGTTAGGTTTTTGCAAGGCCTTATGGCATGACCATTCCTTGTCATTGTTCTTGCAGACTAGTTCTCTATAACCTTTTATATGGTGGTATGGGCATTCATATATTATGGTGAGCCTTCGACATAAAGTTTAGGTGTATCAGCATAGGTTTGCTTGATAGCCTATTTTCCCCTCACAGGTTTACTATTTGTTTTCCTGGTGTGTTTCCATGATTCGTCCGTCCTATTACGCTACAGTTCCAATCTCTAGTTGCTAGGTAGTCGTTAGTTTGGGTGTTAGTTATTATTCTTTGAAGCAATGGAGCTTTGTATTCTTAATGTATTTTCTGATCTTTTGGCCCTCAAAATTTATCAATTCCAGATGTATGGTGGTCGGGTCCTTGACATGCTTTGGTAGCTTGTTTTTCTCTATTGTTAGATCACAAGTTTCTTGTTTCATTCTTAATTCTCCCCTCCCCAAGGGGATTTTATAGGTTTTATCTATTCCTAGGGTGTTTAGTGTTAGCATTCCCATCAACTCATATTTGAAATACTAAACTTGCAGGTGGCGAATTTTACTCAACTTTTTTTAACAATCATGGCTTTATAGGATAAATTTTCATTTATCTATTTTAGTGTTAAATCAACTACTCCTTTACTTCAATGGGAGGAATTTAGGGCGTCGGAAATTTGTAGAACTACTATTGTTTCATTGGTATTTTAGCTTTACCGAGGTTAGCCCTTGCATTCGTGTAAGCCTCACCGTAAGTTTTGAGAGGGTTTTATGGATTTAATATTAACTTACCTTCCTGTTAGTGTAAGTTTTAGTGTTTTTCTTTATTCGGATTGAGGTGTGTTTATCAGGTCAGTTCTTTTTAGCAACCTATCTTCTTATCGGTTATTTTATGATGGATTTCGTTTTTTTAAAGATGTTTTCCTTAATGTGGATTTACTCGTGCTTCCCTTAGGTTTATTTCACACATAAGAATTAGGGTTATGAGATGTGAGCTAAAAGATATGGAGGTTGGAGGTAAAGAAGGGTTTGAGGCCATAAAGTCCTTTAAATAGGGTCCAAACCCTAAAAATTAGGTTTTGAACCCCACACGATAACGCCCTCCGTACTTCCACGTACGCCCAACGTATGAGCCAAAATTTACGACCATCTTAGATGGCTACGTTGGGCGTAGCTCCAACTTATGCCATGCGTAGGGACTGGAAATGAAAATATTTTTGGTTTTAAGCTATAAGTTGAAATGTACCTGATACTGAATATTACAAATCTCCCCCAACTGAGTCAGACTTCGTCATCGAAGTCTGCTGCTGCAAACAAATCTGGGTAGTGCCCCCTCATCTCATCCTCAGGCTCCGACGTCCACTTAGATCCTTTCTGGTGCTACCATTGCACCTTCACCGGGTTCACCACTTTGTTGCGCAGAGGCTTGGTTTTCCTGTCGAGTAATTCAATCGACCACTCCACATAGTTCAAGTGGTCATCGACCTGAATATCATCCAAAATAATCACCGTAGAATCATCGGCTACACACTTCCGTAACTGAGAGACATCGAAGGTGTTGTGGATCATATTACGCTCATCAAGAAAATCCAATCGGTATGCAACCTTGCCCACCTGGGAAGTAATTCTGAAAGGACCAATAAACTGGGAGGCCAACTTTTCCTGCTTCCGAAACCGGATGACACCTTTCCAAGGTGACACCTTTAGACACACAAAGTCCCGCACTTGAAACTCGAGGTCCGAACATCGACGGTCTGCATAACTCTTTTGCAGGCTCTACGCGACTCGAAACGTGTCGCATATTTGTTGAATCAATTCAGTGGTCTTGAGAACCACCTCAGTACTCCCCATGACCCGATGCCCGACCTCACCCTAACAAATCGGGGTCCTACACCTCCTTCCATACAACATCTTGAAGGGTGGTCGATCAATACTGGCATGATAACTGTTGTTGTAGGAGAACTCGGTCAGGGGAAGATAAGTATCCAAACTCCCTCCAAAATCAAACACGCACGCTAGGAGCATATCTTCGAGCGTATGAACCGTCCACTCACTCTGTCCATCCGTCTAGGGGTCGTATGTTGTACTGAAATGCAGCTGAGTACCCAAATCCTCATGAAACTTCCTCTATAACCTGGAAGTGAAGTGAACATCTCGGTCTGAAACCACCAAAACTGGCACCCTGTGCCGAACCACCACTTCCCGAATGTAAGTGTCATATAGCATCTAAGCATATATACTCTCGGCAATAGGTATGATGTGTGCACTCTTGATTAATCTGTCAATAATGAACCAGATAGAATCAGCTCCACACGCCGTCCTTGGCAGGTTTGGGATAAAATCCATGGCGATCTCCTCCTATTTCCACATGGGAATGGGTAACGGCTACATCATGTCATGGGGTCTCTGATGTTCGGCCTTGACTTTACGGCAGGTCAGACACCGCGCTACAAACAATGATATCTCGCTTTTCATACTGGGCCACCAATAACTCAACTTCAGATCCCCATACATCTATGTGGCCCTTGGATGGATTGAAAACTTCAACTTATGAGCCTCTACTAACACTATATGCCTCACCCCACCAGTAGTCATGTGACATCCCCTATTTCTCATAATCATTTAAAACATTTTATTTACGCTTTATAAATTGAGATGCGGAAACTCCCAGTTAAATAAAGGATTTTTAAGATAACAAAAGTTATTTTATTAAAACCTTGAGGATGTTATTCGTTCATATCCAAACATATGTTACAACGTAAATATAAAAGGTCCTAAAACTACTATAACCGATACATCTCTTTATTCCACTCAAAATCCGTACTAGACTACTATAGCCTTGGTTCCACTACCTGTGATGCATAAAATGAGTGGGTTGGGTTTGGGAAAAATCTGGTGAGATACGTAGGCTTTTCAATTCCATAATAATTTATTGATATTAAATAATATCATTTCGGCAAAACAATATTATCAGATAATATATATAAAATCTGACCTAATACCAACTACCCAACCCAACCGATCCTCTCAGATCCTAAAGCAACGATTATATGGAGGAATCACCCAACCTGATGAATCGTTTAAGCAACTGTTTGACTACACAGCTAGGGGTTTCATTGGCCAATGTAAGTCATATAAGGCAAACAATGTTCAGAGATTTTATAAATATGGTATCCCATTTTATCTACGTCCATGGGTTATAAGTCCATGTTAGCAACGTAATTCACTAGACTGCCTAGAATAGTCATGTATTCGTCATCTACTTTGTTCGATGACACAGACATACTTGCCATCTGTCTGATCTGGACCCACCATTTCTGGTCATCCAAGATAGAGGAGAAACAATCCGCTCTAATCTCACACACCCTACCTAGTCATGAGACCTAATCGATATCTAACTTAATTTCAACGAAGTATCCTTAACAAGTCTTATTCTTAACCTAAGGCAAGACTTGTATTTAAAAGCAATTGATTTCCAATACGGTTTCTAATTCGATTGTATTATCCTCATTATACAAATAGCATATATCACACATAAAACATGCAAGCATTTAATGTCTCATATAAATAGTACTTTTATTTTAGATTATGATCTTGATAGAAACCACGCACTCACCTGACAATAGTGTCTGATGATTGGTGAATCGGGTAGAGCTTCGCCTTACACCTTTTCCAAAAGACCTAGATGTAAATAACGCTAAGTCTTAGTCTAATTTCATACTCCATGGAACTATTATCCTAAGGATTTAGATTCCTTAATAATCCCAAAGTCTACTTCAAGATCTAAACAATAAATAACCAGGTAGGATCATATCATAGGTAAGATCGGTTTTGTATACAGAGTATACTATTTAGAAATACCACTTTAAACATCTCGTTAAATCTGGCCAAGGAATTACTCCCGTAAATAGATCGAGCAGTATAACAATTTGGATAATCATTGATAAATCTTACTTATAAGTTCCTAGTAATGAATCATAACTTATAAATATATATTACACAAAGGCAAAGTAAGTGTAGCTCACTTAGAGAGTACAATAGATGAGAACCAGGATCTACGCGGACAGAATACTGAATCGGGATCTCGTACTCGAAGGCTACTACTTAGACAAGTACTCACGGTATCGCAGGGATGCGCCGCAGAGCAGAAACAAAGGAAATGATTTTTCTAAGATTCAGCGTAGTAGTATACAACTCAGAAATCGAATTTTAGATCGATCTATTTTTAGCCAAAACAATCTAAAAGAGAGTTAAATATCTCACTAATAGGAGTCCAACGATATAAAGTCTGTCAAAAACAGACACCATATGAGAAAGTTATGCATTTGATACGAACTTTAACAGACTAAGCCTGTGTGAAAAATATAAATTCAAAATTAGTCGTCGAAGTCTAAATGAAAGTTATAGATCCCGTCAAGAGCTTTACGGTGATATAAAGAACCTCACAACGGAGTTCATATGAGGAATATACATAACTTTGAAAATTGAAAAACAGTATGTGTGCGCGTCAGGAGTGCCGCACACCCAACAAGACCACACAACCCCACCTACTTTTTACAACGTGTTTAGCCAACATTTTTCCACATCATCACTATCGCATTGATGTACGTTATTATAAAAACTAATATGACACATTAAAAATTGTTCGATATTATAAGGGTGTTCGGTAAAAGTAGCTGAAAGTTAGAAGTTAGTAGTTCGTAGTTGGTATGCGGTAGCTGGAAGCTAAAAACTATAACTTTTATTTCTATAAGAGTATTCTCCACAAATAGCTTGAAGCTTTTGGAATATGTAAAATTATATAAAATGATATATCGATATAAATTAAAATTGAAATATAATGATGATAAATTAATTGTAATATGTAGTTATCAAAAGATAAAATCATCAAAATTTTAATACCTTAAGTTTCTATATTGGTAAACATGTTTTTGTATGAATATTAGTAATGATGAATTTTTTACAAATAAAGTAAATAAGAAATTTCAATTGTGGTTATGTTTGGCGCACTACCTGAAAACCTAATGGATAGTTGAAAAACTAGTTTGATAGTTGAAAAGCTAGCAACTAGCTTATCAACTAACTTATAAGTTAGCTGATAAAATGATGTTTGGTAAAAAATAGTTGATTTAAAAAAACATTTAGGATAATGATTTTTCTATAACTAATTTATGTATATTTGAATTACTATTTTTTTAAAGAAAAAACATCATAAATGGTCCCTTTGGTTACCCAAAATCTGAAGTTTAATCCCCGTGGTTTAAAAACCTCATAGATGGTCCCTGTGATTTCAAAACTTTTGATGTTTGGTCCTTTTTGTTAACTCCGTTAGCTTTCTACCGTTAAACGAAGGGTATTTCCGTCATTTAACTATCCAGGGACCTTTTAGGAAGTTTTCTTTTATTTATTTATTTTCTTAAAATAAATTTAATATCCAAGGGTCTCTCTCTCTCTCTCTCTCTCTCTGTAAATCCAACAACCTCCATATATGTTGTTTAACCAAAGAAATTTCCAATAATATTTCCTTTGTTATCTAACAAAATTATCAAGCAATACATTTCACCAAAACAAAAATTTGTTATGCACTTGTTTCTCCCTAGCCCTATATCGCTACTCTCTCTTCCCTTTTCCCCTTGTAATCGATTTCAGGTGGTGGTGTTGGCTTTGATATGGCAGCGTGAAGATGACCGGATAAGGATATGACTCATATCTCCATTTGATAAACCACATAATGATAAACACAAGGATACAGATACTCAGATTTGAAATCAAATACAGAGCAAAAAAATCAAACCCAGATATGGAATCTCTCTCTCATTTGTTTTGAAAATGTATTCACTGTAATCAAATACAGATCAGTATCAACGGAACATGAAGAAGACTGAAATTGCTTGTACGACCTCCTCTCTCACTGAAATCTTTCTATTGCATCTTTCTCTTGCCACATATCCTCGAGGGCTACAAATTAAGGGCCAACATCGTCATGGTTGCAACAATGGTTGCCCCGCCAAAATACAAAATGAAATTTCACCATTTCCCCCCAATTTGATGCTCAGATCAACTACAAAAACAAAATCATCAGAGCCTCCTTATAACCAAATCCAATCTACATGCGACAAATTATAAAAAGTAGCATGAAAGTAGAATGATGAACGAAAGCGAACAGAAAAGAGTCTGAAGAAACAACACAAGAAGTGATTGGAAATTTCACAGTCACACACCTGTTGGTAAGTGGAAATAGTTTTCTTTTGTGTTCGATCATACAAGTTGTTGATTGTTATGATTCCTACAAAAAGGGAAAGTGAAATCATTGACTCGTATGATCCGATCGGCGCTCAACGGTGTGGATCTGGTCATACGGCGGTGATCGATGGGCAACCGCCATTAACACCTCAATATCACTTCTCGGAGCCTGGTAGCAGACCTTGATGGAGAAGTCGAAGAATGTGGGTTTCATTTTTGGAGGATTAGGTGGTAGACGAAGCTTTAAAGGTTAGGGATCACAATTGGGTAGAGAGATTGTTGCATCTAGGAAGAAAGGAAGTGGGGACAGGTTGGTGGTGCAGGTGGAAGAAGACGACACGAGAGAGAGAGAGAGAGAGACCCATTGGATATTAAATTTAATTATTTTTTCTTTTTAAATAAATAAAATAAAACAAACTTCATAAAAGGTCCCTGGATAGTTAAATGACGGAAATACACTTCGTTTAACGGTAGAAAGCTAACGGAGTTAACAAAAAGGATCAAACATCAAAAGTTTTGAAAACATAGGGACCATCTATAGGTTTTTAAACCATGGGGACTAAACTTCAGATTTTGGATAACCACAAGGACCATTTATGATGTTTTTTCTTTTTTATAAAAAACTTCTGAAAATCTAGTATAAGTAATTTTTTTAATGCAAGCTCATAATCTATTTTTTGGTTTGCCAAACATGACAGGTTAAATAAATAAATAAATAAATAAGTTAGCTTATCAGCTAAAGGTGGTGTGCCAAACACAACTTTTGTAAGAACCAAAGCCAAACCTTTTTTACATATTACAAGTGTTTTCGTGTTAAAAAAAAACAATATTATTGTATGATATTAATTTTGGTTTATAAATCTATATAACAAATATTTATAGTTTTGTTAAATAAATATTATTAAAATATAAAACAATATCAGGTTTTTTCTAATAAAAGCATCATAATTATTTAATTATATTTATATTTAATCATATATTTTGTTTCAAATAAAAACATCTTGTTAAAATATATTTATATTTAGTTTTGAAAGATAATTACCAAAAGTAAGAATATTGTTTAACCAAAAGCTAAAAGTTTTTACCCATTTTCTTTTGTTATTATTACTATTATTTTTTTTAAAAAGCTAAAAATTATATGCTTCTAAGAACTACATGCAGAACACGCCTGTTCCAATGTGAATGGCTTTGGATCTAGTAAACTTCCTTTAATAATTAAGTGGTTAAGCAAGCAAAAGGTGTAAACCATTTCCCGTGACTAATCCTTGGCTTATTGAGAAAATAAATTCTAATGCACATGATTACCTCATAGTATTTTGGAATCACGTTGATTTTTTTAGAAGGCCGGATTTGTTTATTTTAATAAAGAACATTTTATACTCAAGTATGATCTCTCGTATAAATTCCATGTGTGGCTTCATAAAGATTTGAATTCTAGTGAAAGGTACATTAAATTCAAAAATCGTTTAATGTATAAAGGGTTTTTTTTCTCAAATGACCAATAATGGAAGATGTAGTTATATCTAGTTTTGTGATCTTGTTTTTTTATGAGGATGGTTGACACATAGACAAGCTGTTTTATTTTTTTTTATGTTTATTTATTTTATTTTGAACATATTTTTTTAGAAACAGTCTATACGCAAGGAGCTAGGAAAACAAAAAGAACAAACAACTACAAATAATTCATCGGGTTTTTCAACCAATCAGTCCAAAAGAAAGAGATTTTTCAATTTCTATTAGAGAACCAAATTAAAGAAAATTTTCTAATGCAATCCAGCAACCCATGTTTCTTCAGCTTTCCCACTTCATATAGTGTATCATTTCGTAACTTCCATATAACCCATAAAGTAGTGCATACGATCAAATCCACAATGCTTCTCTTTTTTGAATTTATACTTAAATTATCGATAACCAAAAAAAGACCCTGAACAGAATCAAAATGAAGCTGGGATATCTCCAACCACCTAAAGATAGCATCCCATGTTTCAGCTGCAATTTCACATTTGACAAAAAGATTGTCTAATTCTTCAACTTCCAAGTTAAAGTTAGGATACATAGATGGAATATCTATGTCCCTTTTTGACAAATTTACACTAGTTGGTAACCTATCCAAAAGAATACTCGAAACCATAATGTTTACCCTAAGCAATAACGAATTCCATCTTGAACACGATCTAATCTGTGATCTTTTTTACTAACGACATCAGTCCAGCAACAAACTTGATACCAATATGCTACAAACTCTTTGGGTGTTTTGAAAACTTGTAACCTTGATAATTTGAATATGAATATACCTATTAGAGCGTATATTGACCTTACATTCAATACAATTGTGCAACTTTTTTGAAAACACAGTGATATTGCAATGAACTGAAATACACAATTACCTGTGAGTGTAAACCTACTTGGGTGTGAACCTGCCATGAGTAGCTGTACCACCCTCTTTTGTTGACAAATGAATGCCTCCTTTGTTGACAATAAGAACTCAAATGACAACTTCGTATGTTCACATAATGAACACAATAAATGGTAGCAGTAGTAATTGTAGGCTTGTTTAAGTATAAATAGAGGCTCTAACCTCAGTTGTAAGACACCACAAACAGAGAGTGTAGTGTGTAATACTTAGAGTGAGTATTAGAGGGTTGTTTCTTTTTCTTGTAATATTGAGCGTGTAAGCTCTTCTCTTTTGTTCTAGTTCTGAATAAAAGTGTGTTTCAACCCCAACAAGTGGTATCAGAGCTTGGTTAAGCTCCGGGGGAAGCATTCTCTGTTTTTTGGTCAAAATTTTTTTGTCTCAAAAACAATTTCGGAGTACACCGTTGGAAAGGTCTCGTTCTGAGGATTCCGAAAATATATTTTTTTAAATTTTTTGACCACTGGAAGGCCTCCAAATCACCGGTCAAAGTTGGTCAAATCTGCCCGAACAGTCGCCGGAAAAACCAGGGTTCGCCGGAGAAGACGACACTGTAGCAAGCACTGTAGCAGTGACATCAGCAGTGACGTCAGCAGCTGACCAAAGTTCTGGAAATTGCAGTTTAGCCCCTGTTCTTCCGGAAAGTGCAATTTAGCACCTGTTTTTCAGAAAAATTGCAATTTTGGTCCCGTTTTTCAGAAAAATTTCAATTTAGCCCCTGTTTTACTTCTATAAAAGTTCTATTTGCCCCCTGAACTTCTGAAAAGTTCATATTGGTCCCCGTACTTCAAAAAAAAAAATATTCTTACTCGTGTATGCCTAAGTATATGCCAAGAATGACTACACCAACCTCGTCATCTTCTCAAGCCGGAGTTGAAAGTTTTCAAAGGACTGGGAAAGACGGTAGTGTTACGTTACACTATCCAATGCTCACGAAGATGAACTACGCGGTGTGGGCCATAAAAATGCGAGTGAATTTACAAGCACAAGGAGTATGGGATGTAATTAAAAATGCAGAAACGGACGAACGTAAAGATCGGATGGCTCTTGCGGCTATTTATCAAGCAATTCCAGAGGACGTACTTCTGATGTTAGCTGAGAAGGACACAGCTAAAGAAGCATGGGAAACGCTCAAGATGATGCACATGGGAGCCGATCGGGTCAAGGAGGCTAAAGCTCAAACCTTGAGAAGTGACTTCGAGGTGATCCGGATGAAAGACAGTGAATCGGTAGATGATTTTTCCATGAGATTGAATACTATCGTAACCGGTATTCGATCTCTAGGTGAAAAGATTGAAGAAATTACGGTTGTGAAGAAGTTTTTGCGAGCCGTACCGATACGATTTATACAAATCGTAACATCGATCGAGCAATTCGGAGATTTGAAGAATATGACGGTGGAAGAAGTTGTGGGTCATCTTAAGACCCATGAAGAGAGACTTCGAAGCTATGGAGAAAAAGAAGAAGGACCTTCTCTATTGCTTACACATGCCGAGTGGGCATCTCGTTCGAAGCAAACTGGCGAGAGAAACTCGTCAAACACTTCAAGAGGACGAGGAGGACATGGTAACCGAGGCCGGGGACGAGGCCGAGGTCGTGGACGTGGCCAAGGAGGTGGTCGCGAGTACAATACAAATCGGAATGACCATAATCCTTCTCGAAAGGATAAAAGTAAAATCAAATGCTTTACTTGTGAACAATTTGGTCATTATGCTTCGGAGTGTCCAAACAAGAATCGAGGTGAGGAGGCAAACCTCACTCAAGCCAACGAAGAAGAGTCTATTTTAATGATGGAAACCTCACAAGAATATGCACACAAAAAAGTGTCTCTAAGAGAGAAGATTTGTGTTAATCTTCTTGCATCGGGAGAAAGTCGAGTCGAGTCTGAGGTATGGTATCTCGACAACGGTGCTAGCAATCACATGACTGGAGACCGCTCAAAGTTTCGGGAACTAGATGAGCATGTTATGGGCCATGTGAAACTTGGGGATGGTTCGACCGTCGCTATTTTGGGAAAAGGGTCGATTTTATTCGATAGCAAAAATGGCGACCAAAGACTCCTTAATGAGGTATATTTCATTCCAAGTCTAAAAAACAATATTATTAGTCTTGGACAAATGACGGAGGAAGGGAGTCAGGTCATAATGGATGGGTCGGATCTGACATTGTTTGACAGAAACAAAACTCTACTTTTGAGAGTTAAACGATCCCCAAACCGGTTATATAAAACTCCTTTAAGGACCGGTAGATGGACTTGTCTTTTAGCAACAAAAGACGAACCAGCTTGGATATGGCATTCTAGACTCGGTCATGTTAACTTTCTCGCCTTAAAGAAGTTGTCCGAAAAGAATATGGCAATCGGAGTCCCAAAGATTGAGCACCCAAACCAAGTATGTGAAGGGTGCGTTCTTTCCAAACAAACCCGAATTCCTTTCCCGGATCATGCAGTTTTTCGAGCTCAAAAACCTCTACAACTTGTTCATGCGGACTTATGTGGTCTGATCACACCTACGTCTGTTGGAGGGAGTAAATATTTTCTCCTTTTAGTAGACGATTTTAGCCGGTGGATGTGGGTTTACATGCTATCGGAGAAGTCTCAAGCCTTGAGCGCTTTCAAACGGTTCAAGTTGATGGTTGAAAAGAATTCGGGTTATAAAATAAAGACACTTCGAACGGACCGAGGGGGAGAGTTCACTTCAAAAGAATTCTCATTATTTTGTGAAGAAAATGGTATTCAAAGGCATCTTACGACACCATATTCGCCTCAACAGAACGGAGTTGTAGAAAGGCGAAATCGGACCGTTATGGACATGGCAAGAAGTTTGCTCAAAGGTAGAAATGTTCCGGGAGAGTTTTGGGGAGAAGCGGTTAGACATGCAGTTTATCTTCTCAACCGCCTGCCAACAAAAGTACTTCCCGACAAGACGCCTTATGAAACGTGGTTTGGTAAAAAGCCCAACCTTGAACATCTAAAAGTTTTTGGTTGTGTTGCTTTTGCTAAACTTGTAGGTGGTCACCTGAAGAAGCTTGATGATCGAAGTAAGAAGATGGTGTATTTAGGTGTGGAAGATGGAACTAAAGGCAACCGTTTGCTTGATCCGCAAGACCGAAAGTTGCGAGTTAGTCGCGATGTTGTTTTTGACGAAAAAGAAGAATGGAATTGGTACAAAAACAAAGAAGAAGAGATGGCGACTCCTAAGACCTTTAACATAATTGAACCACAACCCCAAATACACCTCGAAACACCTCAAAATGACCCCGAAATCAATCTGGAACAACCAAACAGTCCAGGAATTGATGCTATCCAAGTTGGACAACCATATGCTGAATTTGACGAGCCTGAACCAGCTCCACATACTCCTGTCTCAGCCCCGTTTTCTTCAACATCACCCCATATGGAAAGCCCTTCTAGTGAGATTGGGCCAAGGGGATTACTTTCTTACTACCTTGGAATCGAAGTTTCGCAAAAGAAGTGGGGAATATCTTTGCGACAAACGGCTTATGCAAAGAAAATTTTAGAGCAATTTGGGTTGCTGGATTGCAATCCGACAACGTCACCAATGGAACCTAAGTTGAAGGTGAAGAAGGATGAAGATGGTGAAAAAGTTGATCCAACTGAATATAGGCGAGTGGTAGGTTGTTTAAGGTACTTGACTCACACTCGACCAGACCTGTCATTTTCGGTTGGAATTGCAAGTCGTTTCATGGAGGAACCAACCACTTTGCATTTCCAAGTTGTGAAACACATCTTGCGATACGTAAAAGGAACTGTTGATTATGGAATCAACTATGGAAGAGGTCGTGAAATTGAAGATTTGGTTGGTTTTACCGATAGTGATCTTGGAGGTAACCCTGTTGATAGCAAGAGCACAAGTGGAATGATTTTCTATCTGGGAAGGAATGCGATAACTTAGCAATCCCAAAAGCAAAAGACTGTTGCTTTGTCCACGTGTGAAGCCGAGTTCATGGCAGCTACAACAGCAGCATGTCAAGCCATTTGGCTTGCTAATCTCGTGAAGGAGCTCACGGGACATCATATTATGCCTATCACCTTATATGTCGATAACAAGTCAGCAATCGCATTGATGAAAAATCCTGTGTTTCATGGTCGAAGCAAACACATTGACATTCGTTATCACTTCATACGAGAATGTGTTGAACGTGGGCAAATTATAGTGGAATATGTCAACTCGAAGGATCAACGGGCGGACATCTTTACAAAGGCTTTAGCATACGTGAAACATGGTGAAATGCGAAACATGATCGGAGTAACGAATCTCGAGCCAAGTTAGGTTTAAGGGGGAGAATGTGAGTGTAAACCTACTTGGGTGTGAACCTGCCATGAGTAGCTGTACCACCCTCTTTTGTTGACAAATGAATGCCTCCTTTGTTGACAATAAGAACTCAAATGGCAACTTCGTATGTTCACATAATGAACACAATAAATGGTAGCAGTAGTAATTGTAGGCTTGTTTAAGTATAAATAGAGGCTCTAACCTTAGTTGTAAGACACCACAAACAGAGAGTGTAGTGTGTAATACTTAGAGTGAGTATTAGAGGGTTGTTTCTTTTTCTTGTAATATTGAGCGTGTAAGCTCTTCTCTTTATTAGAGCGTATATTGACCTTACATTCAATACAATTGTGCAACTTTTTTGAAAACACAGTGATATTGCAATGAACTGAAATACACAATTACCATCACGTATGTGGCCTCTCTTTAATAAACGTGACACTTATGCACAAAGTCATACTTTATTCGAGTTCAACTACAATGAAGGTGTCAATAGAATTGTCACCAAATTATGGATACATGGAATCGTAGGAAATTCCCATGTTCGCATGCTCTAGTTGTTTGTCAGCTTAGAGGGGATAACCCTCTTTTCATTGTGGATGTTGTTTACACAGCTATGACGTATAAACAACAATATAACTATGGCTTCTCCCCACTTTCTCATATTAATTATTGATTGGTTAGAGGTTGATTGAGAGATTAAAGCATATTACTCGAAATGTTCGATTAATCGAGGTCGAAGATGTTCAAATCGATTTCGTAACGAGATGGGTGTTCTTCGTCTTGACAAACCTTGTAGATATAGAATATGTCATCCATCTGGTTATAATAGGATAAATTATTCAAATTCTCAACCAAGATTAAATGTGAAGCGAACTACGTAATTTTATTTCTTGTAATTTGTGTTTAAGTTATTTTATAATTTGGTTTTTAAGTTATCTTGTAATTTTATGTTTAATTAATCCGATATTTTCGTTACATTGTAATATATTGGATTTTTGTTTAAGTTCTCTTGAATGTGTCGATACGATTTTTCAAATGATATAATTTGCTAAAAAAATATTCAATTATATATTTTTAATAATTTTTATGTCATATATAATAATGATCAAAAGTAGGTTCTTTAATATAAAAGATGTAGAAATAAAATAACATAATACTTGAAGGAGTTGATGTATAAAATAAAATTTGAATAAGAAAGATATGTTGTTTTTTGAATACAAAAGGTGTAAAATGAAAATAATAGAATAGTCGAAGAGGTTAGTATATAAAATAAACCATTAAATGAGAACCGATTGATTTTTGTGTGGAGTAATCCTACAAACAACTAATTTTTACAAATGAATTTAGATACAACCTACGTTTGCAAAGGTTTCTAAAAATAACAGTTTTACCAAAAAAAAAAAAAATTGTATTTTCGAAATTCTGGGTAGCTTGCAATTTCTATCGCTCGTAATATCGTTAAATTGATTCAAAGATTTTTCATACCCGTCTCACTTTCTCAATCATATTTATGCATGAGCTGATAACATAAATATTAGGTTTTAATTTGAATCCATACATGCATGCATCTGGCTAACTGTGTACTTGGTATTTTCGTAAGAAATTGTGAAAGAAAAATGTCGCCGCATAATGGCACGCATGATATCATCGTTTGTTATGCTGCATTGATGATCACGTCCCACAAGATCTGACAAGGAGATAATCCTCTCGACTATTCGCTTCCTCTTTTTGTTTTACAACTATCGCTCATCATTGTTAGCACTTGTATTCTCGTTTTACTCTTAAAACCCTTTTGTTAGCCTCATGTCATCTTTGAGATCCTTATAAGTGTTTCTATGTCTTTTTATTCCTCAAAATCCTGATCATTTTGAGGAAATGACAATGTACATTTCAAATATCATGAATGGATAAAGAAATTATGATTCCATGTTTGCTTTTGCAAATTTCATTAAATAATTATCATAACTTGAGACGATCTCAAAATAGGTGTACATTTTATGCTCTTAGAAGATTATATTTTCTATGTAAATAAATTTTCATGCATAATTACACAATTATCATACATTTTTTCACTTCTTTGCAAAAACCGTTTTGTTCATCATACACTTATTGTTTTGGTCAAAAATCGACTAATTGAAAATCAACCAAAGTGTATGAGAGGTTGTAGTGTTGTTAATGAATTGATCAGTGAAATTAGAACAAGATTACACAAGGGGTTTAAAAGGAAAGCATTTGATCATTGTTAGGATCTCCGACATAAAATCTTGGCAGGTGATAATGATCACTGCCTTAATGATTTTATTGATTGAAATGAATGATTACAGAGAAAATAGAATGAGTATGAGTACAAGTGCTAGTATTCTGCCAAAAATCGTGTGTAGTGTGATGAATACAAGTGTTTTATATAGTCAAAACCTAATAACTAGAACCCCGGAACTTTTGGGATCCTTCAAGATCAGTTTATAGCCATTGCTTGACTTGGTCCTCCGGGTCTTTTGCATGGTTGTGATGACTATTCGTTGAGAGAGTGACTTTGACTGGTTATTTCTGCACATGTGAGAAAGACAAACGAATATATGACCGTTATAAATAATTAAAAATATTAGTCAGGATCCTGGAGTTTATTCGGGATCCTGAGGTTCGAGGATCCTGAGCCTTTGAGGATCCTTAGACTTCAGGATCTTAAAGTAGTTTCGAGATCCTAGCCTTAATAATTGCCCCCAAATTATTCCTGAAAATAAATAAGTTAGTTTCGAGAATATTGAAGGGATAACTTAAAGTAAATAAAAAGAAATAAATATGATAAAGACTTTTGAATTTTAAACCCTAACGGATAGGATTTATCCGTTCAAGAGTCATCATAGATGGTCTAATCAATCTTTCTCTTTCTTCTGTCGTTAACATAAATATAGGCAATCGATTAGGGCTACTCCTCCATGCGTCCTTAAGCTTTCTTCCAGTCATCTTATAAAGGTACATTTCTCTCATCTTCTCCTTAATGTTTCCTTTCTGTAAGAATGGGTAAGAAAATGACCGTTTCTCGCAAGAACATCCTCGCATCTACTGATGATGATTTCATTGACCAGAGGATTTTATCGATAAAATACGACGAAATGTGTTCTTTTGACAATGATTATATTGAATCGTTAAAGACAGTTGGTGCTTTTTCTAATGAAGCTGTCTTCAAACCTTTCGATCCGAAATACCAACCTGACTTCGCTTCCTCGTCTTGGGTATGCTTTACTGGATATCCCTTTGGTCTAGGTCTAAAATACCCTTTTTCTGAGATTATCTCCAAGTTCTTCAAAATCACCCAGATTTCTTATATTCAAGCTATGCGCATCGTCTGGAGAATCTTATTATGGATCGAGAAACTGAACCAATCCAGAGGTTTAGATATATGTTTAGCTGAGTTGGCTCACGTGTACGACCTCACTACCTTTGGGAACTCCTGTTTTCTTCTTAGGCTCAAACCCCACAAATCTCATTTTGTTCTAAAAACGAAACATAACGATGGTGCTTGGAAGGAGAAATACTTCTTTGTGGGACTCGATTCGATCTCTGGTGGGGATTCCCTACCGAAGTCTTGGGTTAAAAAGGGTAGGAATAACTTTTCCTTATTGAGGATCTTGGATTTCACGTTTCATTACTTTGTTTGGTGTTTTGCAGCTTTTAAGTTTGAAGAATTCATTCCTATTGCCAGAGATACTGAGGAGAAGATTAAGAAGCTTTTCTCCGTTTCTACAGCTGATAGATCCTTCAGGTTTGATAGTTCTAGTCTTCATGATGTGGTGTACAGGATCCAAGGCTATCCGTTCCAATTCTCGATTCGCTTTATCTAATCTTGAAGATGATGTGTCCATTGGCTTGATCATAGCCAAGAGGGAGAAAGTTGCCTTGCCCCTTCCTCTTAAGAAGTCCCTTATTGATCTTACTGTGAAGAGCTCAAGTTCCCGTAAGAGGAAGACCTCAGAAGTCATAGATCTAAATTTGGAGAATCTTGGAGCCGAAGAGTCGCTTCAGAAATTGCTTTCCTTTTCTTAAGCTGTGAGTGTTTCTTTTATATTAGTTTTTGAGTTCCATTAGTCTCTACTAATGCCATGCTTATTTCAGGTTTTCGCTCATGTTTCCCAATCCGTGGTCGATTTAAAGGACCGGGGTGAGGAAGCTGAGCGAGTTCTGAAGGAGCGGGATAAGGAATGGAAGGCGACCCATGAAGATCTCTTCAAGAGGATCGAGTCACTGATCAAAGAGAAAGTCGAGAAGGAGGAAGAGCACATCTTGGAGAGCGAGGAGGTGATTGCTGATGCAAAGGCAAGCGCAGTGGTGGCTATATGGGAGGCCAAGATCAAGTTGGTTGAAGATCTTGATAATTCAGGATCCTGGAACGTAGCTGGATGGCGCGAGGCACTAGCCAAAATAACTGTCAAGCCTGCCACTGCTACCGAGGATCCTGGGTCGCAGCTTGTAGAAACGGAGAAGAAGAACGGGACCACTGATGAGCAAGCTAAGGTCTAGGCCTGCATGAAATTAGTTTAAGTTTTTTTTTTTCGTTTTAGCAATGTAAGACAATTAATCTTTTGGTGGGTTGGTGCGCAACCCATTTTTCGAATACAATGGTTGTATTTTCTTTTCATATCTTTCTTTTGATCATCCTGCGTAATTGTTTATGATACTAGCATCCTTAGATCACTAGGATCATGAAGAACTTAGTTGTTGCAAACAATACTAAAAAATCTCTTAGTAAATTATAAGTAAACCTTTTAAACTCAAAGACTTAAGTTTTGGTAACTAAATAATCTTTGTTTAGTATTCTAAAAAGTTTATGTAACATCCCGAATAATAGGTATGAAATTTTAAGGATTTTTGTACATCACATAAGACCTAGTCCACGAGTTGGAGGCCCAACTCATCGTGTAGAAACTAATAAGGCCGCGTGGATTATGGAACCTACTCGACAAGTTGGAGGACCACAACTCGACGAGTTGAGGCTGTGCATGAAAACCCTAATTTTTAGGGTTTGCACACTATTTAAAGGACCTTAAGCCCCTCACCGGCCTCCCTTACCACCTTATTATCCAGAGAGAAACCCTAGCCGTGCTTTATTGGTTTATTGAGTGTGTGTGAGCTTTGGAGAGTAAATCTTGTTTTCTTTTGGAGGAAACTACAAGCTTGAAGTGGTTGGATTGCGTAGAAGGCCTTAGATCCGGGAGCTTCACTGTTTTTGCAACCATTTGGAGGTAAAAAGTCGCCATCTTGATCACTCCTTTGTTAGATCTCTCTATTAGAGAGTTTATGGTAATTTCTAGCTTATTCTTGAGTCATTATTGGTTCTGAGCATGCTTTGAAGCTAGGACTTCAGATCTGAGCATCTTAGGGCCTCCTTGGACTTAAAGTTGCCAACTTTATTAAGTCTTGGCCCTCCTTCATGCTCTAAAACCCATAATAAGCTTCATATGAGTGTTTTAATCCCTTTGATGCCTTGCATGCACGTAAAGCTAGAAACTTTACGTGGTATCTCAGTCCTAACGGGCTAGATTTGTAGTTTAGGGCCTTGGATTCGACTGGAAAGGGCTAAATGCATTAAGACAGGAAAACTCGATGAGTTTCTTAGCCAACTCGACGACTTGGATAGGTTTTCCCGCTTTCTGGATACTGAGTGAATTCGAAGAGTTGGTGAGATAACTCGGCGAGTTGGCTAGGGTTTTCCCGATTTTCTAGACACTAAAGAACTCGACGAGTTGCTCTGGTAACTCGGTGAGTTATCTCGAGCTTTTCACGATCTTCTGAGATACGAAGGAACTCGACGATTCAGTAGATGCACTTGACGAGTTGGGTTAACATGGACTGTTGACTTTGACTTTGACCATGGTTGCCCAAGTTTGACTTCTGAGGGTATTTTGGTAATTTGGGAGTTTAATGGAATTAGTCATATGGTGGTTATAGGTAGTTGAGTTCGGAGCTGTGAGTTGGGATTCGATTTTATCGGTTCAGCACTACTCGTGGGGTGAGTTTTCCTCACTACGCTAACAGGGTCGAAGGCACCAAGGCCGACCCTTTTTGGATTGTTATCCTGGTTATCACATGATGCTATGTTTAGTGATTTGTTAGATCTGTATCCTGGTATATAGGATGATACTATGTTTAGTGATCTATTAGATCTGTATCCTGGTATATAGGATGATGCTATGATTAGTGATCTGTTAGATCCGTATGACTGTTTATACATGCTAGCTAGCGTTTAATATCTATATGTTGATTGTGTGTTTGCGGGTGGGTTGAGGCGGTCCTGCTTTGTGCTCTAGGCCAACAGACCCAGGGCAGCTCGGATAGACTGAAGGGCCAACGAGGCGTACCAGTCAGGCCGAAGGCCCGGAGAACGGTCCAGACAGGCTGAAGGCCCGATAGGGTGGTCCAGACATGCTGAAGGTTCTGAGATTGGGCCGGATAGGCTGAAGGCCGGTGTGGCGGTCCGGTCATGTTGAAGACTCTATATGCATTTTGTTTGTTATGATATTGTTATGGTTTGTATGGCGTTGGTATTTTGGGGGAACTCACTAAGCTTCGGGCTTACAGTTTTGGATTTTGTTTCAATTACTTTGGATGATCGCAGGAATGCGAAGGCTTGATTGTGAACCTCCTCACATTTTATGATTTTGATTTATGGGTTCTCTGATATGAAACTATTTTAAAAACATTTTGTAATAAATAATGGTTTTTACATGTTTGAAAAAGTTTTAAATTTTACGAATTTTTTGGATGTGACAAGTTGGTATCAGAGCCTTGGTTTGTGTGAATTGGAGGAACACTCGTGTGAATCCAGTCTCAAACTAAGGAAAAGATTTTTAAAATGATTTTCAAATGGTTTCAAAATACTAAAGGAGGATGCGAAGTGTATGATTAGCCGAAGCCCGTAAGTAGACCCAAAATACCATACTGTTATTTGATATTGTGATATGCTAGAATAGCATGCTATTGATAGGATAGGGATCTTCAGGAATTGCATGGTAGAATTGCCTGATTATATGATGCCTGATAGCCTAGGGTTTTCCTTATATGAAATTGACATCATTACTGTAGTTGCTTAGTGTATGCATCACGGTTGTATATAACTAAGATCTTATAGCCTGAGAATGTTTGGTTTGGACTTATTTACTATTCTTGTTTGATGAGGGGCTTAGGGTGGGATCGGATACTCGAATGTCTATAGGGTCCAATGTTATGTACGGCTAGCATACACGAGTGCTGCATGGATGAGTTGTGTGGGGTCAGTCGACCATTTGTGAGATGTTTAGCCTTCCTCTAGGAGTGAGGATTGAGCGCTCGCATATGCTTATGTATATTGTTAGGGCATTATGATGATCCTTGAGACAAACATGGGTAGGTGTGGAAGGTAGTATGGGCCCGTACTACTGAAAGCACAGGACCCATACGCGTAGCAAGGAAGTCACAACCCCTAGGGCTTTGTTGGGAGTTGGTTCCCCGTTATTATATGGAATGTCTGATATCTTCATCGTATATATTTTCAGTATGGTGACTATAAGGCGATTGGAGACCGGATCTGGGTCGGGATCAGGAGCTGGCAGACAGGGCGGGCCAGCATTGTTGGGCACCATTGGTCAGATGAGACCAGATGAGTTGGATGCCAAGATTCGGGAGATCCTGCATGATGAGGTTGCTACACTTTTCCGGGCTCAGTTGCTGGAGATGTTTGGGTATATTAAGATCGCTATGGTTGAGTACTTTGATGAGCGCTATGCAGCCATTGCGGAGACGGCTACCGCTGCAGCTTCCGCCGCCGTAGCAGCTACAGGTACAGGGACAGGTAGGGCTTTCTAGTACCGGGACTTTGATAACACGAAGCCCCCGACTTTCGATGGGATTCAGGACCCGATCATAGCCATGAGGTGGCTATCTGACATTGAGGGATGCTTTTTCACATGCTCATGTCCTACTGACCAGAAGGTAAGGTGTGCTCTAAACTTGTTGAGGTCCGGAGCGAAGGACTAGTGGAGATTGATGACAGGGCCGTATTCTGATAAGCAGAGAGCTACGATTACTTGGGATCAATTTAGGGAGATGTTCCGCACTCGCTACATTCTAAGGGTTGAGCGAGACCGGCTGGAACAAGAGTTTTTGGATTTGAGATAGGGATCAGAGACGGTGACGAAGATCACCCGAATTTTTACCGAGAAGGCGATGTTTTGGCCGGAGTTTGCTTCCAAGCAGGCTCAGATGACTCGTTATCTGAGCATGCTCAAGACTAACATCAGAAAGTTTGTTGCGACCCATCGTTGTGATACATTACTGGAGTTACAGGAGGCCGCTTGGCGGCGTGAGCTTTAGATTGAGCTGCAGTTGAGAGACCAGAGGCAGGCCCCGGCGCAGTCACAGCCTGCGTCGAAGCGGTCCAAGACTGCCGATTCTAGGACTGGAGGCCAGCACGGCCGCACTTGTGGGAAGTGCGGGAAGGGTCATTCTGGAGTTTGTTGATCCAGTGGTGTGTTCCGTAAGTGTGGAAAGGAGGGGCACTTTGCAAGGGATTGCCTCCAGCTAGCCCCGGTTCAGGATATGAGGATTTGTTACCAATGCGATCAGGTTGGTCACGTGACGACCAACTTTCCATTGTTCGCTGCCAGGCTGGCGCGGGCTCCAGCATCGGCTACACTAAGGATTACTGACGGGAGTCAGGGTAGAGCAGAGCCCCCGAGGGCCCGGGGACGTGCTTTTCAGCTTACAACCGAGGAGGCCAGGACAGCACCCGATGTGGTGGCTGGTATGTTTCTATCCTTTATCTTATTGATTATATATGGTTTATGCTTATGTGTTTGTACCTATGTTAGGTACGTTCTTAGTGAACTCCTTACCTGCGATGGTATTGTTTGACTCGGGGGCGAGTCGGTCTTTTGTCTCTCGATATTTTAGTAGGGAGTTCGGTTTGCCCTTCAGAGAGCTAGAGTGTCCGTTGCGAGTCTCCATCACCAACGAATACGGGATTTCTGCTTCTTCAGTCGATTGGGGTTGTATTCTGGAGATCTTCGGGGTATCTTTCCCAATCGACTTGATTCTGATTCCCATGGGGGATGTTTGTGTGATAGTGGGTATGGACTGGCTGAGTCATTTCAGTGCCATGATCGATTGTGAGGGTCAGCGTGTGGTAGTTTGAACCCCAAGTGGGGGAGAGCTGGTTATCTATGGTGAAGGCACCAAGTTGGGTTTAGGGTTCTGTTCAGCCGTCAGGGCTCGGCAGTATATTCAGCACGGGTGTGCGGGTTATCTGGTGTATGTGGTGGATAAGCGGTTCATGGATCAGGTCTCGTTTTCAGAGGTTCCAGTCGTTAGAGAGTTTGCTGATGTGTTTCCGGAGGAGTTACCCGGAGTGCCTCCGGAGAGGCAGGTCGAGTTCAGGATCGACCTTGTGCCAGGTGCGGCCCCTATTGCCAAGGCCCCGTACCGATTAGCACCGCCTGAGATGCAGGAGCTGTCATCTCAGTTGCAGGAGCTACTAGGCAAGCAGTTCATCCGTCCGAGCAGTTCTCCGTGGGGACCACCGATTCTCTTCGTCAAGAAGAAGGATGGTTCACACCGGATGTGCATTGATTATCGGGAGTTGAACAAGTTGACGGTGAAGAGCCGTTATCCTCTTCTGCGGATAGATGATCTTTTCGATCAACTGGAGGGAGCATCTTGAGCATCAGGGTGAGGGAGGAGGACGTGGAGAAGACCGCGTTCTGGACTCGTTATGGACATTACAAGTTTGTGGTGATGCCGTTTGGGCTCACTAACGTGCCAACCGTATTCTTGGGCCTGATGAATCGAGTATGCAGATTGATGCTCGATCGCTCAGTCATTGTGTTTATAGTTGATATCTTGGTGTATTTCAAGACTAGAGAGCAGCATGAGGAGCATCTTCGTGAGCTACTGGGACTCTTCAGGCGAGAACGGATGTATGCCAAATTCTCGAAATGCGAGTTTTGGTTACGAGAGGTTCAGTTCCTTGGACATCTCGTTAACCAGGAGGGGATTTTGGTCGATCCGGCCAAGATTGAGGCGGTTATGCAGTGGGAGGTTCCGAAATCTCCCTTGGATATGAGGAGCTTCTTGGGATTGGCAGGTTACTACCAAAGATTCATACATGATTTCTCCAAGATTGCAGCACCCCTCACTCGTCTGACGAGGAAGGGGGTGGATTTCTTGTGGGGCCCTGAGTAGCAGACTGCATTTGAGACTCTGCGACAGCGACTCTGCGAGGCGCCAATTTTGACACTCCCTGAGGGAGTTGAGGATTTCGTGGTGTTCTGTGATGGATCGATCACCGGATTGGGAGCAGTCCTCATGTAGAGAGGACGGGTGATAGCTTATGCTTCGCAGTAGCTGAAACCGCATGAGACGAGATATGACACACACTCTCTGGAGTTGGGAGCGGTTGTATTCGCTCTCAATATTTGGAGTCATTATCTCTACGGGGTCCGTTGTACCATATACACGGAACACAAGAGTTTGAGACATATCATGGATCAGCCAGACCTAAACATGAGGCGGCACAGGTGGCTGGATGTAGTCAAGGATTATGACTGCGAGATCCTTTACGATCCGGGTAAAGAGAATGTTATGGCGGATGCACTGAGCCGGAAGTCGGCTGGATCTTATGTTCTAGCGGCATGTATGAGGATATCAGTGGACTCTCCACTTGTGAGCTTGATCAGGGAAGCTCAGGCCGAGTGTGTACGACAGGAGAACTGGAAGTTGGAGAGGATTAGGGGCGAGATCACCAGATTCATGTAGGATAGTCGGGGATTGTTGACCCTTTGTGTTCAGGTATGGGTTACGATGTCTGGTGGGGTCAGACAGATTGTACTGGAGGAGGCTCAGAATTCTCGTTTCTCTATTCACCCGGTAGCCACCAAGAGATCGTTTGGTACGTCAAGACGTGCTTGACCTGCAGGATGGTCAAGGCCGAGCATCATAGGCCGCATGGCAAGCTGCAGACTCTGGAGGTTCCCATGTGGAAAGGGGAGCAGATCACGATGGACTTTATCACCAAGTTGCCAAGGACGACGAAGGGATATGATGTTATATGGGTCGTCGTGGATCTATTGACCAAGAGCGCCCATTTCCTGGCCATTCGGGAGAGTTTATCGGCCGAGAAGTTGGCCGATGTATATATTTGTGAGTTTGTTGCTCGTCATGGGGTTCCGGTCTCTATTCTCTCAGACTGTGATGTTCGATTCACCTCCCATTTCTGGCAGAAGTTCCATTAGGAACTGGGCACGAGACTGCATTTTAGCACCGCATACCATCCGCAGACAGATGGCCAGATCGAGCAGACCATTCAGACCCTCGAGGATATGTTGAGGGCCTACATTATTGACTTTGGTGGGAGTTGGGAGTCCTACTCACCCCTTGCAGAGTTCTCCAACAACAACAACTTTCAATCCAGCATTGGTGCTCTGCCTTTTGAGTTTTTGTATGGGTGGAGATGTCGTACCCCAGTCTGTTGGGGTGAGGTTGGTCACAAGATAATGGGTCAGACTGAGGTGGTTCTGCAAACTACTGAGATGATTCAACAGATCAGGCAGCGGTTGCAGACTGCTCAGAGTCGACAGAAGAGTTACGCCGACCGACGCCGATCTGAGTTGGAGTTTCAGGTTGATGACATGGTACTACTGAAGTCTCACCCTGGAAGGGTGTGATTCATTTCAGGCCGAGGGGGAAGTTGGGTCCCCGATACATTGGACCCTTTCGGATTATTGCGAGGGTTGGCAAAGTGGCGTATAGATTGGATCTCCCGGAGGAGCTCAATCAGATTCACAACACTTTTCACGTCTCGCAATTGCGAAAGTGCATATCAGATGAGGATGCAGTGGTGTCATTGGATGATATTCAGGTTGATGAGTGCCTGAATTACGTGGAGAGGCTAGTGGCCATTCTGTAGAGAGGAAAGTGAAGGTTTTGCGTAACAAGGAGATACCTTTGGTAAAGGTATAATGGGAGCATCAGAGGGGATCCGAATGGACTAGGGAGCCGGAGGCCGAGATGCGGGAGCATTATATGGAGTTGTTCACCGCACCAGACTTTGAGGACGAAGTCTAGTTCAAGTGGGGGAGAATTGTCACATCCCGAATCCCAGGTATGAAATTTTAAGGAATTTTTTACATCATATAAGACCTACTCGACGAGTTGGAGTCCCCAACTTGTCGTGTAGAAACTAATAAGTCCGCGTGGATTATGGAACCTACTCGACGAGTTAGAGGACCCCAACTCGATAAGTTGAGGTTGTGCATGAAAACCCTAATTTTTAGGGTTTGCACCCTATTTAAAGGACCTTAAGCCCCCTCACCGGCCTCCCTTACCACCTTATTGTGCATAGAGAAACCCTAGCTGTGCTTTACTGCTTTCTTGAGTGTGTGTGTGTGAGCTTTGGAGAGTTAATCTTGTGTTCTTTTGGAGGAAACTAGAAGCTTAAAGAGGATGGATTGAATAGAAGGCCTTAGATCCGATAACTTCACTATCTTTGCAACCATTTGGAGGTAAAAATTCGCCATCTTGATCACTCCTTTGTTAGATCTCTCCATTAGAGAGTTTATGGTCATTTCCAGCTTATTCTTGAGTCATTCTTGGTTTTGAGCATGCTTTGAATCTAGGACTTCAGATATGAGCATCTTAAGGCCTCCTTACACTTAAAGTCGCCAACTCTATTAAGTCTTGGCCTTCCTTCATGCTCTAAAACTCATAATAAGCTTCATATGAGTGTTTTAATCCATTTGATGCCTTGCATGAACGTAAAGCTAGCAACTTTATGTGGTATCTCGGTCCTAAGGTGCTAGATCTGTAATTTAGGGCCTTGGATTCGACTGGAAAGGGCTGAATACGTTAAGACAGGAAAACTCGACGAGTTGCTTAGCCAACTCTATGAGTTAGATAAGGTTTCCCGCTTTCAGGATATTGAGTGAACTCGACGATTCAGTAGATACACTCGACGAGTTGGGTCAACATGGACTGTTGACCTTGACTGTTGACTTTGACTTTGACCATGGTTGCCCATGTTTGACTTCTGAGGGTATTTTAGTAATTTAGAATTTTAGTGGAATTAGTCATATGGTGGTTACAGGCAGTGGAGTTCAGAGTTGTGAGTTGGGATTCGATTTTATCAGTTCAGCACTACTCGTGAGGTGAATTCTCATCACTATGCTAACAGGGTTGAAGGCACCAAGGTCGGCCCTTTTTGGATTGTTATCCTGGTTATCACATGATGGTACTATGCTTAGTGATCTGTTAGATCTGTATCCTGCTATATAGGATGATGCTATGATTAGTGATCTGTTAGATCTGTATGACTGTTTGTACATGCTAGCTAGCGTTTGATATCTATATGTTGATTGTGTCTTTCCAGGTGGGTTGAGGCGGTCCTGCTTTGTGCTCTAGGCTAACAGACCCAGGGCGGCCCAGATAGACTGAAGGCCCAACGAGGCATACCAGTCAGGCCGAAGGCCCAGAGAACGGTCCAGATAGGCTAAAGGCCGGGTAGGGCGATCCAGATATGTTGAAGGTTCTAAGAGTGGTCCGGATAGGCTGAGGGCCGGTGAGGCAATCCCGTCATGCTGAAGACTCTATATGCATGCTATTTGTTATGATATTGTTATGGTTTGTATGTCATTGGTATTTTTGGGGAACTCACTAAGCTTCGGGCTTACAGTTTTGGATTTTGTTTCAGGTACTTCGAATGATTGCGGGAAGGCGAAGGCTTGATCGTGCAACTGCTCACATTTTATGATTTTGATTCCTGGGATTCTCTGATATGAAACTATTTTGAAAACATTTTGTAATAAATAATGGTTTTTGGATGTTTAAAAAAGTTTTAGATTTTTACGAATTTTCTGGATGTGACAGTTTAGGATCCTCAAACTTTACTTAGAGTTTTTCAAAAATAAGGATAGATGATACTTGGTGATCTTAGGAAAATTTTGAATTCTTGAACTCCTTTTCTTCGTATGACCTTGATGCTTGAAGGGATCTTTATTTTAGAAGCTTGTTGGGAAGGATCCTCAATCGTCAAATTTCAGGAAGGATCCTTAGCTTAAGATAACATGTAAATGTTATAAATCTTAGGAGTTTCCTGGGGAAGATCCCGACATAAGATAACATGTAAATGTTATAGATCTTAGTAATTTTCTGGGGAAGATCCCAACTTGAGATAACATGTAAATGTTATTAACCGTAGATTCAGACTTTAGGATCTTAACCCATGTTCAGAAATAAGAGGGATGCCAAGTCACTGAAGCGTGAAATGATCCCCTTATTTACATCCCATAGATAGATATTATGCGTCCATGCGAGGTGTACAAACCTTAACTCATGCGAAAGAGGTAATTAACTCTTTAAACCTTAGAGGGGATTGGGTACCCTTATTCGTAGGAGAGATGATTAGTCTTTATTCTTGGGAGATTCATATAGTGGTTCGTTGGATGTCTTTAGTCATGGGACTCTCATTGGTCCCTTGGGTATCAGGATCCTTGAAAGCTCACATGTTCAAGATCCTTGGAAGTCAGGATCCTTATAGATTAGGATCCTCAAGCGTCATGATCTTTAAACGTCAGGATCGTTAGAGGTTAGGATCCTTGAGTGTCATGATCCTTTGATCTCTACATGCAACAAATGTTAGCTAGGAGTGGGCGTTATCTTGACTAACGCCCCTCCAATGCTTAATTTAGAAATGGTATCAGAAGAATATAAGGATAGAAGATAAATAACATGCGTACCTCGAGTGTATCTGGAGGTTAACAATTTTACTTACTTGAAATAGGTTTTGAGATGTATAGTGTTCCACGATCTAGGTAAGATTTTCCGTCCAACGTGGCTAACCAATATGCCCCCTTTCCTGCTTTAGTGTCTATGAGATACGACCATTCACATTTAGATGCCAATTTACATGCACTAGGATCCTTAGTATTTTGGAATGTTTTTCTTAGTACTAAGTCTCCTACTTGGAATCTTCTGACTCTTATGTTCTTATTTTATGCTTTGGTGATCCTTTGTTGATGAGCATCAATTCTGATATTGGCAAGATCCCTACGTTCATCTATAGTGTCGAGATCCTGGGCCAGGATACTGTTGTTGTCCTCTTGGATTTGAAGTAAGTATCTTGTTGTGGGAATTACCACTTCAGTGGGGATCATTGCTTCCGTTCCAAAAACTAATGTGTAAGGGGTTTGCCCATAGCTATCTTGGAATTGGTTCTGTCTGCCCATAATACGAAAGAAAGCTCTTCTACCCATCTTCCTTACTTCTCGTCCAACCTCTTCTTCAAGTTGTTTACTATAATTTTGTTAGTGGATTATGCTTGGTCGTTGGCTTGAGGGTGGATGGGAGTAGACATCACCATCTTGATTCCCCAACTTGTGAAAAAGTCCCTCGCTCTTTTGCTTATGAATTGGGATGCATTTTCGTATACAATTGTGGCAGGGATCCCGAACCTGGTCAAAATGTTACGTCTGATGAAGGAGACTACCTCTTTGTCTCTTACTTGTACGTAGGCTTCAGCTTCTATCTAGTTTGAGAAATAGTCAGTCATTACTAACATGAAGACTTTTCCTCCAGGGGCTACAAACATTTTTCCTACTATATCCATTTCCCATTTCATAAATGGCCAATGGGAAATGATAGGATGTAGAGGTTTTGTTGGTTGGTGCAGGATGTTTCTATGTCTTTGAAAAGCGTCGCATTTATGTGCATGGAGGAATGAGTCTTTCTTCATTGTTGGCCAGTAGTATCCTGTCCTTAATGCTTTGGAACATAAGGATCTACCCCCATTGTGGTTGTCGTAGTCCCCTTCGTGGATGTCCTTCAGAACCTCTGCAGCTTCATGATCTTCTAAACACCTGAGTTATGGTCCTGCCACATATTTTTTATACAACTTACCTTGGATTATAACGAACCTTGAGATCCTTGTTCTGAATGCTCTCTCGCTTTTCTCTTCCTTAGGGATGGTGCCATTTTGGAGGTATTCCATGATGAGTTGGATCCAGGATCCTGAAGTTAAGGAAGGATCCTGGATGTTGGGATCCTGACATCGGACCGTTCAGTCAGGATCTTCGATTTCGGTGACGTAGGTAGTCTCCCCGTGCTTGTGGGAGTCTTTAAGTTTCTTGGTGGGATCCTCGATTGCCGTAATTAATATGTGGATTATATGGATCTAGGTTTCCAGCGGGATCTTTAAGGAAGATCCTAGATTGGCAAAAGCATTTTCTTCACCATTGTCTTCTCTAGGAACCTGGTTTAGGCTGATTGTTTCGAATTATGAGGCCATGTTTTTGAGAATTTGGAGATATAGAGCTATCTTTTCTCCTTTCACTACGTAGGATCTATTTTGGTAAAAAATTACACAGGTGTAAATCAACCAAATTGAATGAGAGGCTGTGATGTTCGAATTGTGCGTTAGAGAAAGGTAAAGAGAATGAAACGATTGTTTACAAGGAAAGCCCATGATCCTTGCTAGGATCTCCGGCAAAAAACCTTGGGAGTTGATAATGATCACCTGCCTTGATGATTTTATTAATATAAAATGATGATTACAAAGAGTATTTTAGTAAGAACAAGTGAAAATGTTCGTAGGTTAAGCTAAGAATAGGTAGAGTGTGTCGTATATGAGATACATGTGTCAAAATAGTCTAAACTAGCTAACAAGATGTCCGATATTCCCAGAATCCTCTATGAACAACTTTGTAAACGTTGTTTGACTTGGTATTCCGGGTCTTTAGCATAGTTGAGACGACTCTCTGTTGAGAATAAGTCTTCTGTTGAAAATTTTTGCACATGTGTTAATTAAGAACGAAGTATAACTGTTATAAATGTTAGTAACTAATAATAATGGTAATAGTCGGTATCCTGAGATAGTTGAGGATCCAGAATATATGATGAGGTTTGAGGATCCTAACCCCAACAATTTCCCCCAAGTTATTCCTGAAAATATAGGATTTAATTTCAAGAATATTAAAGGGATAACTTAAAAATAAATTAAAAAGAGGAGATAAAGAAGAGTTTAAAAATTGTCCCTTAATGGATAAGTTTTATCCATCTCGAGGTAACCGAGAAGCAGTCAAATCATCTTTCTTAACTCTTCTTTGCTATAGATGTGGGCTTCCGGTAATTTCTTCTTTACTCTCTTCAGTCGTCATCGTCTTATTGTGAAGGTAAATTTTCCTCTTACTTGTTTTCTTCTGTTCCTCCTATTTTCCTCGTCATGTTTAAAAAAACTAGTATTTCTCGAGCTAGCGTTGTTACTTCTCCCGAGAATGACTTCAATGATCAAGCAATCTCATCTTCTGATGAGGTTTTCTCCTTCGACGATGAGGATATGGAATCATTGAAAGCCATTGGGGCTTTTCCTTTCGATGTAGTTTTTCAACCTTTTGAGGCCACTGTTCAACCGAATTTTGTTTCTACGACGTGGGTTTGCTTTCCCGAATACCCATTTAGTCTAGATTTAAATTATCCTTTTACTGGTATCATTCGTGATTTCTTTTCAACTACCCAAATTTCTTATATCCAAGCTATGCTTGTGGTTTGGAGGATCCTGTTTTGGATTGATCGCTTGAATCAGTCCAAGAGTATGGACATCGGTTTACCTGAGCCGACTCTCGTTTTATGATCTTTCTACTTTTGGCAATTCTAGCTTCCTGTTAAGAGTTAAGACAAATAAACCCCACCTCATTCTGAAATCTAAACAAAATGATGGTGCTTGGAAGGAAAAATATTTCTTCGTGAAATGTGATTCGATTCTCGATGGGGATTCCCTGCCAAAAACATGGATTAAAAAGGGTAGGATTTGAATTTATATTTAAAGGATCTTGAAATTTACTTCCCTTATTTTGTTTGTTTTAATGCAACATTCAAATTTGAGGAGCTTGTTCCTGCTACTGGTGATTCTGAGGACAAGGTTTCCAAATTTCTTGCACTTCCTACACTTGAAAGGTCGTTCAGGTTCGAATATTCCAGTCTCCAAAAGGGTTCTTCTACTACTGCTTCTATGGTTACTGGTAACATTATTTTGCTTGGATACTTCTTTTAGAATGATAAGGATCCTGAGTTGATAGGGATTTTTGGCAGGTTCCAAGACTACTCGGTCCAAGGCTCGTTTTGGTTTGGCAAATCTTGAAGACGATATAACCAGCGGTTTGATCAAGGTTAAGCAAGAAAAAGGTGTCACTCTTCTTCCTCCCAAGAGATCTCACATAGACCTTACAGATAAGGCTTCAGGATCCCGGAAGCGGAAGCCTTTTGAAGTTGTGGATTTTGGTTTAGAGAATCTTGGCATTAAGGATGCTCTCAGGAAGTTGACCACTTTATTCAAGTCGTAAGTTTTTCTTTCATTCTTTGTTATTTTTCTATTTCTTATTGTCAGTTGATCTTTTTCAGGTTTCCGACCATATCGCTGGCGATTTGAGGCTCTAGGCTGAGAGAGTTGAACAGGATCTTCAAGAACAGGAAAAGACGTGGAAGGAGGCCAATGAGGATCTTCTGAAGCGAGTGGAACTTTTGAGTAAGGAGAAGGCTAAGAAAGAGGATGAGTCTGCTGCGGAGATTGAGGAGGTGATTGTTGAGGTGAAGAGTAACGTTGCGATAGCTATTTGGGAAGCTAAGATCAAGCTTGCTGAAGATCTTAAAAATTCGGGATCCTGGAATGTGGTTGGTTGGCATGAGGCATTAGCCCAGCTGACTGGAAAGCCTGCTCCTGTGACTAAGGATCATGTGTCGCAACTGTTGGAGGGAGGAGAGAAAGATGGGGCCAATGATGATCAGAGTAAGGTTTAGGCCTGCAAGAAGATAAATTAAGTAGTTTTTGTTTTATGTAAGACATTTAGCTTTTGCCTTAGTAGGTGTATGCGCATCTTTTTGAATGACATGGTAGTATTTCCCTTTTATCTGTCTGTATTTCCTTGTCCTGTTTAATCTGCATGTGAAATATAGTACTAGGATTTTTAAGTAGCTAGGATCCTTAAAATAGTGAATAATTTTCAAGATAAAGTTCTTTTGGCAAATAATAGATAAAATGATTTGATATGGATTGAATTAGTTAAAGAACTACAAGTAATAACTTAAAATAATAAGAACTAACTTTGTTAAGAAATTCAAAATGTTAAAAGTTTCTTTAAAAGTTTGATAACTGACTTGTAATCCTTAAGAGTTTCAAATGTTTTTTTTATCATAAAACAAGTATAAAAGAATTTGTTAAGAACTAATTTTCATAAATCTAAGTGCTTTAAAACTTCTTTAAAGATATCAATTTAAAATAGTAAATGACTCTGAAGTGATGAAAGTTTATAAATCAGCAGTTGGTTTAGGATCCTGAAGAGTTTAAGATCCTTAATTTTACTTAAAAAATTTCAAAGTTAAGAACAAGGAAAGATGGAACCTGATTGCCTTTAATTTTTTCCTTAAGCTTCATAAGTTTTTCAATCTTAGAATTTACTGAGGATAAATCTCAACTTAGGAAAGAACTTAGGATCGCTGTTGACTTCTGATGATAAGATTCTTACTGATGAGGATCCTTACCGATGAGGATCCTTAATGATGAGGATCCTCAAGGATGAGGATCGTTAATGATGAGGATCCTTAATCATAAGATCAAAGGGGGGAATTCCTTTCTTAGGATAAACTGTTTAGGTTATAGAATTTGACAAAATTCTTGGGTAACACCATAAGTTCAATTGATAACATGTTAATGATATATACTGGGGAGGATCCCAAGTTATGAAATATTTCATGGGAAAGATCCCTACATATGATAACATGAAAATGTTATGATTCGTGTGTATTTTCTAGGGAAAGATCCCAACGTGTGATAACATGAAGATGTTACAAACCTTATGTAATTTCTGGGGTAAGATCCCAATTTTAGATAACATGAAAATGTTATAAACCTTGATCTTAACTTATGTTCAAAGATAAGAGGGTTGCCAAGCCACTGCATCGTGAAATGATCCCCTTATTTGTATCCCATTGTTAGATATTGTGCGTTCAAGTGAGGTGTATAAACCTTAGTTCGTATGAAAGAGGTAATTAGCTCTTTAAAACTTAGAGGGGATTAAGTATCCTTAAGTGTAGGAGAGATGATCAATCTCTAGCTTGTGTATATGATAGTTTAAAGATCATACCATTGATATGATGGAATTGTCCAAGTGTTAAGATGCTGAGATCTTCGTGTGTCAAGATCCTTATGTTTCAGGATCTTCAACCTTGAGGATCCTTATGTTTCAGGATTATTGCTTATGGGGATCCTTAGACGTACGTTGTTCTGGATAGAAAACGTTAGCTAGGGGTGGGCGTTAGTCTAGCTAACGCCCCTATGATGCTTAAGTTAGTAATGTATTCGAGGAGAAAATAAGTAATGATGAAAATTTTAAAGTAAAGAACATGGGCACCTCGATTTTGTTGAAGATCAATTGATCTTATTTACATATCGTATGATTTGAGATGTATAGCATTCCAGGATCTTGGTAAAATGTATCCTTTGAGTGTTGCTAGCCAATATGCTCCTTTTCCTGCTTCAGTATCTATGAGATATGGTCATTCCCACTTAGGAGCTAATTTACCTACACTAGGATCCTTGGTGTTTTGGAATGTTTTCCTTAATACCAAGTCTCCTATTTTGAATGTTCTCACTTTTATGTTCTTGTTGTAACCCTTGGTGATCCTTTGTTGATAAGCAGCAATGTGTATCTTAGCAAGATCTCTAAGTTCGTCAACAGTGTCAAGATCTTGGGCTAGGATCCTATCTTTGTTTTCTTGATTTTGTAGCAAGTATCTTGCTGGCGGTATCACTACTTCGGTAAGCATCATTTCTTCTTTCCTAAACACCAAGGAGTAGGGGGTCTGACCTGTGGCTACTTTGAAAGTAGTCATATCTACTCATAGGATGAAAGGAAGCTGTTCTGCCCATCTTCCTTTCTTTTCATCTAGCTTTTTCTTCAACTTGTTTACTATGCTCTTATTGCTAGATTCTACTTGAACATTAGCTTGGGGATGAACAGGAGTGGACATTATCATTTTGATTCCACAACTCGTGCAAAAGTCTCTTGTCCACTTGCTTATGAATTGGGATCCATTGTCGCATATGATTTCAACAGGGATCTCGAACCTAGTCAAGATATTACATATAATAAATGAGACTACCTATTTGTCTCTAACCTGAACGAAAGCTTTAGCTTCGATACACTTCGATAAGTAATTAGTCATCACCAACATGAAGAAATTTGCTCCTGGAGCTATTGGTAATTTTCCTACTATATCCATTCCCCATTTCATGAATGGCCAGTGAGAGATAACAGGATGTAGAGGTTCCGCCGGTTGATGTAGGATGTTGTTATATCTTTGGCAGGCATCACACTCTTGAGCATGTAGAAAAGAATCTCTCTTCATGTTTGTCCAGTAGTATCTTGTTCTCAATACCTTGGATCATAAGGATCTGCCTGCTGTGTGATTGCCACAGTCTCCTTCATGTATGTCCTTCAAGACTTCTGCAGCTTCAGGATCGTCCATGCATCTGAGGTATGGACCTGCCATAGACTTTTTATAGAGTTTACCTTGGATTATTACGAATCTTGAGACTCTTTTTCTAAATGCTCTTTCGCTTTTTTCTTCTGTTGGGATCGTGTCATTTTGGAGATACTCCATAATGGGTTGGATTCGTGATCGTGGACTTCTTCAAGGATCCTGTTCGTTGGCATCCCTTTGAGGAGGGATCTGAGGGTCAAGATCTCTGATAGCTGCTACACTTATTGGTTGTTCATGATCATCGGGTTTGTCGGAAAGGGCTTCTATCGCCGGAGTTATTAAGTGGGTTATGGGGATCTTCATTTCTGGTGGGATCCTTAGAGAGGATCCTAAGTTGGCTAATGTCTCTGCTTCTGTGTTTTCTTGTCTGGGAACTTGGGTTACGGTAAAGTTTTCAAAATTAGAGGCTAATTTTTTAAGGATCTCGAGGTATAATGCTAATCTTTCACCTTTCACTGCATAAGATCCATTGAAGTGATTAGTTAATAATAAAGAATTAACAAATACCTGAAGATCCTTGATTTGAAGATCCTTAGCCAATTGTAGTCCCATGATGAGTGCTTCATATTCCGCTTCGTTGTTGGTTGCGTTGAATTTGAAACTAACTGTCTGGGGTAGGATGTACCATTGTAGCGATTTTAGTATGATCCCTACCCCAATTTCTTTTTGGTTTGAAACTCCATCCGGGAATAGTTTCCATTTTCCCCAAGTGTTCATCTTCTAGGAGTTGTTTAGCTTCAATGTCTACTTCTTTTTGTAGATCATCACTAAAGTCAGCCACAAAGTCTGCTAATGCTTGTGACTTTATGGTGGATCTTGGCTCATATTTGATGTCAAACGTGCTTAACTTCCCTGACCATTTTTCCATCCTTCCTGACATCTCTGGTTTTCTCATCACATTCTTAATAGGATAATTAGTTTACACATGTATAGTATGTGTCTCGAAATAATGTCTTAACTTAGTAGAAGCAGTTACTAATGGAAGAACTAATTTTTCGAGATGAGAATACTTGGTCTCGGGATCCAAAATACTTTTACATACATAGTAGATAGGATGTTGGTCTCCATTAAGATCCTTGGCTAGGACAACACTTACCGCACTTGAGGATACCGAGAGGTAGAGGAGAAGTGGTTCTCCATCTATAGGCTTCACCAGCAGTGGCGTGTAACTTAAGTATCTTTTGAGTTCCTGAAAAGCTTCTTCATGTTCTTCGGTCTATTCAAACTTCTTGTTCTTCTTCAAGATATCATAGAAGGGCCTACACCTTTCTGAGGATCTTGAAATGAACCTGTTGAGTGTTGCTACACTTCCGGTTAGCCTTTGGATGTCTTTTGTTGAAGATGGATATTTCAGCTCGATGATTGCTTTGATCTGCTACGGGCTTGCTTCTATTCCTCTCTTG
The DNA here is from genome assembly GCF_052849685.1 of Lactuca virosa. Taxonomy (NCBI): domain Eukaryota; kingdom Viridiplantae; phylum Streptophyta; class Magnoliopsida; order Asterales; family Asteraceae; genus Lactuca; species Lactuca virosa. The sequence continues at coordinate 3,311,428 of NC_136428.1, read as the reverse complement.
ATTACCATATACCCAAGGAACTTGCCCGACTTAATCCCAAAGTGGCATTTAGATGGATTCAACTTCATGTTGTATTTGTCTAGAATGTTGAAGGCTTCTTTGAGATCCCTGAGATGATCTTCAACTTTCATGGACTTCACCACCATGTCGTCAATGTAGACCTCCATGGTGTCCCCAAGCTTGTCTTTAAACATACGGTTCACCAGTCTTTGATATGTTGCACCTGCATTTTTAAGACCAAAAGGTATTGCAGTGTAACAATATATACTTGTTGGTGTTATACATGTTGTATCTTTTTGATCGGATGGTTCCATCTGGATTTGTTGGAATCCTGTTGAAGCATCCATGAAGGTTAAGAGTTCGTGGCTATCCGTTGCGTCTATCATGGATTCAATGTTTTATAGAGGAAAAGGATCCTTAGGACAAGCCTTGTTAAGATCCATGTAGTCTACATATACTCGCCACGTGCCGTTCTTCTTCTGTACGGCAACTACATTAGCTAGCCATCTTGGGAACTTCACTTCCTTGATCATCCCTGTCTTTAGGAGCTTTTCCACTTCTTCTTGGATGATCTAATTCCTTTCGGGTGCAATCTTCCTTCTATTTTGATGTATCGGTCTGAAAGAAGGATCAATATTAAGTTTGTGAGTGATAATACTCTTGTCTATACCTGTCATATCTTCATGTTTCCCTGCGAATGTCTTGCTTTTGGTTCAAAGGAAGTTTAACATGTCTTGCTCAATTTTCTCGGGTATTGAGGATCCTATGAGGAATTTGGACTCATGATCCTCGCTGCTCAGGGGCACTTCCTTCACGTTTTGCTCCTTCGTTTCTAGAACATGTCGTTCCCCCCGCCTTAATTGCTATGCTTGCTGGGGTTTCGTCGTAGGCTTCATAGAGGTTTTATAACATTCCTTTGACTCTTGTTGATCTCCCATGATCTTCACTGTTCCCCACGGAGTAGGCATTTTTACACACTGATGATATGTTGATGGAACCGCTTTCATCTCGTGGATCCACAGTCTACCTAATATCACATTATAAGAAGATAAGGTGCCAATAACATAGAAATTTTGTATAGTGTTTACCCCTCTAGGTATATTGGTAGCTTTATCTCCCCGATGGTGTGTTTTGTTTCTTCGCTAAATCCTATGAGGACCGAGGATCTTTTGATTATCTTTAATTTCGGGATGTTTATCCTCTTCAGTGCGTCCAAGAGTATGATGTTGACCAAGGATCCTCTGCCAACAAGGATCCTTCTGACGATGTGGTTGGAAATGTACAGTGTTATCACGAGTCCGTCATGGTGAGGATCCTGGATCTCTTCCCTATCTGTATTGTCAAACGTGATTTACTTTTCATTGCTAACCAAGGTATTCTTCCGTGGTCTATCCTTCTTTTCTGTTTTAGAGAACTTGGCATGTCTTTTAGCCTTACAATAAGAAGTACCACAAATGTTAGATCCGCCTGAGATCACGTTAATTATCTTGGCTTTTGGGGGTGGAGATCCTGGTTTCTCCAGGATCTTGTGACAATCCTAGTTGTTCTCCTTGGACTTTTCTTTCTTTCTTCTGAGGATCTCTTTAAGATGCCCTTTGCTAAGGAGTTAGTTTATCTCCTTTCTTAGGGCTATGCAATCCTCCGTCATGTCACCGAAATCTTCGTGGTAAGCACACCATTTGGACTTGTCTTTCCAACTGGTGGACTTGTTATCCTTCTTTGGCCACCTTTCTTTGTCTTCGAGATAATGTACAGCATAGGTTAAACCTGAAACATCCATAGAAAAACAATTGTCAGTGATCTTAGGAGGTTCCTCTTCCTCTCCTTCATTTTCGAGGGCATTAACCCTGTGATGATCTGGTTTGTGGTAGGGCTTCGATTTGTAGGATCTTGGAGCCGAGGATTCGGACTTCTTATTGGGATTCTCGTATTGACTTGATGGGTTGCTCCTCTTCTGGACTTCTTTATCCTCTTCAAGTCGTATGAACCTCAATGCCCGGCACCTAACTTCGTCCAATCTCTTGCATGGACTCATCATGAGATCTTTATAGAAGGGTGAATCCTTCCTTAGACCCATCTTGAAGGCCTCCACAGTAGTCGCATGTCAATGTTGGGGATGCTTAGAGCTTCCCTGCTAAACCTGTTAACAAAATCCCTAATTCGTTCCTTAGGATCCTGAACCACCTGATAGAGATCACTAGTGATCTTGTCGAAGGTTCTGCTACAAGAAAACTGGTTTTTGAAAATATTGACTAAATGTGCAAATGAATTAATAGAATAGGGACGAACGTTTAGCAGCCATTTAAGAGCTGATCCCGTGAGGTTTGAACCAAAGCCTTTGCATAGGCAAGCTTCCTTCAAGTGCTCTGGTATGGGAATGATCTCCATCCATTCTTGGTATTGTGCTACGTGCTCTTCAGGATCCGTAGTTCCATCTTAAGGCTTCATGCTAGGAGTCTGGAAGCGCTTAGGAACTTCGGTATCGGCTATCGCAGGAGAAAATCTCGAGATCCTGTGACTTGTTGGAGATGCTTCTGGTATGGGTTGAACTACCCCAGGTACGCTTGAGATCATATGTCTCAACTGCTGAAGTTCCCTAGCCATGTTCGGACTTATTCTTGCATCAACATTCATAGAGTTAGTATTGATAGTATTGCTATTTAAGAAGTTATTAGAATCAAGGTTTCTAGCAGTATTGAAAAGCTCATCGAGATCATTGATCATAGATGCTCGATTGTTCATAGTCGTCCCCTAGGGTGATGCAGCAGTAGCAGGAGCTGTGTTCCCTTGTTGATTTCCTCAGGATCATGCATTGTCAAAGTTCAGGATCCTTGGTTGTACAATTGTGGGCATCGTTTCCTGGGATCTCTGAAATTCCGCCTTCATCCTCTCCACTTCTCTAAGTAGTGTTCTATTGTCGTCTTCTTGTTGAGTCAACTGTTGCATCATTTTCCTCATCATAGCGAAGAGTTTAGCAGTAGTAACCAGAGAAGTCGGATACTGGAATCCTGAAGATCCCAAACTTCCTTGGTTAGTGACTGGAGGGGTGTTTCTCTTGGAAGTATCAGGTGCTTTCCTCTGACCAGGAGGTCCACTCGGAGGAGGTGGTAGGTTTTTGGTGGAATGGAGGGAGCGGAGGATGAAGAAAGGATCAGTTATGTAGACATTATCTTTTGAGGATTTTGAACACCACGGCCCCATGGTGGGCGCCAAATTGTTTTGGTCAAAATTTACGAAAGTATAAATCAACCAAATTGAATGAGATGTTGTGATGTTCAAATTGTGCAATAGAGAAAGGTAAATAGAATGACACGATTGTTTACAAGGAAAGCCCTTGATCCTTGCTAGGATCTCCGGCACAAATCCTTGGGAGGTGATAATGATCACCTACCTTGATGATTTTATTAATATAAAATGATGATTACAAAGAGTATTTCAGTAAGAACAAGTGAAAATGTTCGTAGAGTAAGCTAAGAATAGGTAGAGTGTGTCGTGTGCGAGATACATGTGTCAATTTATAGTCTAAACTAGCTAACACGATGTCTGATATTCCCGGGATCCTCTATGACCAGTTTTATGAACATTGTTTGACTTGGTATTCTGGGTCTTTAGCATAGTTATACGACTCTCTGTTGAGAATAAGTCTTCTCTTGACGATTTCTGCACATGTGTTAATTAAGAACAAAATATAACTGTTATAAATGTTAGTAAATAATAATAACGATAATAGTCGGGATCCTGAGATAGTTGAGGATCCTTAATATCTGATGAGGTTTGAGGATCCTGAATGCTTTGAGGATCCTGGCCCTAAAAGGATCCATTAAAACGGTTAGTTAGTAGTAAAGAATCAACGAATACCTGAAGATCCTTGATTTAAAGATCCTTGGCTAACTATAGTCCCATGATTAGCGCCTCATATTCTGCTTCGTTGTTGGTTGCGTTGAATTCACAACTGATTGCCTGGGGTAGGATGTCCCCCTTTGGTAATTTAAGTATGATCCCAAATCCAGTTCCTGTTTGGTTTGATGCTCCATCTGTGAATAACGTCCACCTTCCTACGTTTTGCTCTTCTAAAAGTTGTTTGGCTTCTATTTCAACTTTAGCTCTTTGATCATCACTAAAGCCAGCCACAAAATCTGCTAATGCTTGGGACTTTATGGCGGATCTTGGTTCATAGTTTATGTCATACTTGCTTAACTTCACACACCATTTCGCCATTCTTCCTGACATTTCTGGTTTTCTCATAACATTCTTAATTGGATAGTTAGTTCTTACAATTATAGGGTGTGTTTCAAAATAATGTCTTGATTTAGTAGAAGTTGTTACCAATGCAAGTATAATCTTTTCAAGATGAGAGTACCTGGTCTCAGGATCCAGGAGACTTTTACTTACGTAGTGTATGAGATGTTGGTTCCTATCGAAATCCTTGGCTAGTACAAAGCTTACCGTGTTTAAGGATACTGAGAGGTAAATACGGAGTGGTTCCCCATCTAGTGGTTTTACCAATAGAGGTGGTGAGCTTAAATATTTTTAAGCTCTTGGAAAGCATCTTCATGTTCCTGGGTCCACTCGAATATTTTCTTCTTCTTCATGATGTCGTAGAAAGGCTTGCATCTTTCTACGAATCTTGAGATGAACCTATTTAGGGTTGCCACTCTTCCTGTTAATCTCTAAATATCCTTTATCGAGGCTGGTGATTTTAGATCAAGGATGGCCTTGATTTGTTTCGGGCTTGCTTCGACTCCTATTTTTGTAACCATGTATCCTAGGAACTTACACGATCTCATCCTGAAGTGGCACTTGGAGGGATTCAGCTTCATGTTATATTGGTCTAGGATGTCGAAGGCTTCCTCGAGATCCTTGAGGTGATCCTCAACTTTTTTGGATTTGACTACCATGTCATCGATGTAGACCTCCATCGTGTCCCCTAGTTCTCCTTGAACATCTTATTCACCAACCTTTGGTATGTTGCTCCTGCATTTTTAAGACCAAATGACATGGAAGTGTAACAACAGATACATGTTGGGGTTATGAACGTTGTGTCCTCTTGGTCAGAGGGTTCCATTTGGATCTGTTGGAATCTTGCTGATGTGTCCATGAACGTAAGAAATTCATGGCCCACTATTGCGTCTATCATGGAGTTGATGTGTGGTAAAGGGAAAGGATCCTTGGGAAAAACCTTTTTAGATCCGTAAAGTCCACACACACTCTCCATTTAACGTTCTTCTTTTGTACCACGACCACATTATCTAGCCATCTTAGGAATTTCACCTCCTTGATCATGCCAGTTTTGAGAAGTTTTTCTACTTCTTCTTGTATAACTTGGTTTCTTTCGGGTGCAAATTTCCTTCTCTTTTGGTGTATTGGCCTGAAAGATGGGTCAATGTTAAGTTTATGGGTTATTATGTTTTTGTCAATACCTGTCATGTCCTCATGTCTCCATGCAAAATTTTTGCTTCTATACTTGAGGAACTTTATGAGATTCTGTTCGACTTGTTCAGGCCTTAAGGATCCTATGATAACTTTGGCTTTAGGATCCTCAAGGTTCAGGGGCACTTCTTTTATGTCATGCTCTCTTGCTTCCAGCACGCCCCATGCCCCTGCCTTTATTGTTATGCTTGTCGTGGTATTGTTTAGGACTTCATCGAAGTCTTGTAGCATTCCTTGGATTCTTGTTGGTCTCCTATGATCTTAACTATCCCCCATGGGATGGGCATCTTTATACATTGATGGTATGTTGATGGAACGTCCTTCATTTCATGGATCCAAGGTCTACCTAATATGAAATTATGAGAATATAATGTGTCAATCACACAAAAACATTGTACAAATTTACCCCCTCTATGTAGATTGGTAGCTTTATCTCACTAATGGTGTGTTTAGTTTCTCCGCTGAAGCCGATTAGTACTAAGGATCTTGCAACTATCTCGGATTCTGGGATGTTCATTCTTTTTAATTGTCACATCCCGAAACCAGAATCACGGAATCGTTCCGGGGTGGAGGACGTCATGTATATCATCACAACCAATGTATAATAGCAATCATAGCAACACAACCATTACAGTGAATACATATATGAAAAGGTTTACAATCAGTTTGAAACTTGTTTGGATTACATCAAATAGTATGTAAAATATAAACATAAGACTCTTATTGCTCCAGCTTCTCAAAATCCAGCAGGTACCTGTCTACTAATTTCCTGAGAATACAAGCAGTTTTGAAAGAATATCAGCATAAAACTGGTGAGTTCATAAGCATTTAGTTTTGCTGGAAGAGGTTCTTTGATTCTCTTGAAAAGTTTTCTTCAAGAAAATCCCATATTTTCTTATGAAAAGTAGTGTTGAAAGAGTATCTATTAGTAGAAGATAATTCATTAATTTTAGAAATGCCAGTGTTATCCTGGGAAAATCCCATATTCTCCCTAAAAACAAGTTATCCGCCCTAGAGGTAGAGATGTAAGTTTAGAAATCCCTGATTACTATCAGTGTATATATAAAGGTAGTTTTATTACTAAAAATAGAACTAGTGAAGAGTAGAGTCCGTAAACCAAAGTTAGTTTATACTTATTTTGTGAGTCGTATAACCATACTTGATATGACCTAGAGACCTTTATAACGTTCTTCGGACGTTAAGCTAAATGACATTTGTTCACCCCAGGCATGCCCGCCTAACTGTAGCTAGCAGTTCAGGTGAGGGATTGTCAATCCCGAATAGATCTATTCACAAATCTCACGCTCTCCTTCGAGGAGACTCTGGTTATACTAAAAGGATTTATCCCTGTACACCTAAGGGTACAGTATTGAAGTATAGCCTCACAATTCTGTATAATCTAGTTTACCAGCTAGAGACAGTAAAATACAGTATTTATCCTTGGATAAATGCACTTTATAATCCTGATAAAAGATATAAGATAAACTAAATTTGCGATACTTTATACATATTTATCCATGAAATCTGAGTTAGTAGAGACTGCCTAGAGGGTTGTCCCAAACTATACCCATTATAGTTTATTAGAATTGTTATGGAAAATGCTTTGTAAAAACCTTTCTGAAAGCTATGTAGTTGAAATTCCAAAATAAAGTTTCCCTTATGCTCAACATATTACAAAAAGGGATAAAGTGTCCGAATATGTTATTAAACGTGGAAATCGTTGGGTTGTATTAACAGGTTTAAAACTTAATAAAATACTTTGAGTTTGGCTTGTATTCCCCCCCCCCTGAAAACATTAAAAACACGGAAAATGTAGGGGTATGAACTCACAGTTTGACGTGGGATTTGGATGTAGGTCGATAGTAATGTTGAGTGTCAATTAAAGCCTCGGACACAATTGGATCCTATTTAACATATGGTTGCACATACATGTATTAGGTAAAGGCATAACACTATTTGTTATGGAAGGAAACCATCTTAGGGACTAGGAAACACTTGAAACTAAGTGTTAGAATCACATGTGATTGAGGTGGGGAATTTGCGGCCAAACAGGGTTTACAGCCCAAGAGCTTGCAGCCAAAGTGTTTGCGGTCCATGGGTTTACAGCCCATGGGTTTACGGTTTATGAGTTTACGGCGCATGGTTTTATGGCCCATGAGTTCACGGCCGTAAACACTTGATGAGGGATACAATTTTTGGTGTTTCAAGGTCATTTCTAGCCTCATGGAAATGTTCTAAGTCTCGTGCATAGCTAAAAGGGGTGTTTAAGGTCGATTCTTAACCATTTACTAGGGTTTACGGCCAATGAAGAGTGTACGGCCGTACACAGGGTTTACGACCGTAAACCCTTCGTTTTTCATGCATTTTGGGTCGATTTCCAGGTGAAAATGGAGGGTTTTTAATAGATACCAAGCATAGGAGATAGTTACTTACTATTAGGAATCTTGAAATGAAGTTTTTAGCCACCAAGAACTAGTGTGTGATCTTGGTGTTCTTGGTGAGAGAGAAGATCTAGACAAAGATGAGATTTAATGAGATAAAACATGAATTCATCACTAGAATAAGGATTTGCAACAACATTCAATGTGGAAAAACACTTACATCTTGAAGATCTTGGAGAGAATTCGATGAATGTAGAGAGAGGAAGTCCTTGGAGTGGTAAAAGGATGAAATGAAGACTAAGTACCCTTTTTATAGGGTAGAGTTTTCGGCCAAGGGTGGGGTGGGGGTGTACGGCCGTAAACTCGAGTTTGCGGTCGTACACTCCTCTCGAAGGGGTGTTTGGCCCGGATGCTATGCTTTGACTTAGAAAACCTCGTTTTTGAAACCAAAACTTAATTAGACCGAGCTTAGAATATTTAATTAAGCTCAAAATAATGACGGCAAGAGCAGAAATAAATTCCAGATTGTTTTATTTTTAACGGTTTGAACGAAAGAAATTTCGGGTTGTCACATCATCCCCCCGTTAGAGGGAATTTCGTCACGAAATTCGAGCATAGAATACAAATCATGGATTTAGAAAGAGATATGGATATTTCTGTTTCATCTGATCCTCATGCTCCCAAGTGAATTCAGGTCCCCGCTTGGCATTCCAGCGAACCTTCACTATCGGGATGCGACTTTGTTTCGTTCGTTTGATCTCTCTGTCCATGATTTCGACCGGTTCTTCCACGAAGTTGAGGTTCTCGTTGATTTCAATATCATCGAGAGGGATTATAAGGGTCTCGTCGGATAAACACTTTTTAAGGTTCGAGACGTGGAAAATGGGATGAATGTTGCTAAGCTCTTGAGGTAGGGGAAGTTTGTAAGCTACAGGACCGATCCTAGCAAGGATCTCGAATGGTCCTAGGAATCTCGGGTTCAGCTTTCCACGCTTTCCAAAGCGTATCATGCCTTTCCAGGGCGAGACCTTCAAAAGGACACGGTCACCAACCTGAAATTCCAAGGGTTTTCGTCTCTTATCGGCGTAGCTCTTTTGTCTATCTCGTGAGGCTTTCAGTTGTTCTCGGATTTCTACGATCTTTTCAGTCGTCTCTCGGATGATCTCAGGACCAGTGAGAGTGTTGTTAGAGACTTGACCCTTGGCTAGCTGCGTGTCACCCACTTCAGCCCAACACAGAGGGGATCTACACTTACGCCCATAGAGGGCTTCAAATGGCGCAGCCTTGATGCTGGTATGGTAGTTGTTGTTGTAGGAAAATTCAACCAAAGGAAGATGAGTGTCCCATGACGTGCCGAAGTCGATGACGCAGGCTCTCAACATATCTTCCAATGTCTGAATTATTCTCTCACTCTGTCCATCTGTCTGAGGATGATAAGTCGTGCTTATATCCAACTTAGTTCTAAGAGCCTTCTGTAGCGATTGCCAAAATCTCAAGGTGAACCTGTTATCTCGGCCGGAGATAATGGATACAGGTACCCCATGAAGGCGAACTATTCCTCGAATAGAGATCCGCGTGAGTCTCTACATCTTGAAATTTTCTTTGATTGCCAGGAAGTGGGCGGATTTAGTCAACCGATCGACAATCACCCAGATGACGTCGTGCCCACTCGGAGATCTGGGTAACTTGGTGATAAAATCCATGGTGCTCATTTCCCACTTCCACTCAGGTATTTCCGGCTGCTGAAGCAAACCTGAGGGCCTTTGATATTCTACTTTTACCTTGGTACAAGTCAGGCACTTGTCCACGAAGGTAGAAATTTCTTCTTTCATGTTCGGCCACCAATAGAGTTGTTTGAGATCCAGATACATTTTATCTAAACCTGGGTGAACGGAGTATCTCGTCTTGTGAGCTTCGTTCATGAAAACTTCTCTGTAACCACCATACTTCGGGGTCCAGATACGGTCCATGAAATAGTAAACTTCGTCTCCCTTGACCTCTAAGTTCTTTTCCATTCCTCTCAAGGCTTCATCCGACGTGTTCTCTGGCTTTAAGGCTTCCAGATGAGCCTCTCGGATTTGTGTGGGTAATCAGGAATGGATGGTCATAGTCAATGCCTTCACTCTACGACCTGAATACTCCTTGCGGCTGAGGGCATCTGCTACTACATTGGCCTTGCCGGGATGGTAACGAATTTCGCACTCGTAGTCACTGAGTAGCTCTACCCATCGCCGCTGTCTCATGTTTAACTCCTTCTGATCAAAGATATGTTGCAAGCTCCTATGGTCGGTGAAAATGGTGCACTTGGTTCCGTAGAGGTAGTGTCTCCAGATCTTTAACGCGAAGACCACTGCTCCTAATTCTAGATCGTGAGTTGTGTAATTGACTTCGTGTGTTTTCAATTGCCTCGAAGCATAGGCGATAACCTTTCCTCGTTGCATGACCACGCAGCCTAGGCCCTGATTGGATGCGTCACAGTAGACAACGAAGTCTTCCGTCCCTTTGGGCAGGGACAAGATAGCTGCGCTGTATAGGGCCTGCTTCAATGTTTCAAATGCAGTGTCTTGTTTTTCTCCCCAACTAAAGGTTACACCTTTCTGTGTCAGGGTGGTTAAACGCTTAGCGATTTTGGAAAAGTTTTGGATAAACCTGCGATAATATCCAGCGACACCCAAGAATTACCGGATTTCTGTGGGTATCTTTGGTGCCGACCAATTCTCGATCGCTTTGATTTTGGAAGGGTCCACATGTATGCCTTCCTCGCTAACCACGTGACCGAGGAAAGTTACCTTCCTGATCCAGAACTCACACATTGAGAATTTTGCATATAGTTTCTCCGCCCTTAGTGTTTCGAGTACCTGCCTCAAGTGTTGTTTATGATCATCTTCGCTCCGCGAATAAACAAGTATGTCGTCAATGAACACGATCACAAACTTCTCTAGGAAAGGGCGGCACACCCGATTCATCAGGTCCATGAATACTGTCGGTGCGTTGGTTAGACCAAAGGGCATTACTACAAACTCGTAGTGTCCATAGCGAGTTCGGAATGTTGTCTTGGGCACATCATTCTCGTGAACCCGCAACTGATGATACCCTGATCTTAGGTCTATCTTCAAAAAGTAATTGGCTCCCTGAAGTTGATTGAAGAGGTCGTCGATTCTGGGTAGGGGATAACGGTTCTTGATGGTAAGCTTGTTCAGCTCTCGGTAGTCGATGCATATCCGAAAGGATCCATCTTTCTTCTTTACGAATAAAATCGGGGCTCCCCAGGGTGAGGAACTCGGTCTTATGAATCCTTTGCTGATAAGTTCATTAAGTTGGCTGGATAATTCTTGCATTTCTGCCGGCGCTAAACGATAGGGAGATTTAGCTACAGGAGTACCTCCGGGGATTAAGTCGATGCGAAACTCGACTTGACGCTCGGGAGGAATTCCTGGAAGATCTTCGGGGTAGACGTCAGGAAATTTACAGACTTCGGGGATGCTCTCGAAGTCTTTAACTTTTTGCGTCTCGTCGACAACATGAGCTAGGATTGCATGGCACTCCTTCTGCAGATACTTATGGGCCTTGATGCATGAAATGATACGAAGGCTCGAACTGATTTTATCACCGAAAATAGTGAGGGCTTCGCCAGAGGGAAGATTGAGACGGATAGCCTTCTCGTAGAAAAGGATATCAGCACGATTGGGGCTTAACCAATCCATGCCGATAATGACATCGAAACTCTTAATGGATACAGGCATAAGGTTGATGGAAAAGGAATGACCGTCTAGAGTAAGAGTACAGCCTATGAATATATCGTTAGTGCTCTCCTTCTTTCCGTTAGCCATCTCGACGGTAAATGTTTCGGTTAGAGGTTGGGATTTACATTTGATTAGATGTTTGAATGTATGACTAACAAAACTCCTTTCCGCACCAGAATCGAAAAGAATGCATGCATAAGAGTTGTCAAGGAGGAACGTACCCGTAACAACAGTAGGATCAACAACTGCTTCCTCCTGGCCCATCGCCAGCACTCTTCCTGTATTGCCGCCCGTTGTCGCTTTGGGGCAGTTTCTTTTGAAATGCCCAACTTCTCCACATCCATAGCAGGCTTGGCTGGCACCTGCTCCAGGAGTCGGATTGGTTGGTTGGGCTGGTGCTCTGCAGTATCGGGTCGTGTGTCCCTTCCTTCCACAGTTGTTGCAATTCAAATCACGGCAAGGTCCGTGATGATGAAAGGTACACTTGTTGCACAGAGGTAGTTTCCCTGAATAACCACCGGTTGGAGCTTGGATGGTTGGAACAGCAGTGGGAGCAGCAATAGGAGTAGTAGCAGCGTGGACTGCCACTGTTTGTTGCTTCTTGGAGGGTTCCTGAGGAGACTGGCCCTTGCGTTTGTTCCAAAATTTCTTCTTCTTCTCGCCACTCTCCTTTTGTGGCTCAGCGACCACTGATGCCTCATCCAGATCGATCCCATGATCGATCAGAGTTTGTGCCAGATCCTTGGCGCTCCCAAACATGGTCGGTCTAGCAGCCAAGACATTTCATTTGGTTGGTTGTGTCAGTCCCCAGATGTACCTCTCGATTTTCTTGCTTTCCGAGGTGACCATTCCCGGACAGAGGAGAGCCAGATCACAAAATCTAGCGGTGTAGGCAGCGATATCAGAACCCTTCATCTTCAAGTTCCAGAGTTCGTGTTCCAACTTCTGCACTTCGCCCCTCGGGCAGTATTCGGCAAGCATGAGCTCCTTCAGTCTTTCCCAACCCATGGCATTAGCCACTGGCAGGGTTAGGGTTTTGACTCGACCATTCCACCAGGTCAAGGCTCTGTTGGTGAAGGTGCAGGCGGCGAACTTCACCTTGTTGGCTTCGGAACAGACGCAAATTTCGAAGATGGATTCAGTCTTCTCGAACCATCGAGTTAGAGCGATAACACCTCCATTTCCGTCGAAGGGCTTGGGTTTTACGGTCATGAATTCCTTGTAGGAACACTCCTTTTGATGTCCCTAACTTCTGTCTTGCCGTTGGGGGTCGGTTCCACCTCCAGCTACACCAGCGTTCACTTGTGCCATCGCTGTGGTTACGACGGCGGTAACTGCTGCCTGGAACATGACGGGGTCAAACTGAGGGGGTGGTGGTGGTGGTGGAGTGTCTTCGTTTCTTCTGATGGGTCTTGGTCGGGGAGGCATCTTGTTCTAGAAACAATCAGGAAGAAGAGGATGGTAAGTCCTCAAGATATATGAAATAAAATATGTCTCGTCCTGATAATAAAAGTGTTCTACAAAGTGATAAGCACAGAAAATTTACTAATGCAAATAAATTATCGCTTAAGGAAGAAGAGGTAGTAACACTTGGAATGAATCTATATATGGAATTTGGCTCTAGCTAAAATACTCCTATAGTATTTTATGATGAATGTTTTTGGTAAGTTTTAGGCGTGTTGTAACACCACAATCACTCCCAAGCACATGTTGGTCATGTCTCGAATGAATATAGTTGATCAGGCTATATTGACCCTAGATATGATTACATAACTGCCCAGGTTTAACCGCAGTGTCCCAACATCCAAATACTTTTGTTTCGTTCTATCTATGACTCTGGTTCTGTTATGTATGCGTACTAGTATACTCGTTACAAAATACTTTAAATTTTGAAAATATACTTTTAGTTTAGAGTACTTAGGCCTTTAGTGTTTATAGTTGTATACCATGTAAGGTTCGGTATACTTAGTTCGTTATAAACAAAGGCTCTGATACCAATCTGTCACACCCCGAAACCAGAATGGCGGAATCGTTCCGGGGAGGAGGACGTCATGTATAGCATCACTACCAATGTATAATAACAATCATAGCAACACAACCATTACAGTGAATACATATATGAAAAGGTTTACAATCAGTTTGAAACTTGTTTGGATTACATCAAATAGTATGTAAAATACAAACATAAGACTCTTATTGCTCCAGCTTCTCAAAATCCAGCAGGTACCTGTCTACTGATTTCCTGAGAATACAAGTAGTTTTGAAAGAATATTAGCATAAGCTGGTGAGTATATAAGCATTTAGTTTTGGTGGAAGAGGTTCTTTGATTCTCTTGAAAAGTGTTCTTCAATAAAATCCCATATTTTCTTATGAAAAGTAGTGTTGAAAGAGTATCTATTAGTAGAAGATAATTCATTAATTTTAGAAATGCCAGTGTTATCCTGGGAAAATCCCATATTTTCCCTAAAAACAAGTTATCCGCCCTAGAGGTAGAGATGTAAGTTTAGAAATCCCTGATTACTATTAGTGTATATATAAAGGTAGTTTTATTACTAAAAATAAAACTAGTGAAGAGTAGAGTCCGTAAACCAAAGTTAGTTTATACTTATTTTGCGAGTCGTATAACCATACTTGATATGACCTAGAGAGCTTTATAATGTTCTTCGGGCGTTAAGCTAAATGACATTTGTTCACCCCAGGCGTGCCCGCCTAACTGTAGCTAGCAATTCAGGTGTGGAATTGTCAATCCCGAATAGATCTATTCACAAATCTCACGCTCTCCTTCGAGGAGACTCTGGTTATACTAAAAGGATTTATCCCTGTACACCTAAGGGTACAGTATTGAAGTATAGCCTTACAATTATGTATAATCTAGTTTACCAGCTAGAGACAGTAAAATACAGTATTTATCCTTGGATAAATGCACTTTATAATCCTGATAAAAGATATAACATAAACTAAATCTGCGATACTTTATACATATTTATCCATGAAATCTGAGTTAGTAGAGACTGCCTAGAGGGTTATCCCAAACTATACCCATTATAGTTTATTAGAATTGTTATGGAAAATGCTTTGTAAAAACCTTTCTGAAAGCTATGTAGTTGAAATTCCAAAATAAAGTTTCCCTTATTCTCAACATATTACAAAAAGGGATAAAGTATATGAATATGTTATTAAACGTGGAAATCGTTGGGCTGTATTAACAGGTTTAAAACTTAATAAAATACTTTGAGTTTAGCTTGTATTCCCCCCCCCCCCTGAAAACATTAAAAACACGGAAAATGTAGGGGTATGAACTCACAGTTTGACGTGGGATTTGGATGTAGGTCGATAGTAATGTTGAGTGTCAATTGAAGCCTCGGACACAATTGGATCCTATTTAACATATGGTTGCACATACATGTATTAGGTAAAGGCATAACACTATTTGTTATGGAAGGAAACCATCTTAGGGACTAGGAAACACTTGAAACTAAGTGTTAGAATCACATGTGATTGAGGTGGGGAGTTTGCGGCCAAATAGGGTTTACAGCCCAAGAGCTTGCGGCCAAAGTGTTTGCGGTCCATGGGTTTACGGCCCATGGGTTTACGGTTTATGAGTTTACGGCCCATGGGTTTACGGCCCACGAGTTCACGGCCGTAAACACTTGATGAAGGATACGATTTTTGGTGTTTCAAGGTCATTTCTAGCCTCATGGAAATGTTCTAAGTCTCGTGCATAGCTAAAAGGGGAGTTTAAGGTCGATTCTTGACCATTTACTAGGGTATACGTCCAATGAAGAGTGTACGGCCGTACACAGGGTTTACGGCCGTAAACCCTTCGTTTTTCATGCATTTTGGGTCGATTTCTAGGTGAAAATGAAGGGTTTTTAATAGATACCAAGCATAGGAGATAGTTACTTACTATTAGGAAGCTTGGAATGAAGTTTTTAGCCACCAAGAACTAGTGTGTGTTCTTGGTGTTCTTGGTGAGAAAGAAGATCTAGACAAAGATGAGATTTAATTAGATAAAACATGAATTCATCACTAGAATAAGGATTTGCAACAACATGCAAGGTGGAAAAACACTTACATCTTGAAGATCTTGGAGAGAATTCGATGAATGTAGAGAGAGAGTAGAGAGAGGAAGTCCTTGGAGTGGTAATAGGATGAAATGAAGACTAAGTACCCTTTTTATAGGGTAGAGTTTTCGGCCAAGGGTGGGGTGGGGGTGTACGGCCGTAAACTCGAGTTTGCGGCCGTACACTTCTCTCGAAGGGGTGTTTGGCCCTGATGCTATGCTTTGACTTAGTAAACCTCGTTTTTGAACCCAAAACTTAATTGGACCGAGCTTAGAATATTTAATTAAGCTCAAAATAATGACGGCAAGAGCAGAAATAAATTCCAAATTGTTTTATTTTTAACGGTTTGAACGAAAGAAATTTCGGGTTGTCACATTAATGCATCCAAGAGTATGATGTTAACTGAGGATCCTCCATCGACGAGGATCCTTATGGCGAAGTGGTTGGCAATGTACAGAGTAATCACTAGTCCATCGTGGTGAGGATCCTGGACGTCCTGTCTATCCGCTTCGTCAAAGGTGATCTCCTTTTGGTTAGTGATTGTTGTGTTTTTCTATGGTCCATTTTCCTTCTCCGTTTTGGATACTTAGGCATGCCTTTTTTCCGCAGAGTAGGAGGTACCGCAAATGTCAGATCCTCCATAGATCATATTGATCACCTTGGCGTCAGTCGAGTGGGGGATCCTGGTCTTTCGAGGATCTTCTGAGGATGCTGGTCTTTTTCTTTGGATTTTTCCTTTCTTCTCCCAAGTATTTCTTTGAGGTATCCTTTGCCCAGGAGGTAGCTGATTTCCTTTCTTAGAGCTATGCAATCCTCCGTGACGTGACCAAAGTACTCATGATATGCACACCATTTGGACTTGTCCTTGCAAGCAGTGGATTTTTCTCCTTTCCTTGGCCACCTGGCTTTGTCTCCAAGATCCTACATGGCTAATATTACACCTGAAATGTCCACAGAAAAACAATAGTAAATAATTTTAGGGAAATCTTCTTCCTCCCCCTCATCTTCAAGGACATTAACCCTGTGATGGTCGGATTTGGAGTAAGGCTTTGACTTATAGGATCTTTGGGCCCAGGATCCGGCCTTCCAATTGGGGTGATCATAAGAGCTTGGTGGGTTGCTCCTTTTTTGGATCTCCTTGTCTTCTTCTAGTATTATGAATCTCAATTCCCTGCTCCTAACTTCATCCATTCTCCTACATGGTGTCATTACGAGATCTTCGTAGAAGGGAGAATCCTTCTTTAAGCCCATTTTAAAGGCTTCGACTATAGTTTCCATGTCGATGTTGGGGATGCTCAAAGCTTCCCTGCCAAACCTGTTCACAAAAGTCCTAAGGGATTCTTAGGATCCTGAACCACTCGATAAAGATCACTGGTGATCTTTTCGAATGTTCTACTGCAAGAAAACTGATTATTAAATAAATTAATCAAATGAGCAAATGATGTGATTCAATAAGGAGGAATGTTAAGGAGGCATTTTAGAGCGGATCCTGTGAGGGTGGAACCAAAACCCTTGCACATGCAGGCTTCTTTCAAGTGAGTGGGGATGGGAATAATCTCCACCCTCTCCGTATACTGTGCCACGTGTTCCATAGGATCAGTAGTTCCGTCGTAGGGCTTCATGTTGGGGGTCTGGATGAATTTTGGAACTTCGTTATCAGCTATCGCTAGAATGAAGATGGAGATCCTATGACTTGTGGGGGATACTTCTGGTACCGGTTGAACGACTCCGGGTACACTTGAGATCATCTGTCTTAGTTGTTGTAGCTCCTTAGCCATGATCAGGATTAAACTTGTGTCAAGGTCCATCGAGTTAGTTGTAAAATTATTATTATTGATAGAGTTACCAGGATCCTTGTTATTGGGAGTACCAAAGATTCCGTTAGGATCTTGAATCTCGCAACGGATTGTTGAGGATCCTAGGTTGTCAAAGTTCAGGATCTTGGGCTGCAAGACCGAGGGTACTGCCTCCTGAGGCTTGTGAATTTTCGTCCACATTCTCTCCACTTCCTTGAGAATCGTCATGTTATACTCTTGCTATTGTGCGACTTGTCACTCTAGCCTCTTCATCATAACAAAGATCTCGCTATTGGAAATCAACACAGGACGATCCTCGAGTCCCGAAGTGACCGGAGAGGTGTTCTTCTTCGTAGTTTCAGATACTTTCTTGGGTGCTCCAGCTGAAGGTGGTGGAAGGTTTTTAGAGGAAATGGGAGGAATCAAGGAGGAGGAGAGAGTCAATTGAGTAGACATGATTTTCTGAGGGATTTTGAACACCACGGCCCCACGGTGGGCACCAAATTGTTTTGGTCAAAATCGACTAAGTGAAAATCAACCAAAGTGTATGAGAGGCTACAATGTTGTTAATGAACTGATCAGTGAAATTAGAACAAGATGACACTAGTGGTTTACAAGGAAAGCCCTTGATCCTTGTTAGGATCTCCGACATAAAACCTAGGGAGGTGATAATGATCACATGCCTTGATGATTTTATTGATTAAAACGAATGATTACAGAGAAAATAGAATGAGTACGAGTATAAGTGCTAGTATTCGGCCAAAAAATCATGTGTAGTGTGATGAATACAAGTGTTTTATATAGTCAAAACCTAAGAACTAGAACTCCGAAAATTTCAGGATCCTCCGAGATCAACTTATAACCATTGCTTGACTTGGTCCTCCGGGTGTTTTTCATGGTTCTGACGACTATTCGTTGAGAGAGTGACTTTGACTGGTTATTTTTTGCACATGTGAGAAAGACAAAAGAATGTATGGCCGTTATAAATAATTAAATATATTATTCAGGGTCCTGGAGTTTATTCGGGATCCCGAGGTTCAAGGATCCTGAGCCTTTGAGGATCCTTAGACTCCAGGATCTCAAAGTAGTTCCGAGATCCTAGCCCTAACACTTATATTGTATCGAATGCACCTATTCAGAGAGATGATGCTTGACTTGATTACTACTTAAAAAAACTGCTATTTTTCTTCTAAACGCACATGAAAAAATGAAGCAACGAGAGAATAAAATAATTGCCGATGTACTACTTTTGAGGACGGATTACATAGTCTTAACATATTTTGCGTGGATCATGTTTTTGGTGATTTTCTTCCTAGAATGGAACATGGTGGAGTGATATTAGGTCCATCAGTTGTTGGGACAGTTTTCAACCTTTGCCAATGCAATATTCCCATTAAAAAGCTTAATGGTTTTTGAAACAATGGCAAACATCAGCCTTCTCTACTTTCTCTTTCTAGTCGGAGTAGAATTTGACATTGTAGTGATCTGGTACATTAACTGGAAAGCCATCTTAATTGCAACCGTTGGCGTGATTCTCCCATCCCTTATTGGAATCTCATTCTCCTTACTTTTACATCAAAGAACTCAATTCTTCAAACAAGGCACTTTCATATTGTTCCTTAGAGTAGCCCTCTTTGTCACAACATTTCCAATGTTTTCAAGAATTTTGGTGGAGCTCAAGTTTATTAACACAGAGCTTGGCCAGATCGTCATGTCATCAGCCCTGGTGAACGATATACGTGTATGGATTCTACTAGCAGTGGCTATCGCGTTAGCCGAAAATGAGAGTGTAAATTTAGCTACTCTTTGAGTGATTTTATCGAGTGCAGGGTTTATCTTGGTTATTAATTTTCTAGTTCGTCCATTGATTTCTTGGGTGATACAAAAGACCCCAGAAGGCGAAAGTGTTAGTGAGTTCTACATTTGTTTAATCTTAACTGCAGTTATGATCTCATGCTTCATAACAGATGCAATTGGTACCCACTTCGTTTTCGGTGCATTTATTTTTAGGTTGGTGATTCCAAATGGACCTTTTGGGGTTACACTTACTAAAATAGTAGAGGAATTCGTGTCAAGGATTTTGTTGCCACTTTTTTTCCATCATTGGGCTTAGAACTTCTATTGGTGTACTTGATGGTGCTAACACATGGGTATTTTGATTCTTTTCATAATACTTTCCAGTGTCGAAAAGGTTGGCGGAACTTTGATCATTGCTCTTCTCTATCATAAGCCAATTTATGATGCAGTTACACTTGTAATGCTCATGAACACCAAAGGCCTTATTGAGATAATTTTCCTCGATGTTGGCAAAGATTAAAAGACAATTTCGATATCTCTCTTAATTATCATCCTTAGATAATTTTCTATCACATGATTCATTCCTATAAGCAAATAAGTGTTTGTATTTTCTGTTGAGATTGTTCTCCTGAGAATCTTTTACCTCAACAGTTCCATCATATGCAACTTTCAGGGTATGGAGCACCTCCTTGGCAGAGATACATTTTTGGACAATATGATGGATCTCGTATGGAAGAGCATTTCCAAAGGTAGCACGAGCACGAACATCATGATTTATGAAGTTCTTGTCATCTTCGGACCAATGATGTGCAAGAGTATGGTTTGTCTCGATAGTTTTACCCTCTATTGTTTTAGTAGTAACGGGAACATGATGTCCTTTAGCAACGATGTCCACCGTGTTGTAATCCATAGTCTCTAACACCATTAGCACATTGTTTTTCCACATTGTAAAATTATTTTCATAGAATGTCAGAATCTTGTTTAATGATGATGCAGTGAATAATGATTTTAAAGAAGTCACCATTTCTTGTTGAAAGACATAGAACCCACTCTGATCCCAGTTGTTAGATCTATAATACGAACAAAAAGAAATTATAAAACAATAAAGAGCACAGAGGCTTGATTAATAACTTATTTCGATTAATAAAACTCTCACAAAGAGAGAATGCACAAAGCGGTAGGTTTTATAAAGAACCCTAGCACTACTTATATATAGGGAAAACTATCTAATATATGGAAATCCCTACAAATCAGGGATTTAAACAAAACTACACAATGATAATATGCTAATCGCTAAATGGTGGTTGTCGAGGCCAACAAAATAAATACCTTAAATCTTACACACTAAAATAGTGTATAGTAGTAAAGGGATCATATCCACGGAGATTGGTTCAAGTTGAAACTCTATGAAATTATCTTTGTAAAATACTTGTAAAATACCAATAAAAGTAAAATGGGTGTTGTAATCTTTTGGTGTTTTAAAGAAACTAAAGTTACACTAAGATTTGGAAATTGCAATAAAAAAAGTAAAAAGTTTGATTCAAATCAATGAGAAAAAGATGGTTGACATTGGAATTTTATCACTTTAACATTTGGTTAATAAACCATTAAAACTCAAGGTGCAATACTTGTAAAGAAATTTTAATTTGGCTATAATAATCCAATAAGCTTGTAATTACCTAGACTCTTCTTAGTTAATACAATGGCTAGAGAAACTCATAACATATTTTCTTCATGAAATTCATAGACCAATGAAGCAAATAATTTGAGAAAATCAACTAGCATTAAGGTTTAAGAGTCACAAAATCCAAAAGATAATCAACGCGGTTTCATTAAAATTATGGAGGAAATACTTTCTTGACTCAAGTGAAATGAAAACAAGCACTTAAACAATTGTTACTTGTTAATTTGAAGATCTATTACTTAAGCAAGAAATTAACCAACAAACATAATATTCATACATTTAAACTCATGATTAAAGATATATAAACATAAAGAGAAGTTTTTGTAGAAAATACTTCCATAGAGATTCAAACACAAGTTCTTGAAGTTCTTCAACATAACCAAACTTTCAAGTAACTACATCCAATTAAACCAAGATGAAATTAGCCTAACATGACTAAGTTTAAATAAAATAGAAAGAGTTTAGAAATACCAAACATTCAACAAGAATCTATATGAAAATATGATATGTTCCTCCAGTTCTTCCCACCATCAATAACTCAAAAAGTCCAGAGAAAAGTCTCCAAAATTTGATCTAAGAATGCCCTAAAAGTTCCTACCAAACCACCCTCAAATAGTTAGTAAACATAAAAATCTGAAAATGCCCCTGCAAAAGCCACACAGCCGCTTGAGCAATAGTGTAAAATCTCATGTGGCCTCGTGAGGTGTGATGATCGAGAATAGTTTGCTTGTATCCTTTTCCTCTTTGGTCGATTTTTGTCTTCTGGACTTGACTTTATTGAATGATTATAAGAGCCCATATACCACATCATTTAGCCCAAAATAAATGAATATAAGTCCAAAAACTCCATAGCCCAAATATCATCCAAACTCTTATCAATTTCTTAGCCCATGTAGTTCCATCTTCTAATCAACTAAGATCAAGTTTCTTCCACATAATCTTCAAAGTAAGATCCAGTGACATTAATATTCAATCCAACTCTCGTTCATAAGCCCCAACAATCTCGATCATCCGCTCGAACAACGTTTGTCTTCCGAATCTCCCTCTGTAACGCCCGCAGATTCGGGTTAGTCAACTTAGAGATAATAAGCGTTAAAAGTGATTTTTTGATAGAAGATTGTTTAGAGTAAATAATCTTAACCAAAGTATAGTATATGTCATACGGATTCCATACATATAAAGAACGTTGAATCCGACTTATAACGAAGAAATTATGACTCGTCGAAGTTTTGCGATTAAAGTGACACGGCTCCACGTATCGTAAAAAGTAAATATTTGATAAAATACTTTTTAGCCTTATAAATCTAAAATAAAGTCTTAGTAGACGTTAAACTAATAGCGTGAATATAGAGAACGTCCAAATCTAATTTCATTTGAGGAAGTTATGTTTTTTCTAAGATTCAGCATAACAGTATACAACCTGTAAAACGAATTTTAGATCGATCGAACATTAGCCGACACAACCTAAAACAGAATTGAAGATCTCATTAATAGGAGCTCAACGATATAAAGACAGTCGAAAACGGACATCGGATGACAAATTTATGAATTTTTAACGGACTTTAACTGTCTAAGCTTATTAAAATACAACTTTAAAAATAAATCACAATTAGTTGACGGAGTCTAAACAAAAGTTGTAGATCTCGTCGATACCTACACGTGGATATAATGAACGTTAAAAATGGAGCTCATATGCGATAGTTACGAATTTGAGAAGATAATTAATTTTCGGATTAACCAGCGAGTGATACGTGGCAAGATCTAGGTCACACCTTCTTCCCCACGGCTTGCCACCAGATTTCGACACGTGGAACATTACGCCCAGTGTAACGCTTAAAAATCCATTACACCCAGTGTAATTCTTGAGTACGCTCAACGTACTTAGGCGCTGACAGCTATAAATAGAGCTCACTTCTCACTCTTTTCTTCACACCTCTTCAACCAATTTTCTCCCAAACCTCCCAAGGTCCTAAGACCTTATCTCTAGCCATTCCTAGGAGTTAGTAGTGAGCCCCAGAGCGCCGGAAAGCCTCGAGAAGAAGACCTTTCGGCTCAGAAGTTCTGCTCGCGTAGAGCCCGATTTCTGGCTAAACCTGTAAGTTAATTTATGCTTACCATACATTAAGTATAACTTATGTTTAAGTTTATTATCGTTATTATGAACCTAGAAACAAGACTTATCAGTCATTCCAAGTCGTTATACTGATTGATCTACTTACGGGGATGATGTCTAGGCTGGATTTACTGAGGTGTTTAAAGTGGAATTTCCAAACAATATTGTTCGTATACCAAACGGACCCTACCTCCGATATGATCCTACCTGGTTGCTCCTTAATTGATAGATCTTGAAGTAGACTTTGAGTTAATGATGAATCTAGACTAATAATTAGTCGCAATAAATATTAGATTAAAACTTAGTGATAATGATAGTAGGTTTCGTCAAAAGAAAAGACAATTGCTAGAAGTGAAGCGCTGCCCGAATTTCGAATCGTCACTTTAACAAGTGAGTGCATAGTCCCTTTCATGAACATGATTTTAATACAAGTATTAATAAAAGTATTAAGTATATGTTGAAAGTTTATATGTGAGTTATATGCTTATTATCTGGAAATATGTGTTATATGTATATTTGATTATATACGCTATGTGAACCAGAAATGGGTCTATATGTGTTGAGATGTATTTTCATGATAATAATAATAGAAGTGTTATAAATGAGAAGATAAATGTATGTTAATACTTGATACTCTGTATAAAATATTACACTAAATTAGGATAGTGTTGTCGAAACAGAGTTGGTATTGAATGATGATTATAAGCGTTGTAGGTTTGCCTAGTGATAAAATAAGACTTAAAAGAGATGCTTAGTTCTATTAAATTTGGATATTGGGTAGCATCTTATTAAGGGTACGTGTGTGATCGGAATAGAGAGTAGAAAATCTGTTCGAGGAGATTGATGATCGATCGAGTATGTCCTACGTATAAAAGTACTTTCTATATACCAAATCTTTTTCAAAGCTCTTTATCTCAGGTGCTGCTTGTGTCGGGGTATTATTATGTTCTGGGGTACGGGTCCTACTCATACCAGGGTACTATAATGTGCCAGAAGTACTATCATGTATAAAGTCCTTTTTGACACTATTATGTGAAGGAGTACGGCAGTGTACGAAAGCACTTTATTAGTATTTCCCCTTACTTTTTCTTTTGATGAGCTTCGTGTGTCAGCGTTTCCTTTCACGAAGTAATTGAGGGAACTTCGTAGTTTTCCTAATAGAGTGCGTTGGTAATTAACCAATACTTGGTATGTCTGATGTTATATTGTCGGATAGGGTGAGTGTCGGCTTAAAAGACCTCGCAGTGTCAGACCACTGCTAGGCACAGTAATCTTGATAACCACCCCTGACGTAATTTTCTTGCTGTTTTTACGAACGGAGGTTCGTGGTGAAACTTATTCCATTCCCCTCATTTCATGTATTTATTGATCCTCGATTGTTGCCAGGGAATTTCCGAAGTACCATCATCAGTTCGTTGTTCATATTAATCCTTTAAGCTAGATCTTGTAAGATCGTTGTATAGGATCAGTAAGTATGAATTGATGGGATGGGATAAATTGTTTTAGAGTTATGATATATAAGTGTTATTGATAATAGTTGGTGTTGCAGGTTTGAGATATACATTATTATCACACTGTGGGATTAAAATCCCTATGTACTCACCAGGTTTCCCAACTTGACCCACTCATTTTATTTTATCACAGGTAGCTATATGAAAGATACATTCTGCTGAGAGATTCAAGGAGTATTAGGCCACTAGTTTAAGTACTGTAAGACTTGTAATAATTCGTTATGCTTATGTTTCTGTATTGACGATGACATCCCAATGTTTTAATATAAGTAAAATACATTTCTTCAGAAATTATTTGATAATATCATTATCATGTTTTTTGGGAACAAATTCCGCAATATTATTCTTCAAAAATGATACTCTGATTTTTAAATAAGCATAAACAAATCGGTTTTTTCTAATCGTGAAATTGCCCTTGCAAGAGCCACACAGCCTCGATTGTTGCCAGGGAATTTCCGCAATATTATTATAGAAAAACAGCATTTTACGACGCGCAATGCGTTTCGTAAAATGCTCAGACGACGCGCAAATGCGTGTCAAGGAAGACCCTGTCATAACGAGAGACGACACGCTTTTGCGCGTCGTCTATTTACGACGCGCATTTATGACATGCATTTACGACGTGCAGTTACGACCCACAATGCGTATCAAGGAAGAACATGTCATAAAGGAAGACGACACGCATTTGCGTGTCGTAACCTTACGACGCGCGTTTAGGACACGCATTGCGTATCATTAAAGCCCCTGCCATAAATGAAGATGACACATATTTGGGTGTCATAATTTTAAATGTTTTAAATATATATATATATATATATATATATATATATATATATATATATATATATATATATATATATATATATATGATAGAATTACTAATTTTCAAATTAAACAACAGATTGAAATTATCATAATACAAAATAAAATACCATACATAAGAACGATAATTTATTTCAAAAAAATATCACATGTCAAACAAGTTACCTAACATTACATTTCAAACAACACTAAATGTCAACACTAATAACACTTAAAAACATGCTTTTTCCTGCATTTGGAGCACCCACTATTCCTATATCAGCAACCAACTTTAGGTCCAATTCCAACCACCTGTAAAAGAACAACATTAGAAGATCAACATTTTTTTCTCCACTTAACCTCTTTAAAAAGCTTCTCAACTTAACTATCAAAAAGAGAATTCCAACCACTATTCCTATATCAACAACCAACTTTAGATCCAATTCCAACCACCTGTAAAAGAACAACATTGTAAAAGAACAACATTAGAAGATCAACATTTGCTTCTCCACTTAACCTCTTTAAAAAGCTTCTCAACTTAACTATCAAAAAGAGAATCGGTTTGTAAGGGAAAGGGCTGCAAGGAGATTGTGGATTCATTATTCATTAAATAAACATACATATTGTTACCTTCTCCACTTAACCTCTTTAAAAAGCTTCTTTTTTAAATTTTACAAGTGTGTATATATAGTGAGAGTTGACCACAAACCTGAACCATTATATGATTAGGACCTGATGGAGATATATAAACAGCTGGCCCAGCATTTACAGAATATTTTGCCTGAAATGTTGACCTTAATCAGTTCAATTGTACATGACTAAATGACAATACTTATATATCACTATTGTAGTGCAAAGAAAAAAACATACGGGAGACTCTCCAATATGCAATGTGAGCATTGTACGACCAAGCTCTAGCAAAAGAGCACCTGAATGTTGCATTGGAAGCCCAGACTGCATGGCTTCTCATTGGATTTAGGTTCTCATTGTGACATCATCCGTACAACCTTCCTCTTCCTCCAGCTGTGTAAGAATATAAAAAACATAGAATAGAGAGATAAATACAGATAAATACAGATAAAGGGAAAAGATTTAGAGATTTAAAATTATTTTTTCACAAAAGCTAAAAGGAGAATAATATCACCTCTAATTTAGGAGCCATATCAATATACCACACTGAAGAAATGCTCCACCAGAAACAATCACAGTGATTGATGTGAGACCTGATGTAAACCGACCAGCAGCTAGAGAACATTGATACAAGTTTCAAATTTAGTCCATATAGTTCAAACAATGACACAAATAATCCCTATACTTAGAAAAATGTCACTTACAATCGCATCAAAAACTCCATATACAGCCATGGCACCACCTACACCGGACTTACCAAGAGATGGCTCAACAAAAAACTTTGTGAACTCTGCCCTACAATGAATGATACAAACAGAATCCAAGGTTAATTGAAGAAAAATGAAATGGAAATTTTATATTGATAGTATTGTAAGTTGACTTATGCATACCACACAAATGCTTGTTGTAGACATGCATATGCTATAAGTGGGACAATTAATAACATCCTTATGTCACATAAAGTAGTTATCACATGCTTCCATAAAGATATTAGGAAAGAATAGAAACTAAGAGAGGAATCTCTTTGTTCTTCTGTTTCTTCATTGTCCATTTTCTTTAAGAAAGCCATTAGAAAAATTCTCAAGGTCATGCTGCCAAGAAAGACAGTGAAAAGTAAAGTTGTTCCACTCGTACTTCTCTCCTGCTACCCGGTTCCGGTTCCGGTTTCTAAAGTTTTGGAACCGCCTTAAGCGGTTCCGGTTCTCATTTTTTCAGAACTGCTACCCGTTAATTGGAACCGGTTATATATATATATATATATATATATATATATATATATATATATATATATATATATATATATATATATATATATATATATATATATATATATGAATCAATAGAAAAAAACAAAGTATCCGATTTAACATACACACGATTGCAAATGGAAAAGACTTTACTGTAATGTGTTAGCTCAAAAAGAGATTTGTATATTATATATGTGTGTATTGTGCTTTTCAAAAAAAATCTATATGTAATGTTTGTTTTATGTAATATATCTGTGTACTCTATGCGTGAAGTATGTTGTGTATTATAAGTTTAGTATTTAATATGTGTGTTACTTGAAGGAAAGAACAAATGACGTAAAGGAACAAAGGAAAAAAATGGTTGTGAAGCTATCCCACATCGGTGGGTGAAAACAAATTTGACTGGGAATTGCCTTATAAAACGATAGCTAGAGTGATGCATATAATAAAACTTTTGGCTCTCTTGGCTGTCTCTATTGAGTTGGCTGTCATTTATGGACTGTATTAGTCTAATTTTTTATTGCATTTGGTCTAATTAGAAATGAAGTGAACCATGTTTTGTATTGACAAAACTTAAAAAATTTGATGTAAGCGGATTACCCGGTCTCAGAACCGGAACGGTGGTTCCGGGACTGGTTCTAAAAATGTAAGAACCGTATAGATTGGTTCCGGTTCCAGTTCTAATTTTATAGGAACCACCGGTTCCGGCCAAATGAGGCGGGTATCCTCATTGATATTGAAACCAGTGTTAGCAGAAGGTGGAAGAACAGACTTATTCGCATTACAAAGATTTTATTTGGAAGAACATACTCATTCACATAACACAAACTAACATACACACACTCACAAATTTTTTAATTTTTTTTTCAAATACCTGAATCATTCCATCCTCCAAGATTTCTGCTACATTGCTGAAGAATCCATGAGTATACTCACGAAGTTCATTGTATTCCAGCCCATACCCCTAAGTTTATATTTAGTTACCAGTCAAACTCAAAAACACTTGAAAATATAAAGATTTAGATGGAAATAAAGAGAGGGGTATTACGGTAAATGCGACTTAAATGAAAGGAGTTAAAATCGGTTCCATTCTTGCCCTTCCCACAACCATGGCAACTATTCCTACAAGCTGTGTAGCTCTTGCCCTTGAATGAAGATCTTCATCATTTGTAAGCACCATGAAAGATTTCGTGAGTTCCAAAACTTGTTCAGCATATGGAAGAAATGCTTGCTCTGAAGCAGATGCAACTGAACCAATTGCAGACTATAGAAAGAAAATATAAAGCTCTAGAATGTCATTAATAATATCAAATTCAAATAATTTACAATATAATTACATAAAGATTGTGTTTTTACCATCCAAGTTTCCTGTAACATTCACTGACAGGTTTGCAATGCAGCAAATAGTTTTCCCATTAAAGAATCAAGAAATGGAAGAATTTCTTCACCCATGTTCTCACAAAATGCAGCCAATGCGTAGTATGATACATCTAATCCAACCTGACACCACCCATTTGTTCACTAATCCTCCATGCACTGTTTAACTTTGCATCCATTCTTGCAGCTGCAATGCCATGCCCACTGCATCCACAAAGCCAAAATATCATAACAAAGAAAGATTTCCCCAACACTCTACTCTTTGTTTTCTGTATTCTTTATAAATATTAACAAAATGTTGAATAATAACCTGTTATCCTCCTTCAACACCAAAACACCCTTATTCCTAGTGAATGAGTACATTATCAATAAAACATGAAAGAAGGGAAAGAGGTGGCAGTGGCACACTAGCACAACAAATAAAAGTTTCATCAATAATCTCAAATAGCACATTTAAGTTAATTAAATATGATAATAATAATATCCAACCCACCCGCTGACACTTGATTCATCCACCGCAAAGGTTTTCATTGCACACTGCATCCTGTCAAAACTTGTGCTCTTCCACACAAAGTCAACACTAAAACCATGGTTCACGTCAACAGGTACTCCCTGAAAACATCATATAACCAGTAAACCAGTAATTACTGAAGCCAAAAGGATCAATAAGGCATCAGAAATCATGATAGCACCACCTGGCTCGCACGAAGCTTAAGAGCCACCTCCTCTTGTCCAGTGAGTTTTATCTGGAAAGAATAAACTGAGAAATTAATTAATAAATAAAAAAAGCCACTAAAATCGAGTCTCCTCTATTGTTCCCCTGGATTCTAACTACCAACAACATTCAACAGAAAAGGGAGAACAGAGAAAGGAGAAGAAAAATCGAGAAAAAAAGAGAGCGAGAATAAAGATAGTAAAAAATGAGTAGATGAGATGGTCCGACAACTTACCTAATGGAAGAGACCGAGGGAGGAACAATGAAGACATCTTGGGACAGTGATGGAAGCGAGGAGCATGGTCGTCCAGGTTTTAGGGGAGAAATCAAACTAGTTTCTTCCTTATTTTGGGAGGACATACCTGAAGAGATCAAGAAAAAAAACCCCTAGTTGGATGATTTTATGACGAGGAGGATGGATGCGGGGAGGTGATCCTATGCTCACCGGAGAAGAAGTAAGCCTGAAGTGAGATCGTCGATTGTTGCAGAGGCCTGGGAGAACCGATCGAGAATCGGAGAGCGTTTTGAATTTTCTTGAAAAAGCCCTAGGTAGAATGGTTCTTGAAAAAGCCCTTGGAATGAGTGAATGAAGGGAGATACAGAGGAGAGATTGAAGAAGCGGGCACTTCAAAATTTTAGAATTTCAAGGATTTCATTTTTGCCCTTTAAAAAACGCGCGTTTGATAAAAAAAATATAAAGCGACATTTCTAGAGGACACGCATTTAAAACAAGTGCCCTCCGTGTTTGTATTTTTTTTTGTTCGACATTAATTTTAAGGCACGCAAAAATGCGTGTCCTTTATCCTTCAAATTTTGGAAGGCTGACATTATTTTTAAGGTCACACAAAAATGAGTATCGTAAATCAGCGAGTGTCATTGTTAGCGCGTCATTAAAGGGTATTTTTCTTGTAGTGAGTAATCTTGATAACCACCCCTGACGTAATTTTCTTGTTGTTTTTACGAACGGAGGTTCGTGTTGAAACTTATTCCATTCCCCTCATTTCATGTATTTATTGATCCTCGATTGTTGCCAGGGAATTTCCGAAGTACCATCATCAGTTCGTTGTTCATATTAATCCTTTAGGCTAGATCTTGTAAGATCGTTGTATAGGATCAGTAAGTAGGAATTGATGGGATGGGATAAATTGTTTTAGAGTTATGATATATAAGTGTTATTGATAATAGTTGGTGTTGCAGGTTTGAGATATGCATTATTATCACACCTTGGGATTGAAATCCCTATGTACTAACCATGTTTTCCAACCTGACCCACTCATTTTATTGTATCACAGGTGGCTATACGAAAGATACATTCTACTGAGAGATTCAATGAGTATTAGGCCACTAGTTTAAGTACCGTAAGGCTTGTAATAATTCGTTATGCTTATGTTTATGTATTGACGATGACATCCCAATGTTTTAATATAAGTAAAATACATTTCTTTGGAAATGATTTGATAATATCATTATCATATTTTCTGGGAACAAATTCTGCAATATTATTCTTCAAAAAGGATACTCTGATTTTTAAATAAGCATAAACAAATCGCTCTTTTCTGGTCGTGAAATTGGGGATGTCACAGTTTGTACCAGAGCATTAGTTTAAGCAATCTAGGAATTTTAGGAAATTTCTCGACTTAAACTTAGAATGCTAAGCGATGATCGTGAGGAGTGCGTCTATTATATTTTAGGAAGTATGCCTGAATAGACACGAGCACTAGCTCATTTAGGGAAGATGCCTAAATTTCTCTTATGTGCTAAATATATTTTTTATGATGCTATCGTTTGATCGAATCTATGGTCTATTGCCGACCGGATGTGGAAATTTTATGTGTTCGGATTTCTAAACGTTTAACTGCGATATTAGAACTGATATGTAACTTTTTGGAGTAATAAGGATATTTATATGTCTATCGTAAATAAAGCTTTCCTATCTTAATTCTCTTCACTGCGCACCGAACGTCTGATTTGGCATATAGATCAACATGGTGAGAACTCGAAGCGAATTTGAAAACAATAATCAGCAGCCTGAGCCACGAGTGATTGAGCGTGCACCAGAGGTAGTAGCTACACCCGAGCTAATCACGATGGCAGGAGTCCAAGCAATGATTTGGAATATGATGGCTGAACTAAGGGAGGAGATGAGAAAAATGTTGCTTAATAATATGGATGAACCTACTATACTAGTTGTACAGCCTGAACTGAATGAAGAACAGTCAGAAGAAGGAAATTATTGTAGAATCGTTAGTCAAGCCGAACCACAAGTGGTTAGAAGAAATAACCAAGATGAAGGAATTGAAGGGAACATATGCAAGTATAAAGACTTTACGACTTGAAAACCATCAACTTTTACTGGGAAAGAAGATCCAATCGGAGTTATGGACTGGATCTCTGAGATGGAGCTATCTTTCATAACATGTGGTTGCAAGGGTAAGCTACAAACCACTTATGATGTGCGTCAGTTTAGGGTTGGGGTTGTTCGTTGGTGGAACACTTTGGGAAAGATCATAAGCCCCAATACGCCACTACAATTGACATGGGCAAAATTCTTGGTACACTTTAAACACAAGTTCTGCTCAGCCCAAAACATGCTAGAGCTGGAGAACTAGCTATTGACATTGAAAAAGGGCAACATGTCCATTGATGAGTTTACCAATGCCTTCACAGACAAGATAGAGTTTGCTTTGCGCATCGTCCCTTACGAGCTAAAAAAAATCGATAAGTATACAAAGGGGCTACCATGGGAGTACACTGTGCCAGTACGCTAGGCACTTACTCTTGAGGCGGCCATCTGGGCTGCTAAGTCTGTTGAAGAAATTATCAAAGGTAGAACCGCCAATAAGGTTGAAGTTGGCGAGAAGAGGAAGTTTGAGGGGTCTTCAAGATCCTAAAAGAAAAATAGGTTCCCAAAGTCTGACCACAACAACAAGAGGTATGGGGATAGAAATAAAGAAAAGTGGCGTCACAAGTGCAGAAGGAAGCACATTAGGAGATGCTATAAAGAGGTGACCTGCTTCAAATGTGGGAAGACTGGTCACTGTGCCAATGAATGCACGACCAAGAGTGAAGTCTGCTTTAAGTGTGGTGAAGAAGGAGACTTTAAGAAAGACTACCCAAATAGGGAAGGAGCTACAAAGCCAAATGTAACGCCAAAGCCAAAGGCAAGAGCATTCCAAATGATCCTTAATGAAGCAGGCGACGATGCAAGGGATTCGGAGTAAGGGTCTATATATCTGAAGATTGAGATACAAAGTAGCCATATAGATAGTATCATGTGGTGTAGCCTAATATGAGAGGCATAGTATAGGGTGAACTTGAATATCTATGTAATCGTTTCAAGAAATAATATAAACCTTGGTTATGTTAACTGATGTGTTAAGTTACTATATGATTTTTCTTATGTGGTGAACTGGAGAATTGAGGGGAAATACTTGGGACGAGTATGAGTTGGTGTGAAAGATAGTAGAGGCCTTTACTAACGGAAGCATAGGACTCACACTTGGATCAGGGAAAGTCACAAGGTTATCAAGGTGGTAGTAATTGATTCCGTTTTGTTCATGTCTGTCGTTACCCTTGTTTCAGTAATGACTAAGAGGATGACTATTATTCTGACCCTGGTGGTCATATAATATCGAGTCCGAATAAGATATGTATTATACGTGGTTCAAAGAACCGAGTTCGATGTAGCATCCGACTTAAGCCAGAAGATTGAAGTAAGAGATAATCGAAGCGATCAATAGAAGTATCGCAATCGCCATTAAAGTAAGAAGCTTGTAGCTAGAAGTGCCACATGCTAGAATGTGATTATATCACATTATAACATGAAGGAAGGTATCTTCCATTCTGGAATTTGACTCTAAAAGACTTGAGTCTAAGCATTGGATCATACGATGAAAGATCATTAGAATATGACCCATCGGTCTATTATGGTAATCGAAGTAAAGAACTTATCTTAAGTTAAGTCTATTAAGAAAAAGAAGGACTCTCCAATAAAGATTGACTTTGTAACTCAAATGTTACGATTGAAAATTCAACATAGTACGAAAAGCAGATGCAAGATTGAGCACCGCCAGTAGTCAAGAAGTCCAAGAGATAGATACCCATTTTAAAGGACAAAAGAGTTACGATTATTACCTTGGATGAAAAGATAACATATGCAGTTATTATACAAGCCCTGTTTTGTTGATGATTCCAGGACATAATCATCCTAAGGGGGAGATAATTGTAACGCCCGCAGATTCGGGCTAGTCAATTTAGAGATAATAAGCGTTAAAAATGACTTTTTGATAGGGTATTATTTATAATAAATAATCTTAACCAAAGTATAGTATATGTCACAAGGATTCTGTACATATAGAGAACGTCGAAATCCGACTTATAACGAAGAAATTATGACCCGTCGAAGTTTAGTGATTAAAACGACACGGCTCCGCGTATTGTAAAAAGTAAATTTTTTTATAAAACATTTTTTAGCCTTAGCAATCTAAACAAAAGTCGTAGTAGATGTTAAACTGAGAGCGTTACATATAGAGAACGTCCAAATCTGACTTCATTTGAGGAAGTTATGATTTTTCTAAGATTCGACGTAACAGTATACAGCCAGTAAATCGAATTTTAGATCAATCAAACATTAGCCGACACAAACTAAACAAGAATTGAATATCTCATTAATAGGAGCTCAACGATATAAAGACAGTCGAAAACGGACATCGGATGATAAAGTTATGAATTTTTAACGGACTTTAACTGTCTAAGCCTGTTAAAATATAACATTAAAAATAAATCAAAGTTAGCCGACATAGTCTAAACAAAAGTTGTAAATCTCGTCGATACCTACGCGTGGATATAAAGAACGTCAAAAACGGAGCTCGTATGCGAAAGTTAATGATTTTAAAAGATAATTAATTTTTGGATTAACCAACGAGTGACAAGTGGCAAGACTTAGGCCACACCTTCTTCCCCACGGCTTGCCACCAGATTTCGACACATGGCACATTACGCCCAGCGTAATTTTTGAGTACGCCCAGCCTAACCCTTAAAAATCCATTACGCCCAACATAATTCTTGAGTACGCCCAACGTACTTGGGTGCTGGCAGCTATAAATAGAGCTCATTTCTCACTCTTTTCGTCACACATCTTCAACCAATTCTCTCACAAACCTCCCAAGGTCTTAATACCTTATCTGTAGCCCTTCCTAGGAGTTAGTAGTGAGCCCTGGAGCGCCGAAAAGACCCGGGAATAAGAGCTTTTAGCTCAGAAGTTCTGCCCGAGCAGAGCCCGATTTCT
This sequence comes from Lactuca virosa, assembly GCF_052849685.1. Lineage (NCBI taxonomy): Eukaryota > Viridiplantae > Streptophyta > Magnoliopsida > Asterales > Asteraceae > Lactuca > Lactuca virosa. The sequence continues at coordinate 3,276,852 of NC_136428.1, read as the reverse complement.
CGCTAAACCACCTGTAAGTTAAGTTATGCTTACCGTACTTTAAGTATAACTTATGTTTAAGTTCATTATCATTATTATGAACCTATAAACAAGATTTATTAGTGATTCCAAGTCGTTATACTGATTGATCTACTTACGAGGATGATGTCTAGGTTGGATTTAGTGAGGTGTTTAAAGTGGGATTTCCAAACAGTATATTTCTTATACCAAACGGACCCTACCATCGATATGATCCTACCTGGTTGTTCCTTACTTGATATATATTGAAGTAGACTTTGAGTTAATGATAAATCAAGACTAATAATTAGTCGCAATAAATATTAGACTAGAAATTAGTGATAATGATACTAGGTTTCGTCAAAGGAAAAGACAATTGGTAGAAGCGAAGCGTTGCCCGAATTTCGAATCGTCACTTTAACAAGTGAGTGCATAGTCCCTTTCATGAACATGATTTTAATACAAGTATTAATAAAAGTATTAAGTATATGTTGAAAGTTTGTATGTGAGTTATATGTTTATTATCTGGAAATATGTGTTATATGTATATTTGATGATATACGCTATGCGAACTAGACATGGTTCTATATATGTTGAGATTTATTTACATGATAATAATAATAGAAGTATTATAAATGAGAAGATAAATGTATGTTAATACTTGATACTCTGTATAAAATATAACATTAAATTAGGATAGTGTTGCCGAAACAGAGTTGGTATTCAATGATGATTATAAGCATTGAAGGCTTGCCTAGTGATAAAATAAGACTTAAAAGAGATGCTTAGTTCAATTAAGTTTGGATATTAAGTAGCATCTTACTAATGGTATGTGTGTGATCGCAATAGAGACTAGAAACTCTGTTCGAGGAGATTGATGATCGATGGAGTATGTCCAACGTACAAAAGTACTTTCTATGTACCAAGTCTTTTTCAAAGCTCGGTATCTCAGGTGTTGCTTGTGTCAGTGTATTATTATGTTCTGGGATACGGGTCATACTCATACTAGGGTACTATAATGTGCTAGAAGGACTATCATGTATGAAGTCCTTTTTGACACTATTATGTGTCAGAGTAGGGCAGCGTACGTGAGTACTTTATTAGTATTTCTCCATATTTTGTTTTGATCAGCTTTGTGTGTCAGCGTTTCCTTTCACGAAGTAAATGAGGGAAATTCGTAGTATTCCTAACAGAGTGTGTCAGTAATAGACCACTACTAGGTACGTATGACGTTATATTGCCGGATAGGGTGATTCTGGGGGTAAAATACCTAACGGTGGCAGACCACTACTAGGCACAGTTATCTAGATAATCACCCCTCACTTAATTTTCTTATTGTTTTTACGAACGGAGGTTCGTGGTGAAACTTATTTCATTCCCCTCATTTGATGTATTTATTGATCCTAGTTTGCTGCCAGGGAATTTCTAAAGCATTGTCGGCAGTTCGTTGTTCATATTAATCCTTTAGGCTAGATCTTGTAAGATCGTTGTATAGGATCAGTAAGTGGGAATCGATGGGATGGGATAAATTGTTTTAGAGTTATGATATATCAATGTTATTGATAATAGTTGGTGTTGCAGGTTTGAGATATACATTATTATCACATTGTGGGATTGAAATCCCTATGTACTCACCAGGTTTCCCTACCTGGCCCACTCATTTTAGTGTATCACAGGTGGCTATTTGAAAGATACATTCTGCCTGAGAGATTCAAGGAGTATTAGGCCACTAGTTTAATTACTGTAAGGCTTGTAATAATTCGTTATGCTTGTGTTTCTGTATTGACGATGACATCCCAATGTTTTAATATAAATAAAATACATTTCTTTGAAAATGATTTGATAATATAATTATCATGTTTTCTGGGAACAAATTCCGAAATATTATTCTTCAAAAAGGATACTCTGGTTTTTAAATAAGCATAAACAAATCGGTTTTTCTGGTCGTAAAAATTGGGGATGTCACACCCTCTACGCTCTGCTCAATTCCTCTATATATCTGCAATAAATCTCAAAGCTAAAAAGTATATGATATAGATATAAAATAACAAAAGGAAAATATGCATGAAGATTAACTAAAAATAAAATAAAATATGTTAAAATAAATTATAAAAAGTACATAGAATGAAACTATCTCTAAGATTGCGCATCTGACTCTTTGTGCACAAGAAATGCACTTTGGCGCTGGCTAAGTTCATGATAACGTATCAGATGTTGATTGATGATCAGCCTGAAGTATGTTTGACACATCAGATTTATAAGGTTTGACCTTATAGTGACAAATAGTGCGAGAAAGAAAAGCAATAAAATGACTAGTTTATACGCCAGATAGAACATTGATTGAAAATGAAGAATCGATTTGTGTACACAAAAACAATAACGACCAACAACGAGGAAACAATGGGGGCGATACGACCAGTCGATGACGTTCATGATTTCTTTACTTTCAGGAGGGGTCAAGGGACATTTTCGTCGTTGACCTTGAGGTTAACTGACCGGAGTAAATGCCTAGAATTAGGAGCAGTAGGTGACTTCTTAGCATCGTTAGATTTTGCAGCAACGGTGTCAGTACTAGTTATTCAACGGTACACGAGTACCGGTCTTGAGGATTTCAACCTATTGTCGAATAGTCCAAGACCCCACCATGAGGCCTTTATGAACCATACACTAAACACGAACCATCGGTCGGCACCATCCCCGAGGGCGACGTATATGTCCACAGTTCACAAAAACTTCAGATTTTTTTTTTGTTTTTTTTATTAAAGTACGCGATTACCTTTATTTTTAAGTTACAAGTTTATAGGATTTGAGATTCTGTAAGAATCATAATAGTAGGAACAAATTTATTGTTGAATCACATGTCACATGATTCTCTACATCATATCGATCATAATCAACCATCTTCCAAATTAAATACAACACACTATAGTATTAAACTTCCATAAATTGAAAAGATGCATATCTATGCGCATTGGAAGCCGGAGGGAAATTTCTTTCCACAATAGTTAAGCAACAGGCTCAAAGAGACGGGAACATTGAGGTGGATTCCCAAGACATTAGCTTTAATGGCAGTGCAAAGACATACTGCAGCCTCAAGATCGGCGAGGCCTTGGATTAGGGTACAACATGGTGTCTTTGGTGGGGTTCCGACGACCAGGTGGACAAGGTCATTCAGCAATTTAGCACAAACACCCAATTTGAGAGTGTCTTTTGGGCAACTTGCTTTAGGAGGGAGTGAAGGAGTTGGAGGTTTCGGTGAAGGTGTTGGAGGTTTTGGTGACGGTGGGCACGACGGTGGTGGCGGTGGTGGGCAGCCTTTTGGGGTATGAGTGGATGTTACCAAAGTGAAGAAAAGAAGATTGAAGGTAAGGAGAAAAGCTGTTGTTGCCAAAGCTCTTAAAGCCATTTTTAAATGCTTTGGTTTCTTACAAGTAGAAAGTGTTGTAGCCCAATTTGTTTTGTGTGAAGATATGCGAAGTGCGTAGGGTATTTATAGATGGAAATCGTCAATTGCTTACCACTAGCTTCCCTTGATTGGTTGGCATTCCATTATATATTATTCAAATAATAACTTTATTTTATAATTTTATTGAAAATGACATGAATTTCGTATAGGTTAGAAATTTTTCGTAAAATAAATTTGTAAGGATGGATCATTTTACAAGACAAAAGTACTTTAAATATTCATAATTAAGATGATTTCAGAGCAATGGAGATCTTTAAAATAAATATGGAATATCAAGAATTTTTAATTTGCATAAGCTCCATTGATAAAAATGGAATGTGTCAAAATTTTATACGGTTTGTAAATTTTGTTTGAAATTGTATAGTGATGACAAATAATATAATTATTATCTTTTGTTTTTTATATAGTTATTGTTTGTTTCGTAAATATATATTTTTAATAAATAACAAATACTTATAAAAATATGTAAATAACTCTTTTTTTAGAGTATCTACAATGAAAATTTTTTTATAGCTTATTTTATTTGCTTTAATTTTATTGACTATTTAAAATTATTGGAACACATATCTTATTTGTTTATATTTGTTGATCATTTAATATATACTTAGTGAATATATACTTAATGGTCAATATATTTTTATTTTGAATACATCCAACCCCTCGTTTTTTAATCATATTTCATTTGACCATCTTAATTACGTTTTAGTTTAAATATTTGTTATTTCTTTACTAATTATATATTTCTACTGTATATTTAATGTTAATTCATTCATGAAATATAAATCTTATATCCATTATATAACATTTCCACTCCTTTTTAATTCCTACAATTAACTAAAACCTAATAACTTTTTCTTATTTTATATATAAAACTACATTTAACTAATTAAAACAAACATGCATTATCAATAAAATAAAAAATTACTCGCATTCTAACCTTTCATTTCGATTAACGAAGATGCGACTTCGTTTAGATTTTCTCGTGAAGACATTTACTGATTTTTCAAACTTAATTTGCACAACTAACAAACGAAAACTAAGGCAAAATGCGATAAAGAAAGAAAAAAAGAGTTTTCGTGAGACTTTCTAAGTGAGATTTTGATCGAGAAAGAAAAGAAGAGTATATGCGGTTATAGTATTGTAGCCTCTGCGCACACCTGATATGATTCTTTCTAAAATTACAATACTAGTCATACAATGGTTACTAACGGCGTTAATTTGAATAGTTATATATGTATTTACAATTATCACACCGCCAAATTTTACAAATAAAGATCATAACATCAAAGGGCTATCCAAAAAGCAAAAACTGTCAATCCCTTAACATTTAAAATTTTTCAAGGCTTACCGTGGGTAACAAACTAATAAAAAACAAAGATAAAGCAAAAACTTTCATAACTCTAAATGATAATATTGTCCAAATATCCAAAAAGATAGATTTGTATGTGGTCCTCACTAAGTCTTCCAATTTGAATACACGTCAAAATATATAGATTACACTTGAAAATGTTACTAAACATTCTTGGAGTCAACTCTTAAGGGTATTGGAAAATGTCAACATTCGAAACCCAAAATCAAACTCCTAAAAGGTTTTCAAAACATCAAACATATGTAAAATTATAACATCCAAACTTTTGCAATAAATTTTTATTTTTTAATGAACACAATTATAAACAAAATCATAACTTGTATTAAAGAAAAAGTTTCAAAACCAAACCACAAGATCAAAGTAATTCCTAAAGCCATTTAAAAGTCATAAATTCTAAAAATCAAAGAAAATATAATTCCATAGTGTCATGAAAACTCTATCCATCCGACCTGAGCCCGTGTGTACCGCCACGCCCTGCTATCATGAGTAACGGTCGATCCTAAAAAATTAATTTTAATGGGAAAGGGGTAAGAACAAATCTCAGTGAATTTCACAAATACATAGTATAATCTCATACGAAATCTACCCCTAACATAGAGTCATCAACCACAGTAACTACACAGCCACATGCAAGCCAAAGAACAAATCAGAAACAAACATAAACCCGTTGGAACACATCGGCTAAGCCCGATCTCCCTTGCTCAGTACATCGATCCCTTGGGACACATTGGCTAAACTCGATCCGTGGGACCTAACCTCATTAGGACACATCGGTCACACCTGATCACCTTTTCCTAGTGTGTCGAGCCCTTGGGACATACTGGCTAAGCCTGATCCCCTGCTCGGTATGTCGAGCCCTCTTATATATATTCCTCGGTACTTTGAGTGAATTCCATACACCCATTAGACACTAACCCAGCCTAGTGCTACCAGCATAAGCATTATATAAGCACACACGAGCTATAGTAAAGAATGTACAACATTACACAATGTAGTGAGAAACTCACCTTGAGTAGCAGTGTAAACCTGCAACTGTATTCGGGAAACCGAATCACACCAAGCCACTTTGCAACACTCCTATAGTAGAAATCAAGATTAAAAATGGCTACTCTTTACCCAAAACATATAGACAAACTAATAGACTAAAGTTCCAAATTTCAACCCAAAACAACAGTCTGTTCAAAACCACTTTAACACCATGAAAGCCTGCCAAAGTTACAATATTTTTCCATATTCCAATCGTTCAGTGTTTTAGCTGTCCAGGGGTTACTTGTACAGGTCCATATAATTTTTCAACAATTTACTATGGATTTTACAAGACGGGATGTCAACGGAGCTAATTTCGGACTATTTAGTGAAAATAACAATTTTCACCATATTTAGAGCGAACATTAGGTCAAGGAAAATATCATGGAAATACTAGACTCAAAACCTTAACTTTGGGCATTGACAGAACCTAATTCCAATAAACCATGACTTTTCTATATTTTTTTTACAAAACAAGGACAAAACATGAAATTTCATAAAATCACAACTTTGTGTTTTAAGGGTTAATTTGCATCTTAACCCATTAAGCACTTATGCAAAATACCTTTGACGGAAAAGAGTGCATTACAGTGGCTATAAGATGTTGGACCAAAACTGACAATTGGTATTGTAATTCACCACCCAAAATATGTTGTCTAAAATGGAAATCCAAAGTATAATATTCTATTGGTAAATTTATGAAATTAGGGTTTAGGATTGCATCTAATCAACACACAAACATCACAAGGAGACAATGATGTTCCTGGATACATGACCAACCACTGCCATCATAGTAGTGGTGGCTGGTAGTGGCTGGCACCACCTTAGAGGTGGTGATGAACCTAACTATAAAGATGGAAGGATTGAAGTCTTAATTGAATAGGTGAACACACCACCATTTAACACCCTTGCACCAGCCAACAACTCCGGCAGCAACCTCCTCTGCTAACCCCTTTCTCTTCCTTCCCGATTGCCTCCATTTTTTCTCGGTTTTTCTTCTTTTACGCTGCACCAAGATAAAAAACATACACACACATACACTAACACTCCTTTCTTTCTCGAGCTTCTAAGGGGTTACTTATATGTAATTGCAATAAACAATATGTGAGGTTGGGCTAACAACAACAAGGTAATCATCCCCAAATCCCGTAAAACCTTGCTCCAAGTTCAAAATTTGTAGTCTTCACCCTTAGCTTCCCATAATGACAGTTTTAACGTATAAACGAAAGTCTTACATTCTAAGGTTTCCAACATGACCCTTTTAGTCCCTCGTCTGAAATATGATTACAATCCTTTAAATATTCATTCCTTAATTATTTTATTATTAATTATTATTAATCTGATTTTTTTATTTGTTTTAATACTTTTATTTCACTATTAATTAATTAAATAGAAAACAGAGTGTTAAAACTTTACCCCACTTAATTCAGACTTCGTCCTCGATGTAACGACAGGTTCCCAGGTAAATTCCTTAAATTCTAGGTGTTTAATTATTATGATGGGTGTAATTTAGGTACGCAGGGCGTACCTTATCGAGGCTTGGACACGAGGTTTTCCCCCCTGGTATGATGGGCGTACCTACAGTACGCAAGGCGTACTCGAGTCAAGGGTAAACCCTAATTTTTGTGTTTTTGACCTTATCCTCATCCTCCATCCTCTAAGCAGTTTTCCTCAAAACCCTTGCCCACATTGGAGTGATTCTTGAGCCTTTGAATGATTGGGTGTGTTTTTAGTGCATTTTGAAGAAGAAGGAGCTTATTAAAGGTGTAGTGTTTGGCTTGAAGCTTGTGGATCCAGAATCTATTCATCTTCATCATCTTCCAAAAGGAATAAAGTCTCAATCTTGATGAATCTTTGTTTAGATCTAGGCTAGTTAGGGGTTTTGGCTTGTTTTGGTCCGATGGGTTGATTCATGTGAGTAAGAGCTACTCCATAAGGTTGGGTTAAAATTTCTTGATGTTTTTGAGGTCCTTTGTTTATAAAAATTGAATCTTGATGGTTTTGATCCAACCATGCATGAGTTATTGACCATCTTTTGGAGCTAAAAGGCTAGATCTTGGATTTGGGCTTCTTGGATCGATGCAAAGGCATTAAGTTGATGACTTTATTAGTTAAGACGTTTCCAAGAGCAAGATGTGTGATTTGGACGTTTAGACTTAGGTGCTAAGTGCTTAATGTGGAGTTTGGACATCAGGGGAGTACGCTGAGAGTAACCTCTCGGTATGCTTAGCGTAGCATAATTCAGCCCATTTTCCTTTGCTGTTGAGACTTGTACATTGGGCGTATGGGGTGATACGATTAGGGTACTCACCAAAAAGTCTTTTGGGCCATTTTTGGGCCTTAGGTATTTAGGGAACTAGGCCATGGTTGGTTGGGTACATTAAGGGAAGGATAAAATGGCCTTTTACCCTTACCATGTTAGGATATAATCTGGACCATTTATTATGGGTTATTACCCTAATTATTTATTATGCTTAATTTTGGATGTGATCAATGTGAGAAGTTGTGGTAGCAACAGCTAGAGAGTGCAATTGTTCATCTCCACATTGATGTGAGTTTCCTCACTGTGCTTGTGGGTTGAAGGCACTAATTATGGCCCACTGGATTATGTTGTAGGATAGTAGTGGTCTTCTTTACACTTACTAATATGCTTGTATGTGCTTATTGTCTTTGTGACTCTTGCTAGTATGATTGTATGCTTATTTGTATGCGGTGAAACAGACGCGTACTAGTTGAAAGATACTGAAGGACTCGCAAGGGTCTCAGAGAATCAAAAGGGAGTCAGGGAGTCGGAAGGGACTTAGAGAGTCGGAAGGGACTCAGAGGTGAAATAGATCCGTTACATGTTTTAGTATGATATGTATTAATTATGTATGGTATATCGTATTTGTGGAACTCACTAATGTTTTTTCTTACGGTTTAAGTTTATGTTTCAGGTACCTCCGGTTCAAAAGGTAAGGGCCCGAACTGATCGCAGCGCATCCACCCATGTATCCGCATTTTTATGATTTTGGGATTGTACTCTGTTAACATTGACATACTTTTAGATGGTTTGATATGAATACTTGATGGTTTTTGGTTGACTTAAATAGAACAAAACTTCTTCACTTTCACGGTTTTAGATTTTTTGCTTTGCGATTCACTATTTGAAACACTAGATTTGGAATTTAAGGTTTCTGAATCACAAGACTTTGTAGAAACACTTGACTCCCCCTCAACAAGAACATCTGGAGTCACTTTTTCTTCAGAAACTTGAAGAACTTCATGAACTTTATCAAGAACACCAAGAACACCTTCTTTTTCTTTTCTTTATTTCTCTAAATTCTGTTGTATTTTCTTCAGAAGTAAATATTCTTTGATAATGGGAAATTGCTTTAACAAATCTTTATCTTCCTCTAAACGATTGCTTTTAAATCCACCACAAGAAATCTGTGTGAAATTACCAATCTTCTCGTCAACATAGAGATTATACATCTCAATGACATTCTTCAACATAGATTGACCAGGAACATCCCAAAACAAATATCCTTCTTTAAGACGAAACTTTGGATCTATAAAGTTTAATCCTAGTCTTTTAATGTCATTTAACACCATATAATCTACCATTAAATCTTCAACAAGAAACAAAACTTGAAGAGATAGAAAATAGATCTGATAAGATTTCTAGAGAGAAAAAACGGATCTTAGATGATTTCTAGAGAGAGAAAACAGATCTGAGATGATTTCTAGAGAGAGAAAACGGATCTGAAATAATTTATATATATATATATATATATATATATATATATATATATATATATATATATATAAAGAGAGAGAGAGAGAGAGAGAGAGAGAGACAAAACGGATCTGAGATGGTTTCTAGAGAGAGAAAACAGATATGAACACGAATATGAGAATAAAACACGAATTTCTTCTTCTATTTTACTTCCAAAACACGAATTAAGAACAAATAAAATGATAGAATGTGTAGAGGAAATAGATCTGAATTGGGTTTTGCAATAATACGAGATATTTCACTTTTTCTTTTCAGAAAACTTACAAAACTTGAAGATCAAAGTGAGATTCATAAATTTTTTTGCCATATCTGATCGATTCTTGCAACAATTGCCGAGATCTATAAGAACCTGCTCTGATACCACTTGTTAGGACGAAAAACGAGATGAAGAATGCGGAATCTGAAGAACAATCATGAATCAATCACCATAAAGTTCCAAGTAATTTGTCAAAGGTTTTGTGTATTATTGATTTGGAATGGGTCGTACAAAGAAACCCTTTTCAGGAAAAAGCTTACATCACAAGCTAACCTAATGATTATTTATAAGGAAAATAAAACATTTACCAAAAACACAAAACCCTAAAAAGGCTTCCCTAAATAACCAAAAATACCAAATCAGTTTCAATATCACAAATACTCAATAAGTATCTTAAATACTCAACAAGGCTTAACCCTATTGTGCAGCTCTTTTTTGAGTCCAACCGTTGTAGTGTGAGACCTTGCAGTCGAAGAATTATCTAGGGTATGATGCATGTAACTGTTGGGTTAGATGTCTAAGCCTGTAACTATTATTGGTATGTACTCGACCCGAGAGTAGCATGGTCCATTTGGGTTGCATATTATCAGGACAATTTGTTAGGATGGATTCTTGAGAGAAGGTTATATATGATTTATTAATATATTATAAGCTCTAATATATTAATATGAAATCATATGTTTTAATTAGTATTGATCAAGAATTAATTTTGTGATCAAAAGAGACTAATTAAATCTATGGGGACTAATTATGGTAATTAGTTATATTTATATGTGTTGGGCTTATGGTCCATGTTGGACCAAGTTTATATATGGATACATAAAGAGTTGGGCCACATCAACCATGGATAATAAAACCCATGGGTATGGATTTGGATTATACCCATGACCCTTGGAATCCACCACATATAAATATGTGTTCGTTTGCCCAAAATCGCCACTTGTAGAGACTTGTAGTTCTTGGAGCTCATGGAGTTGATTTTGGTGAGAAAGGAATTCTCTATCAAGTTCCACCTTTGTCCATGATGTGTTGTGACTTCATTTGAGTCTTCCACACTATTGGGGCTGAGCTCTTAAGGCCAAATACATCAAGATTTCAAGCTAAAAGGTATGTTACCCTAACTAGTATCTTGTATGTTATATGTCAATTGCATGCTAGTTATAGGCTTAATACCTTGGAAACATCATTACATGTATAATTAGTGAAAACATAGATCCAAGGTATTTAGAGTTGTATGTGCACCATAGGATGTTGTACTATGCAAAACCCAACAGTGGTATCAGAGCCTAGGGTTGTTTTCAATTATACTTGATGCTACTTGCTTCGAAATGCCTTAAAAATCGATTTTCTACTGTTCTGGACTGTGGACTCGCCGAGTCCACTGATGGACTTGTTGAGAGAAAAAACTTTGAGACACACTTGAACAAACGTTAGAACAAGTAGTATTGCGGAATAGTTAATCTCGAAGGATCTAAAAGCTCAACAATAATATTAATAAGTTAGATAGTTAGAGAGTTAGTTGCGGAAAAAGTAAAGAAATAGAAATGACAACAATTGTTATATCAAGTATACACTTAAGCTGATTCATAACAAGGAATGCATTCAAACCGAGTTAATAAGGAAGATCAAGCTTAGTGATAAAGTCATAGAAGACTTGCTCCGGAGAGAGGTTATAATCAGTTATGTTCTAGTAAGAAGTAGGAGTAAGAAATGATGCTCAGATAGAGATATAGAGAAGATAACTTCAGAGATGTGTATTCAGAAATAATAGATGCGTATTTGAATACAAGAGAATGAGCTCTATTTATAGATACTCACGAAGTACACTAGATTACATCTCTAAGAGTAGCCATGCAAGGCATACTGGACAATAGAGAGTGTTACAATAAAGGACAAGTAAAGTAATCTAGTAAACAGACTGGGGTAGGGGAGACTCCGGATGCGGTTGCTGATGAAGGAGCTTGACTGCGGGTGAGAGCTGGCTGCGGTAGCTGAAGTTCAAGAGGGTCACTTTTTATGATTCAACAATTTCCCCCTAAGTGACCTCTTTAACTTTTGTTCAGCTATCAAGTTTAAGAAATTTGATCAGGATCCACCAAAACTTGCTAACGTTTTCCAACCAAGTGATTCTCCTTAAAATCTCGAACTTGACTTCGGCAGTTGTATTCTTCGATCTTTCGACTCCGGTTCGACAGATTTCAAGTTGCTTCCTGGTGAGGCGATTCATGGAAGTCATAGGAATAAAGTATTTGACTTTATCGGTTTTCCTTTTGAAGATGACTCCGAGCTCAGGAAAGTTGGTTGCACCTAAGGATCTTTCTTGATAGCCTTCGGTAAGCATTGGTGCGGGATCGAGTAGTGGTAGATCAAATTTCTTGGCAATGGTGGGGTAGATGTCTGCGTCATTTTAGCAAAATCGCAAACAGTTTCCTTCAAAAAGGTATTAGCTCTTTCAAGCGCAATCTTCATCTTCGAGTGCTTCTCCGACTTGTTCTGAAACACCCTAGCTATGAGGAAGACTCCTTCTGGATTCATGCAAGGGAAGTCAGCTTGGGTGCGGACATAGTCATGTTCCCTTCTAGTGAGGGTGTACTGGATGAAGTCAGCCTTCGTGAACTTCCTAATCTTGTAGTTCTTGACTGCGGATGGTCTGTCGTTAGACCATATTTTCTCAATGGGAGAGGCATGTTTAGCATAGAAATGACTAAGTCTCTCAAATTCCATTGGCAGTCTTTTTTGGTCTGGAAGGCTGCGGTCGAATGGCTCAAAAACTGTGAAGTACTTGGCATTTGGGGAGATTGGAACATCCCAGTAGCCATCCGAAGGGGGTTCAGCATATGTGAGGTGAGGTCTGTAATCTTCATCCAGTAATCTGCGGTGAGGATTGATCCAAGAATTTATCAAGGATTCGTCCATGATAGTATCGAAACCGCATTCTCTCCAAATAAGCTCTGCAAGTTTGGCTGCCTTCCAGTCTTTTTTCCTTTGGGTGGTGGCAGGGGAGTCATTCGAGCTTGGAGAGGACATGTGCTCTACCACGTTTTTGAATTGAGGGGGAGTCTCTGGTTTCTTAGGAGTGATCTCCTTTTGCGTTGGAGTGTTGAGAGGTGGGGTATGATGAGATGGTTGCGGTGAGGGTTGCGGTGTAGGTTGCGGTGTAGGAGTTTTGTCTGTAATGATGGGGGGAATCTGATGTTGTGAGATGGAGTGATGGACTTCTTCTTCTTCTTCACTTCCCCCTCTTGAGGAATTTAACGCAGGGGATTCCTCAAGCCATTTTTTAAGGCCATCAACCTTGGAATAGACTTCTTGAAATCGAGCTTTGAGGGCTTCTGCTAGTTGTTGATTGTTGGGGATGGAGGAGTCGAAAAGCAGCCTGTGAATCTCCTTGGTAAGTTGAAGGATTTCAGGACCGTGGAAGTTGGAGGACATAGATCGTTGCAGTCTATTGATTGTGTCTTGAAGAACTGAGATAGTGGACTCATACGCAGTGTGAGTCTCATCTATCAGTTTTTGAGACTGTGTGGCTTGATCCGCAATGGCCGCTTGAAGATCTTTCTTGATTGCGGTCACCTCAGAGATGAGGCGTTCCGCAGCAGCCATAAAGTCCTTGTGATCTGCCTTTCGATTATTGTCGAGGGACCGGATTCCCATTTCGACTTTGAGAGACATTCTCTCAGCAGCCAAGCGCTCTCGCGTTTCCAAGCGCTCTATCCGTTCTATCAGTGACTGCGGTCCGGGGGTGTCTTCTGGTTGCGGTTGGGTTGGCTTGACCGTAGCAAGGATTTGGTCAACTTTAGTTTGGAGGCTCAAAAACTCCTTTCTTGTGACGACATTCTTCTTCTTTTTCTTCTTCTCTTTGGGTTTTGAAGTTGAATGGTGAGAACCACTAGATTCCTCTTCTTCATCAAACATCATAAAGTCATCATCAGAGGGAGAGGGTTTGTTTACCTCTTGTAGTTCAACAACATCAAGACCGAAGGTGGGAGCAAAACTGACTTCTATTGCGGTTCCTTCGTCTTGTGATTCATGAACTGTTGGAGTGGGAATTGGAATTGGAGTTGGAGTTGGAGTCGGAGTTGCTTTGGATGTGCCTGCACCTTCACCAGTTGCTTGAGCTTTGAGAATTGTCTCAGCCATCTCGGTCATCCAGTCTTGAACCTTCTGAATGGTGGCTACGGTATTGGCATTATTGATTGCATCTGCCCAATACTTTGCCACTGACTGGATTTCTTGCTCCTTTTGTTGTTGTTGCTTGATCTGTTGTTCCTTGCGTGCTTGGAATGCCCTTCTGAAAGCGGCATATTTCTTTCTGTCTGTCTCAGTTACAGGAGTGTAACGTAACCATGAGTCGTTTGATTCATCGCCGTCAAATCCTTGAAAATGCACCGAAGTGTCCTTCGGGTCCACGGATCCTGGCACATTTGTGCTCACCGTGCCTAAACCACCTGCTGCAGATGTAAGCAGAGTAGGATTTCCTGAGCTTCCTTAGTCTCCTTGACCCGTAGTCAAGTTTGGCCTCAGCTCAGTTATGGATAGGGCGGAAGAAGTGCCCTGCTGTTGGGGAGGTGTTTGAAGTGTATGGGTGACGTTCAAAAGGATAGAGTTCAACTCCTCAGGGGAAACGAAATGCAGTCGGGAAGCCCTGGAGACCTTAGGGCGTGAACCAGTGTCATCCTCTTGGGAGTGAACTGGGGGGGGGGGGGGTGGGGGGAGTCTCCACGATGTGGTGAATCAGTCTCACTTTCTGAGTCTGATTGGAAAATGATAGTGGTTGCGAATGGGTCTGCGGCCACCCCAAGGACTACCGGAGCCTTTTGAGAGGCTTCAGTATCGGTCCGGTCACGCATATGGCCAGAGGTATCGGTTTTTCTTTTCTTGAGGATGGCAATTGGTTGCGCATCCTCATCAGAATCACTGACTTGGGTGGGTGCGGTTGGCATGACTTTACGTTTCTTTGTGGGTGCGGTTGGTTTGGGTGCATCCTTCTTTGGTGTTCTTTGTTTCTTCTTGGTGGCCAATTGCTTTCTTCTTTGAGAAAGATTGGAGAGGGTAGTGGAAGAAGGGAATGCGGTACCTTCTGGGTTAACAATTGCAGAGGGGTTTTGGAGAGGCGGGGTAGGAGGGTATGTGGCAATACCTTCCGTAGCCTCAATGTGATCTGAGACATCAGCAGTCTCAAGACCAAGAGTAGAAAGAATATGGGTAGGGAGTCTTCGAATTGGTCTAAAAAGAGATTGATCAGAAGAGGGATTGTACCTTTTTAAATCCTTGGTGACAAAGAAATTGATGTCACTGCCCATGTCAATCCCTGCATCCGCATGAAGGTCTGAAATGCAGAGGGACCAGAACCTAGCAAATGTGAGTTCGGTTGGGTTCTCCTTGGGAATGTATTGAAGAAAGTCGTCCCATATGATCTGCCCGTAGTTCACGTCATGACCTGTAAATATGTTCCACACCAGCTCGAGAAGCTTTAATCCCATGTTGTCTGTGCCTCCGGTTCTGCCGGATAGACTGCGGATGACGAAGTGGCAAACAAATTGTCACACCACAGGCAATTGGTTTTTCTTGAATTCCCCAATTCCTCTAATCTTCTTATGATATCCCATTTTGTATAGAGCAGTAGTGACGTCCGCCATGGATGGGCTGAAAATTTTGATGGAGGGATGAACAAGGAGGTTAATGGCAGAAAGAAACTTTTCTTTGGACAGAATGACCAAAGAATCATCAATCAGGTTAAGATGAACTTCTTGTAGGTTTTCGATTGGGCGATAGGCTGAGAAGGCACATTTGAATAGGGTTGAGAGAGGGACAACATCTGTGAAAGCATCGAAGGGGCTAAACAAGGGATGATTCTTCAGAAACTTGATCATTAGCTTGATTGGAGCATTGTAGGATGAATGATCTTCGAATATTGCTCTGAAGTTGCTTGAAGCGATCGTGGGTGTGAGTTGTCATGAAGCAGATTCTGAACCAGTGGGGTTCACTGACCCAGATGCCTTTGATGGTTTCTTGGAGATGCCGGATTTCACCATTGTTGAAGATTGAGTGAATGAGTAGAAAACAAAATGCGAAAATGGAGAGAAGACTCAATGTTCTGAGAGCGTAAAGTGTTCTTGGGGAAGAAGAAAGGTTTATATAGGGATGAGTTTGAGCAGTAACTGTTTTTACCCTAGGTAAAAGAAAGGATAAGGTAAAAAGACGTTTGGGGGGAAATCGATTTTGGAGATTAAATCTCAGCCACATAAGATGAAACGGTTTTAAAAAGATTTATGAGATTTGCCAAAAGGGGGTTTGCATTTAATGAAAAGTCTGACGTTCATCATCACGTCAAGTGATCGTGTGGATGGGGAAAGAAGTTGTAACGGATGGGACGTGCTGGGTAAGAGGAAAAGACAGATTAAGGATTTGTATATGGAAAATCGTTCATTTTGTCATCATTCCTAAAATAGGTCTGACACAAGGTTTATTCAGAAAGAGACAGACAGTTTCTCAAAGAAGGTTTTTTTTATTTAATGTTTTATTTAATGAAGGATCATTAAATAGCACACCATGATTTTGATGAAACAGTTGAGAATTTATTAATGTGATCGCGGATGGAAACTTCATTGCGGATGGACAGATGTCATTGCGGATGGACAAATGTCATTGCGGATGGACAGATGTCATTGCGGATGGACAGATGTCATTGCGGATGGACAAATGTCATTGCGGATGGACAGATGAATGTCTGCACTATAGGAACTGAGGAGAGTACTTGTACACAAAGTTAGTAATAACAAACGATAAGGACCCTTGAAAGATAAGTATGATATATGGTTGCGGTACATAGACTGCGGTACCAAAACTATCTATCATAAGTAACTTTCAGTTAGAACCGCAACGGAGACCAAGGATGGTCTGCGGTATCTATTAATTAAAAAAGAATTGCGGGTCTGGATTCATCATTCCTAACATTTGTAGGAAGGTGTTAAGTTTTGTGGAGTCGAGCGCTTTTGTGAACACATCAGCAATCTCTTCATGAGTATAGACAAAGATGAGTTCAATGTTACCTTTCAAGATGTGGTCTTTGATGAAATGATACCGTAGTTCAATATGCTTAGTCTTGGAGTGCTAAATAGGATTATGAGAAATCGCTATGGCACTTTCAGAGTCACAATAGATCGGCATCCACAACATTCTGTATCCGTAGTCCATGAGTTGAGTTTTCATCCAAAGGACTTGAGAACAACAGCTGGCTGCGGCCATATATTCAGCTTCTACGGTAGACAGAGATACACAACTTTGTTTCCTTGAGGACCAGCTGACGAGTCTTCCGCCCAAAAATTGACATCCTCCTGAGGTACTTTTGCGGTCTAATCTGCATCCGGCGTGATCCGCATCTGTGAATGCTTGAAGGCTGAAGTCATTGCCTGTCGGGTACCATAGACCAAGATATTTGCTTCCTTTCAGGTACCGTAGTATCTGTTTGGCTGCGGTCATATGTGATACTTTTGGGTCAGCCTGATACCTTGCACATACACCTGTTGCAAAGACAATGTCTGGCCTGCTTGCGGTGAGATACATCAAAGAGCCTATGATGCCTCTATAAGTTTTGTGATTTACAGATTCGCCTGAGGGATCAGCAGAGATCTTATATCCGAAGGCCATGGGGACCTTAGCCGAAGAACAATTGTCCATAGAATATTTCTTTAACAGTTCAGTGGTGTATTTCTCTTGATGAATGAATATCCCTTGCGGAACTTGTTTCACTTGAAGTCCTAGAAAGAAGTTAATCTCTCTATTCATGCTCATTTTTAACTTGTTGGTCATCAGCTTAGCAAATTCATCCACCATTCCTTGATCAGTTGATCCGAAGATGATATCATCCACATATATTTGTACAAGCATAAGGTGGTCACCATTTGCTTTTCTAAATAATGTGGGGTCAATCACTCCTCTCTTGTACCCGGATGAGACAAGGAATTCAGAAAGAGTGTCATACCATGCTCTTGGGGCTTGCTTCAGACCGTATACTGCTTTTTCAAGTTTGTAGCAGTGGTCTGGGAATTCAATACTTTCAAAGCCTAGACGTTGCTGAAGATAAACCTCTTCTTTTAATTCCCCATTGAGAAATGCACTCTTAACGTCCATTTGGTGTACCTTGACGTTTTTATGGGCTGCGTATGCTAAGAAGATTCAGATGGCTTCCATTCGTGCCACCGGAGCATACATTTCATCATAGTCAACACCTTTAAGTTGCCCGTAGCCCTTTGCAACTAGCCTTGCCTTATTTCTGACTACCGCACCAGATTCATCCAGCTTGTTTTTGAATACCCATATATTGCCAACAATGGTGTGACCACGTGGCTTCGGAATGAGTTGCCACACCTTGTTTCTTTTGAATTCTTCTAGCTCTTCTTGCATTGCGAATATCCAATCAGGTTCTAGTAATGCTTCTTTGATAGTTCGAGGCTCAACTGAGGACATAAATGCTGCGTAGTGACAGTGATCAGATAAGTCCTTGGAAGATCGAGTCTGGATACCTGCGGATGGATTGCCAATGATTTGACTTGGTGGGTGGTCCTTCATCCATACATGTAGACGGGGTTGCAGATGATCAGCAGCTGCGGTAGAGGGAATGTCTTCAATATCAGAAGATTCTGCGGTTGGAGATGGCAGTTCCCCCTGGACTTGAGAACATTCTGCGGAATCATCTTGGTTTATTGGAACGAGAATGGAATTTTCTTGAGTAGTTGGATGAGGTTCCCCCTGGATTGCTGATGGGAGTTCCTGTGGAACCTGAGAAGGTTCCCCCTGGACTGCGGATGGGAGAGTGATGATCCTTGGGTCTGTTCTTGTGTCAATGTTCTCTATGTGTTCATCATCCGAATCAGAAGAGACGTTTGATGGTAATGCTTCTCTGCGGATGGGAACTTGAGCGACATGAAGTACTGGAACCTCGACGGTTGTTGCTTGATCCGGAGTAGAGCTTTCCCCCTCAACCGAAGAGGTGGAAGTATTGAGAGATGCTACTTCTGATAGAGAAGGACCAGATACATCAACGTGCTGCTGTTGAGCTTCTTCAGACACAAGAACTTCGGATAACTTGGCTGTTTCTACTGGGTCGAAAAGATCGTCATAATTGACTTCAACAAGATTTAGTGGACCCGAAGAGGCAGGAATATCGCTTTCCATGATTGTTGTGGTTTCAGTGGATGGAGGGGCGTTGCGGATGTGAGAATCATCTAATTTCACATCGAAGCTTTCAATGATTAACCTTGTGCGTCTAATGAGAACTCGATAAGCAACCTTGTTGGTGGAGTAGCCAAGGAAGATGCCTTCATCAGACTTCGGTGCAAACTTGTTAAGCTGATCTCGGTTGTTGATCACGAAACATCAACACCCAAAGATATGAAAGAAACGAAGATTTGGCTTGCGGTTGTTGAGGCCCTCATATGGTGTTTTATTGAGGCATTTGCACACAATGCTTTGGTTCTGTACAAAGCAAGCGGTTGCTACAGCGTCAACCTAGAAGTAGAGAGGAAGGTGTGCGAAGTTGAGCATGGATCTGGCTGCTTCTACTAGAGTGCGGTTCGTTCTCTCTACTACCCCATTTTTTTGCGGTGTGTAGGGAGCTGAGAATTTGTGAGAGATGCCTTTGGAAACCAAGAAACTATTGAGAAGATGATTAGTAAACTCGGTTCCATTATCACTGCGG
Source organism: Lactuca virosa (assembly GCF_052849685.1). Taxonomy (NCBI): domain Eukaryota; kingdom Viridiplantae; phylum Streptophyta; class Magnoliopsida; order Asterales; family Asteraceae; genus Lactuca; species Lactuca virosa. The sequence goes on along the minus strand of NC_136428.1, from coordinate 3,257,260 downwards.
ATACGTCTGACTGGAAGCTTGATATGAAGTTCGATCTCTTTGATGAAATTGATGAAGATCTGCGGTGTTTCTGACTTGAGTCTAAGGAAGAAGACCCATGTGAAGCGTGTAAAGTCATCTACAATAACCAGTATGTATTTTTTATGATGGAGACTGGCTACGGTAGATGGACCACAGAGATCAATGTGCAAGAGCTCCAGTGGTTCAAAAATTGAAGAGTACATTACCATAGGGTGACTTGCTTTGGACTGCTTACCACATTTACAAGCCGGACAGAGAGTATCGTTGCTGAATTTGAGAATAGGGAGACCTCTGACTAGTTACCCTGTGACCAAGTTGTGGATGTACCTGAAGTTGAGATGAGCTAGCCTGCGGTGCCATAGCCAGCTATCTTCGGATACGGCTTTGGAGAGGAAACACAACTGCGGTCTGCCAATGATCAGAGAGACATCCAAAGGATACATGGTACCTTCAGATCTGGATTTGATCAGACACGTGTTCCTATCACTTGTCATTACGTAGCAAAATTGATCATCAAACTCAAATCGATGTCCTGCCTTACATAGTTGGCCAACACTGATGAGATTGTGTTTAAGGCTTTCTACATCGGCAACCTTCTGAATAGAGAAATTCCCCGTAGTGAGAACACCGTAACCTCGGATGATCCCATTCGTATTGTTGCCGAATGTGACATTTCCACCATTGCATATTGGCCTGAAATCCCGAAGGTATTCTAACCTTTCGGTCATGTGCAAGGAGCAGGCACTGTCAATTAACCATTCATCTTCTTGTTCCTCCTTGCACAAAGCCTGAGAATTACACGGTTAGTTTAGGCATCCAAACTAGTTTGGAGCCTGGGGCAATGGGTGAATTACTGAATGATGCATGGACCGTGGTTGCAGGGACGGGTCTCTTGTCAACTTTTACACCTAGTCCTGGGTGTTTATGTAGAATTGGAGTGTGGTGAGTTTTTGAAAAAGTACGAGGTTTCTAACTCCAACTAGATTTGACATAGGATGAATCTTTTTGACAACTACATTGACATTTACAAAAAGAGATTTTGTCTTTTGATTTGATACTATGCTTGGTCAGCGGTCTATAGGATGAATTTGACTTGTTACCGGTCCGAGGTTGGTAATCCCTGACATGAGTGGTGTTGGGTTTTGAAAAAGTGGGTTTTTGAAAAGGTTTAGCACGTGCAAATCTTTGAGTCCTTTTTGGTGGATTTGATAGAATACCCTTCCATTTGTTGAAATTTTGACGTGACTTTAAAAGTGTTGGAGTGGGTAAAATACCTTTCCATTTAGGATCATTTGAGGAATAGACCTGAAAAACATTGTTTCGAAAAGACTGAACACCCTTTGGGGTTGTGTCAGATGAAGTAGGAATGACTTTTGAAGCTGGACATTCCTTTTTGTAGGTTTTCTTGATGGGAGAGTTTTTTGAAAATTAGTGTGAGAAAACAAATTTTTCTGGACTCTTGGACTTTGGAAATCTGACATGCTTCTTATTTTTTGAAAAAGTTTGTCTATTTGTGCCTTGAGATCTAATTTCCTCTTTGAAGGCCTTTTTGGCTAAGGATTTTGGTGAACCGCAGTCATTGTTGTTCAACTGCGGTTTCCTGGAATTCTTAGAATGATTTTGAAAATGTGGGCTTGAGTCATCCGAACTTGAAGATTCTGGGGTCTGTGAGCATTAACCTACTTCAAAGTTCTCTATAGGTAATTCATGATGAATTGCCTGAAGACTCACAGTTCCTTTTACTGAGGACTGCGGTAGTGACTTTTGGACTATTGCAGAGTAAGTCTGAGTTGAGACTTCAGTGGGACTTTTGTGGGACTTTTGACTACAGTTTGAGACACTGCGGTCTGAGAGTAGAGATGGAAAGTCTTTTGAGACTTCGGGGCCCTCAATGACAATTTCTTCATCAACTACGGATGAGGTTTGAGAATTTAGGTAAATGGTGCCACAGACAGGAATTTTATCACATGTGTGACCTGAAACCTCAGGCATGATTTCCTCAATGACACAATTATTGCTTAGATTATGGAGTCTACCGAAGTGAGTTTTGATGTCTTCGGGAAAGGTCTTGTCATTGACTGGGAAATAAAATTCTCGGTCTGGAGGGACATACAGTATGTCTTTGTTGAACCGGGGTGAGGAATCCATTGCGGTAGGATATCCATTCGACCAACCCCAATTGTATGTATTGTCCATGGTTCCATTATTTACTAAATTTTCAATAGCTTCACTTTCATTGAACAATTTTTCGATTAAAAGATTTAAGCGTACAATTTCACTCTGAGCTAAATCTCTCTGGTTCAAAGCTATCTCTAATTGTGTTTCACTTAACATTCTTGCATCTTTCTCTAACTCTAGGTCCTTTTCTAACATAGCCATTTTGAGTCTTTTGTTATCCAGTCGTCCTCTCACATGAAACATCTCTTGGGACGCAATGTTCTTCTCATCTAAGGCTTTGTTATAGTCTGTAAGGACGGCATCACAAGTGTCATTAAGATCATCTATCTAGGGTTGACAGTCATGCATGCTATAGTTTAGAGTTTGGATCATGAGTTTTACCTGTTCGACGACGCTTAGAGTTCCATCCTTTGCCATGTAGCAGTAGTTCTTTTCCAGCTTTGTAGACTCATCATCATCCGTAGTTGCCAGCATGCATATTTTCCCTTTTCCTTTGACACTGCTGATGGTTTCATCTTCGTCTCCGGATGACCAAACTTGATGGTCTCTTTTGACATGGGCTACGTATGCCCTTGCCTTTTCCTTATCTTCCAATTCTTGAGCCATTCTAAGGTAGAATGCTCTGTCTTTTACTACATTGGCCTTACAATCTCTTTGTTGCATTTGTGACAAATTACAACATCAGTATTGTCTTCAGAGGTAGTACCAGAGTCAGTGGTTGGATTAGACTGCGGTACTTCCTTTGGTTGAGTATTTTGAGATTGCGGTGGTGGATGAGAATTTTTTGGATAACGAGAATGATTATTCTATGGACTGAAGTTACGGTTGAATGGAGGTTTGTTGAAATGTTGATTCTTGCGGAAGGAAGGAGGTGGTAGACGGTTGAACTGTTGGCTAACCAGATCAATGGCCTTCTGAAATTCTTCTTCATCATCATACTCTGAATCAGCTTCGTATGACTGCGGTGGAGTGTCATACGAGGGAGAGTAGGATTGATTGAGTGGGGCTTGTGCTATGAGAGCAAGTGGTCCTCCGAAGTCAACACAATCTTTGAGTACGATGGATTCTTGTGCTTGCAGTTCTCCATAGAGCTTGTAGAGTGACAAAGACTGAATCTTTCTATCATCTTGGACTAGCATTTTGGCCGTAGTCCAATGTCTTCCCAAACCATTGAGAAATTGAAGATTTGTTTCATGGTTACTGCGGATGGTGCCCGTATTGGATAACTTGGTGACTATCAGGTTGAACCTTTTGAAGGAGTCTTCCAAACTTTCGCCAGTATGAGCATTGAAGTTGTTGAACTCATTGAGTGCGGTAGTAAGCTTCTTGTCTTGTGCTTGTTCTGAGCCTTCGTACCGATTCTTGAGAACTTCCCAGATCTCTTTTGCTGATTTGCAATTTATGATAATATCGAAGTTGTCAGGAGCAACTCCACAGGAGATTTCATAAAAAGCAACATCATCATTTTCCATTTTATCGAGATCATCCTTGGTGGGACGGTTCATGACTGGTTGACCTCCTCCTAGTCTGGTTGTAGCGCCGTCGGTTTGAACTGGTGTAAGGACTGGGATATGTGGTCCTTCTTCTACAGATCGCCATACATCTCTACCAAGTCTCCTTAAGTATCTTTCCATTCTTTGTGACCAGTGATGATATTCATTTGCTACCAGTATTGGGGCTCGATTAGAACCACCAAAACTGTTGGAAACATTCAGAGATAATGATTGTGCCATTTTTTGAAGTTTTTTTGTTTTAAGAAATGAGCTTCAGTGGTATAGAAGGCCCTTTGAAAAATCAGAATTCTGTTTTTCAAAAAGCAACCACTATGGCTCTGATACCAATTTTTGAGAGAAAAAACTTTGAGACACACTTGAACAAACGTTAGAACAAGTAGTATTGCGGAATAGTTAATCTCGAAGGATCTAAAAGCTCAACAATAATATTAATAAGTTAGATAGTTAGAGAGTTAGTTGCGGAAAAAGTAAAGAAATAGAAATGACAACAATTGTTATATCAAGTATACACTTAAGCTGATTCATAACAAGGAATGCATTCAAACCGAGTTAATAAGGAAGATCAAGCTTAGTGATAAAGTCATAGAAGACTTGCTCCGGAGAGAGGTTATAATCAGTTATGTTCTAGTAAGAAGTAGGAGTAAGAAGTGATGCTCAGATAGAGAGATAGAAAAGATAAGTTCAGAGATGTGTATTCAGAAATAATAGATGCGTATTTGAATACAAGAGAATGAGCTCTATTTATAGATACTCACGAAGTATACTAGATTACATCTCTAAGAGTAGCCATGCAAGGCATACTGGACAATAGAGAGTGTTACAATAAAGGACAAGTAAAGTAATCTAGTAAACAGACTGCGGTAGGGGAGACTCCGGATGCGGTTGCTGATGAAGGAGCTTGACTGCGGGTGAGAGCTGGCTGCGGTAGCTGAAGTTCAAGAGGGTCACTTTTTATGATTCAACAGGACTCGCCGAGTCCAAGGCAAAAACTGACTAACTCGCATATTTTGTTCATACACTCGACGAGTTGGTGCTCCAGAATGTAGATTTTCGAGGTTTTTGGCTAGAATTGGACTAGGATCATTACCCTAAGCTGTTTTTGAACTTATAAACCTGTTTTTGATGTGGTAATGATCATACTAATCCAATTCAGAAGATAATTGTCAAAAGTTTCATGTTTTGTATTAGTTTAATGGTTAGGATAATTACATGAAAATTGTTTGATTTGAATTGTCTTGATTCATATGAGTTTAATCTAGATCATAGTTTTTCTTGACATGTTTGTTAGTTTAATTGGTGATCTTAATGAATTTTTAATGGACTCCATAACTTGTCCTCAAGTTATGGAAAACCAAAAGTTTTTCCATTTAAAAGAATCATTAAAGCCATAGGTTATAAACTTGAAGAGTCTTTTCCCATAAATTGTTTTATGACCTCCATAAGTTGTCATCAAGTTATGGATTTTCAAAAGTTTATTCATTAAAGTCTTTAAAACCTATATTAAACTCATATGTTATGGATTCCAAAAGTTTTTTTGAATTGTTCAAAACTTGCCCTCAAGTTTTGGAAATTGTAAAGTTTCCCCCATGAATACTTTAATTCCAAATTAAACCCTTAGAATTTTAAAAGTTTAAAATTCAACCCTTATACTATTATAATATTATAGGTTTAATATTAATATATATGTATAAGAACAAAGTCAGTCTTACCGTTGGTAGGCCTCATTCACGAAGCCGGTCTATAAGGGGGGTATAAGGTTACTGCCTATAAAATGGCAGTTTAATGAGTGTCCACTCTCACCCACCGCTTCCTTGACTGATGGAGGGTCGTTAGCCGAACGGGTAAGACAGGACATTAATTCTCCCTTCATTAAAAGTATAATGATAAATACTAAGTAAATAAACTCTTATAAATTCCCAATCTTAGTTACTTTGGAAAATGTGAATTTGGTGCTAACCCATGAAATTGCACTTTGCACCTTGTTAAGTCGTTAGTGGAGCATGTGTTGTTAAGCGGCACACTAATTTGGGACTGACAATGTGTGGAAAATGGTAGCTTGATGTTAATCATAGATCAATGGAGCTTGTGTGGTTAACCGGCACATTGATTAGGTGGTTGTAACATTAAGTGTACCAAGTTAATTTGCATGGTTATTCACTCCTTGTTTGTGATCCTCGGCATCCCAGTCACAAACTTGAAGGGCACAATCGAGATTTAAACATGCCATTGAATAGTTCAATGAATCTCAAAGGATCTAGGAGTTTCAATTCATTTAAAACCTAATGTAAATTTTGTTTTTCATGGTGGAAATTGGTAAATCGTCATTTACCTACCTTCAAATATTTTGTAGCTTGGATTACGGAATCCCTCTTCCAAGTTATAAAATATTGTGTTGGGTCCTAGCCTTAATATTTCATATTGGGTGTTATATTAAGGACTTAAGTCAACTAAACTTGAATTTCTCCCTCATAGATGTCTAGTCATGACAACTATGGTCTTCCTTATCCTTTTGGATAAAGCTATCCTAATGAAGATGATATCCCAAATTGTCACACCCCCAAACCGGAACGGCGGAAACGTTCGCGGGTGGTTGACGTCATGCGTAGTATCACAACAATTGTATCATAGCAAGCATAGTAAACACAACCAGACATTCAATACATATATGTAAAAGGTTTACATTGATTAATACATAGTTTTGTTCATATCAAAAGCAAAATAGAAAGACGCGACTCTAACGCTCCGACTTCTCCATACTCCTAGAAGTACCTGTCTACTAATTCCCTGAGAATACAAGCAGTTTTGAAAGAATATCAGCATAAAGCTGGTGAGTTCATAAGCATTTAGTTTTGGTGGAAAAGTGTTCTTTGAATCCTTTTGAAAAGTGTTCCTCAAGAAAATCCTATATTTTCTTATAAAAAGCGTGTTTGAAAACCCATTCCTTCCATGACTTCCAGATTCATACAAAGTATGTATAATCCAAGGAGTCGTGAAATGAATATGAATATCCGTTGGTTACATGATGAACAATCCGTTTTGAATAGCCGGTTTATCCCGGGAAACTCCTATATTTTCCCTAAAGGTTGATGGTTGACTATCCGTTTTAAACTGAGGTATGCAAGTATCTACCATACTCATATTGATAAAAGCAGTTTTCTTTTAAAAACCATGGTTACACCCAGAGAGGTATATTAGCCTTAAAAACTAAATAAAAGAAAACCGTGATGAACTAAGTCCTGAAGATATTATTATTAATACCCTCCAGTAATCTATCGGTTATTACTTTGAGGTTAGTTCACTTGATTCATTATTACAAAAGTAAATCTCCTGTTATCTAGATTGTGAGTTTCATGACCATAATTGACTGGATAAGGCACGTAACGGGGCCGATATCCTCAATGACTTTGTCACCCGTAGACCTGTCGATCCAACTATAGCTAGTAGCGGGGTGCGGGATTGTCAGTCCCGTATAGATCTATACACAACAGTCACGCTCTCCCTACAAGAGACTCTGGTCACAAGTGCTAGTCCTACACTCTGATTCTGTGGGACTGTTACCAAGGACGTGTCTCAAACTTAGACTAACAAATTTACAAGTAATAATACCGAAAATCCTTTTATGATTAACGTGAATCCTTTATAAAATGATATATGGTTTACAAGTTCATTGCTCTAGTTTTGAAAACTGTTTCTACGAGTTGATTTCTTAATCGTTTGGTAAAACTGTTTTCCGTGTTAAAAGCATGTTGAAGGTATAATTATCTTAAACAAAATAATATATTTTGAGTACAAGTTTCCTTGTACTTTTGCTTGTATTCCCCCCTGAAAACATGAAAACTCGGAAAAACATAGGGGTATGAACTCACCTCGGGTAAGTGGTTTGATTGAAGGATCGATACGGAAAGCTGGATGTTCAAGTGAAGCCTTGAAGATAATTTGATCCTAATTAACCCGTAATGACACATAAAGGAGTCAAATGAAGGTATTTCACCACTAGATGTGATGGAGAACCACTCTAGGGACTTGGAACTACTTGCACTAAGTGTTAGGACCTTGTAGGATTGCATGAGGGGAGTGCATGACCACCTTGTGTGTGTGTGCGGCCATGGGTGTGCGGCCCAAGGGGTGTGCGGCCGTACACTCATGTTAGGAAGTGTCTTTGAGGTGTTTCAAGGTCCATACATAAGTTGTAGTACAAGTTAAGGGTCTTAGAAATGGGTTTGTGGTCCTATGGTGTGTGTGTGGTCGCACAAATGTGTGTGCTGCTGCACAAGGGAGTGTGCTACCACATACAGGAGTGTACTGCCACACACAGGAGTGTGCTGCCGCACACAGGAGTGTGCTGCCTCATACAGGAGGGTGTGGCCGTACACAGGAGTGTGCTACCACACACAGGAGTGTGCTGCCATACACAGGAGTGTGCTGCCGCACACATGAGTGTTCTGCTGCACTCATGAGTGTGTGGTCGTACACCCATCAAGTTTTGTGTCCAAAAATGCCATTTCCAAAGTGTAGCAAGGCTATGGTCATGTCTAACTCGAAGATGAAAGCCAAACTCTCGCTTTGGAGGGTCTTTTAGGAGTGTGAGGCCACCTTATGTGGGTGTGTGGCCGCACTCCTTCAAAGAGATGAAGAACAAGACGGGACTTGATACTTAAGGGGTTAGATCAAGTTGTTCTTCAAGCACAACAAGTTAAGGGATAGATTACTCATGTTTTTGAAGCTTTGGAGGGTTTGTGGTTGAAGAAACTTGAGAGGAATGGTGTTGTGTGCTGCCAAGGTGTTAAAGGAATGAAAGGAAAGGGGTCTACCCTTTATATAGGGGTGGGTGTGTGGCCATGAGGGGTGTGTACGGCCGTACACCCATGTGTGCGGCCGCACACCCTCCAAAAGGGGTGTATGGCCTGATTATGTTACTATAAGCCTTGTTGACTCATTCCTAATCTCGGCCTTGGTTGTACTCAAGCTTAGGACACTTAAATGAACCATTAAGCAGTGCTAAAAGTTAACGGAAATGAGTTTAACATAGTTTAACTGACTAGATGTACCAGGTAGAAGTTTTCGGGTTGTCACACAAATGGCGATCAAGGTGAAAGATTAATCCCTTTGTTGTGCATTAATGGGACTGGTAATCATATTTCACCTCCTCCACCTCCTCCAATTGTTCTGCCTAGCCCACAAGTTCTTGAATAGTTCAAGCTCACTCAATCCCTATTGGCAAGAAGTGTCTATATGTACTCACATCTTGGAGATGAAGTCTCATATTGACAAGCTGGGAGAGTTGGGTGTCGAAGTCTCAAGGAAGTTGACTGTTGACTGGGTTCTTCAATCACTTTCTGAGTCATATAATGAGTTCATTAGGGACTATTATGTGACAGACCACGACATGAACCTTAATGATCTTACCTTTTTTGCTTGTTGCTGCTGAATCAACAATGATTTGGAGCACTGGTAAAGCAAAATTGATTGGAAGATCTACTTCACAAACTTACATGGACATTGTCAATGGAGACATTGGAAGTCCAGAAAAGTCTTCTCTTCCCAATGTAAAGGGATCGGCCATAGTCAGCCCGGTTGACCAAATGGTAAAGAGAAAAGCTAAGTCTGAGATAGTCCCATGTACCATTACTAAAGTGTCCATAAGTTTCTATTGCCAAAAGAAGGGGCATTGGTTGCGAAGCTACCTTATTTACCTGAAAGTTCACTAGGATGGTAAAAGTAAAAAATTTGACTATGCTTCAGGTAAAGTCCACTATCTAACTCTATTAAGTTCCTATTTGGAGATTCTTATTACATGATGTGACTAGGTCGCATTTTGATGTTTTGTAGAATATAAAAATGAGAGGAAGCTTAGAAGAAGAGTATGCTGAATCTGATCGCGAAGATGGATTTAGATCGCATGATTCGAATATCATAATTTTGAGCTGCTACTTAAGAGTTATGATAGATTGCTTGTGAATAGATAATGACATTGTTGGAGCATGGAAATGCTCTACAAATGATGAGTGATAGTTAGGATGTATTTTTCCCTTTATTGTATGGTTGGTGTATTTGTCTCTCCCTCATATATAAAGGGAGAGATGGTCATTTCTTAGTATGCACCTTTTCTAAAATTTAATCTCTAAAGAGAGAAAGTGGTGGGATTTCTCCCATCCAGGGAGAGTTTCTTTCTCCCACCAATGTTCTTCATGAAATATATTTTATCTCTCTTTCTTTCTCATCTTCTAAGAATGCTCATCATGTTCTTCATATTTTTATTATCTTATACACGATTAATCTCGAGATATTTTTCTTCTGCATCCACCGTTCGTATAAAAATGGGTTCCTACAATTGGTATCAGAGCCGTACCTTGAAGGTTTAATCGACTAGTTGAAGGGAACGACTCCCGTTCGGTGATTATCTTGAAATTTTTCGTGTTTTTGCAAGAATTTTCGGGTTTAAACCGGAAATTTCTGATGCGTTTTCTATTTTTTGGGGTGATTCTTACTTAGTAGAATAATTATGTTGCTGCTGCTCACTCAAATTCACTGCTGGAAATTTATGTTCTTGGTGTTCTTAGTATTTTTCTGTTGAAGAAATGAAGAAAAATGGGAGAAGAAATTATTTTTGTGGTCTCCAAAATGTTGAAGAAATTGTTCCAGAGGTTATTTTGTTCCTGGAAATGAGAAGACACAAATTAATGGGCTTATTTTCTTTGAAGTGGTGTTCGTTTTTTTACCCAGCAACTATTCTTCACAAAGGTATGAAGTTCTTGTTCTTCATAATTTTATTGCTGTGAATCTTTCAATTGAAGAATTTTGGACGTAATATGTGTTTGCATCAGGACTTAGTCCTTTTTTCTCTTTTGGGTAAAGAGTATTCCACTTATATTTGCCTTCCCAAGTAAAAACCATGTGACTATGACAAATCCCATCACCTTTTGTCCCTAAAAACCCACCTGCATACTCTTCTTTTTGCCTTCCCAAGACCAACTTTTGACTGAAAATGCTTTATAAAAGATTATCTTATTAAAATATGAGTAAATGACCTTTTTGGTACAATTTTTAATGAAATAATAGCATTTTCAGCCCTTCTCAGACCCCCGAACCACAGCCAAAAACTGCCTACCGGAGCCTCCTAAGAAGCCTCCCCGCAGCCCCTCTCAGGCCTTGGTCCGCAACCCTTCTCAGCCTTGGACCACAGCCTACCCTTCTGTGCTGACCGAAGTCATTCGCCCCTTATTGCCTTCGGACTGTTGTCTCGGTTCTGATCCCCTGACCCTCCATCCAGCTCCTCCCTCCATCCGCAATCATTCTCCTTTCAGCCCTCAGATAACCCCCCCTTCTTCTCCTCCTCCTTCCAGCCTTCCCCTCCTCCCCTCTCTTCCTCCCTTTCCTTCTTCCTCCACCTCCCCCCTCCTTTCCTCCTCCTTTTTTTTCTCCCCTCTCATCAGCCCTCCCCCCCTTTTTTTAAACCCTCTTTTTTTTAAACTTCATTTTTTTTATTTATTCAGCCATTTTTTTGTATTATTTTTTTCTCAATTATTTATTATTCAGCTCATTATTTTTTTTAACAACAATTTTTTTATTTAGCCATTTTTTTTATTTAAAACCAATTTTTTTTAAAACCAATTTTTTTAACACCTATTTTTGCCACAACCGAACCTTGAATTGTCACATTGGTTCATTTCATGCCGATTATTTTTGGAAGATTTCTCCATACCGCAGTCGGACTTCATATTATTCTTTGTGATGCTTACACCGCAACAGCGATTGATCAACAAAGTTGTTTCACATTCTTCACTTTTATGGGATATTATGACTTGATGCTCTTGATCTTTGGTTGACGGATCATGTATCTTGAGCATGTGGACTTTATTTTCTATTGAAGACCACTACGAGAGTTCTGGCACCGCAGTTTGGATATTTTTGGTATTTTCCGCACAACATAGATATTTCTTCATGCAGTGATTCTTCGTTCTATGGTATTTGTTCATGCAGCTTCAGCAACTATATCACCCACCTTCTCATGACCGCATAATATCTCTTTTACTCTATTTCTCGTGTCTTATCGAGACCCTTCATACATCTAGGGAGAGCTCTCTTAGCTCTTGGTATCCGACACTCTCCATCCGATGATTTGTTGATTTTTGATATCCGGTCATTGGTTATGAAAAATAGGGAGAGAATATCATCCGGATTTGGTTATTATGATTGTTTGAGTTTGGATTTTTGAAGACTTCTAAAGACGATTATTTATTTAGTGATGCGATGTGGCACTTATTTTTGGTCTTTACGGATCAAATTTTTGGCATTACTCGATGTTTTCCGATTCAGATTATTTATTATTCGGACTCTACCACAGGATGATTTTGTGTTCGCATCCGGTTCAGATCTTATGGTTTCACGAGTTTGGATTTGTGATATGTTGAAGACGAAGATTATTTTGGCGATGTGACGTGGCACTTATTTTTTATCATTGGATCAAATTTTTGGCATTGCTGGACCATATCTTTGGACTCACATTATTTTTATCCATACTTCATTTTATGGATGCTTCACATTTTTAGCAGCTTATTCTTTGAAGAATCTTGGTGTATTATGATTCGAGAACTCGAGATGTTTTTCAGACTTTTTGAAGCCGAAGTGTTTCTTTTATTGGATCTTCTACTTGCTCATGGTGACCTTATTCTTCCGGTGATTATGACTGGTTTGAAGATTTGGATCTTATTTTTTCTGTTGCATTGGTTGTGCTTTGAAGCCGAAGACCTTCATTGTTTAGAGATTCATGGCCAGTTTCAGATTTCACAGACACTTCAGAGTTTCAGAGACATTTCAGCATTTGGTTCTCACTATGTTTCATTTTATTACCACAGCCTTGTGTCACTTATTGGATCTCTCATCATTTGTAAGCATTTAGGGAGAGAATGTTGGAGAAACCCATTTTCTAAAGGGATAGATGGTCATTTCTTAGTATGCACCTTTTCTAAAATGTAATCTCTAGAGAGAGAAAGTGGTGGGATTTCTCCCATCCAGGGAGAGTTTCTTTCTCCCACCAATGTTCTTCATGAAATATATTTTATCTCTCTTTCTTTCTCATCTTCTAAGAATGCTCATCATGTTCTTCACATTTTTATTATCTTATACACGATTAATCTCGAGATATTTTTCTTCCGCATCCACCGTTCGTATAAAAATGGGTTCCTACATACATATTTTCACTAGTATTTGTATTGTAAGTGATAGAGACATATCCTTACAATGACATTTTGTGAAAAATTGTTGTTTATATGATTTCATTGATAGCAATATTGGAAAATAGATTTGATTCTTTCGTTTGTGGTAGTGTCATAATTTACAAAATAAGGAAAGATTCTCATCACCCAAGTTTCAGTTGGATAGAAACTTGGAATTATGCAACTTGTATTGTATGATGAATGAGAATTTTCATCTTTGGTAAATTAAGACTAATTCCTTGTTCACATGTATATGTAAGTCAAGTGAAGGAGTAGGGGATCAGGTACACTGGGTGTGCGTTGATCAAGATCCACCACAAAGATCAATAAGACTATTCGTCATGATTTACTAAAGTTTAGTAAACATGGTTATGCTTACAAGTTTAAGTATAATTCTGAAACATTGGAAAAGGTTCAATGTATGGTAGAACGAATGAGAAGAATCAAATTGGGCAGAAAGATAAAAGTTTCTCCAATCTGAAAAGATGGGAGAGTACTTGAGTATCATGTTTTATGATCATCTTAGAGATTATGGAAATCCATATCACAATTGATCCTCTAAGGACATCTTGGTGCATTTGTTTGACTAAGAAGAGGAATCGTGAATTGTTGAAATGGTTAAATCAAAATATGAATCATACTTCGTTCCAAAATTGAGTCTTAGAGTAACACTCTAAGATCGAGCCTTGAGTGCCATAATGATTAGAAGGTTTGAAACACGTATCAAATGTAGAGTAAAGTGTTTTCTACTCTTGTACATTTGAAATTGGTGAGTTGTGATGTTTTGGATAAAACAAAGACCAACTAAGGCTAATTGTGTGAAGTGTTTGTCTTGATACGAATCCGCACTAACTCTTGAATATTTGCTTTGTCAAGGAATGGTTCTTGACAAGAGAATCTTATATGTCAAGAGGTCAGTGGGAGTCTTAAAGATCTTGAAAAAAGTCTCAAGAACTTATCAAGGGTATTGTTTATCACTAGCACACGACTTGAGGTTTATAACCTATCGTGTTGACATATTCTTATTTCTATGCTAAAGTTGAATATGTTTGTGAGTTCTATGAGTTCTCAATTGTTTTCATAACAACCTGGAAGCAATGGTACACCCTTGTTCTGTCGGGTGGCAAGAAAACTAAGATTAAACAAGTTCAGTCCATATGAATTTGGATCTGTCACTAACCTTGTCTTGTGATTATGGTTATGACAAATTTACATGGATAAGAACACATACACCATAAAAATCTAAGTGTCATAAGATTTCTCTCCGATTCATGAAAATGATGGTGAGGAAACGCTTTCACTAAGTAGATTTTAAGTAGATAGAAATTGTGATATTTGCATTCTCAAAGTCGTTAGTGGAGCGTGTGTCGTTAACCGGTACACTAACATGGACTAGTGAGAATGGCAAAAGGTCTGAACATTATGATTACGACATCCCTCTTCATAACTGTTTAGACACACATGTGAGTTATCTAAGGAAAGGTGTATAATTTTGGGAAGCTTAGACAAAGTCTTATCGAAGCATCTCGTATCAGAAATCTAACTTTGGTAAGAAAGTCAACAAAGTGTTGATTTCTAGAAGTCCAGTTGATTTCTGGATACATGTCAAAGCTAGTGGAAGCATAAGTGTTATGCTAATAATTATCATGTTAGTGGGAGCATGATTATTATGTTAAGTATTGCAAGTTAGCAATGTTAATTATAGAAAACAAAAGTTTCAATTTGCAAAGTTGCAGGGTTTGAAAAGTTGTTTTGCTATAATCAAGGGAGAGGAAATTATACTTCATTCCAATTCTAAAAGCTTAGATTGTGAGTCTTTAATCAAATTTAGTTATGATTATATTATTTACGTTCTAAAATTCGATTATGATTACGACATCCCTTTTCATAATTCGAATTATGAGAACATGGCAAATAGAAATAGAAATATTATAGCAAAAAGACTGGTCTAGTATCATGTCTTTATGTGAGACATCATGAATCGTGTCCCATATGCTTTGGATATAAGATCGATTACATGTGCTATAATATTCATCCGTTCTAATTTTTCCAAATGCGTAGGGCACTAAGAGGGTAAAAGGAATAGAACTGGATATGACTAAAATGATTAAGCAATTGTCGAGGACAAGCTGAGGTTAACCAAAGATTGGTTACTAATCAACAGTTGGAAGTATAGTGTTAATTTTGGAAGGACCGTATTGACATATTCTGAAAAGAGGCAACTCTAGATTCAGAAGTGATAGTCAAAATGGGAATATGGAAATGTTTCCGTAGGTGGAAGTTATTCTTTAAATCTATGTAAGATTAGAAAACTTAATGCAAGAAGGATGTTCAAAGGAATGTAGTTTGAATGTGAGAGTTCGTTTCCATGGAATTGCTTTCCATTGGAACACTTTGTAATGTCTGTTGCCGAGTCTTTGTGGCTTTTGTGCATAGTCATTACAAAAGGATCAATGCATATAAGTTTAGAATCTAACAGATTTCAGTAAATGGCAAAGAATCTTGTATTCTTACATTTGCGAAAAGGATTTGGAATTGTGAAATGAGTATCATTTGAAATGCTTTTCAATTGATCTATTTCACAAAGTAAAGACCATAGACAAACATAGTGGGCATGCTTGGAGCATGCCATAACTATTGTTTTATTTCAAGTATTAAGTTGATAAATCGAAACATTATACAATGAATAATGAGTAATCAATATGACTCAAAAGTGTTTGGGCCATATAGGATTAGTATTGTTCTTGTGTTTCACTTTGCATGTTTTGACTTCCCGAATAACTAGGTTATTCAGACCGTCCACAGTCGATCATACTTTGGAAGTAGGTATTGAGGCAAGACTGTCATGAATGGGTCTGTAGTTTGTCTAGGTGGCCTAGACATAGCTACAATATTCATAAGTGCTCCTGGAATAAGATTCAAGTATTGGATTAAACCCACGCTCATTTGAATCACTTCATGGATTTTATCACAAGTGATCATGAGACGATAATATCATATAAGTATTCAAACCTAGAGATATGATTTGTTGACTATGAGTTGGTTGTACATTGATTGTACGAAAACGCATCAGTAACTTGATGTTATAAAACGTGCCTTTGTGTATGATTCAACAAAGTAGTTAGTACAAGCATATGATTCGAAGTTTATCCATTCCTTTTACCCTTGGAGGGATAAAAGTGATATCTGTGGGCCCCTCGATGATTTACTTATGACAAACGTAAGTGCGCGGCCGGGCCTGGACTGATTTGATTTGTTCAATTAGTCGGTCGTCATAAATCAGAAATTGGGAAACAACAGATGGACAGAGAGAATGATTATAATCCATTTCTCAGTCCATATGATATCTAGAATGGAGGAATATATGATGCCTAATCTAATGGACATGTCATTAACTACGTCAGAGTTCGACATCGACTTTTAAGAGCTACGATTGCTAGTTGGGTTTTGGAGTCGTACTTGCAATAATAGTTTTAGACTTATCCAAGTGGGAGACTGTTTGATTAGATGTCTAAGCCCATAAGTATTATTGGTATGTACTCGACCCGAGAGTAGCATGGTCCATTTAGGTTGCATATCATCAGGACAATTTGTTAGGATGGATTCTTGAGAGAAGGTTATATATGATTTATTAATATATTATAAGCTCTAATATATTAATATGAAATCATATGTTTTAATTAGTATTGATAAATAATTAAATTTTAATTAATTTTGTGATCAAAAGAGACTAATTAAATCTATGAGGACTAATTATGGTAATTAGTTATATTTATATGTTTTGGGCTTATGATCCATGTTGGACCAAGTTTATGCATGGATATATAAAGAGTTGGGCCACATGAACCATGGATAATAAAACCCATGGGTATGGATTTGGGTTATACCCATGACCCTTGCAATCCACCACATATAAATATGTGTTCGTTTGCCCAAACTCGCCACTTGTAGAGACTTGTAGTTCTTGGAGCTCATGGAGTTGATTTTGGTGTGAAAGGAATTCTCTCTCAAGTTCCACCTTTGTCCATGATGTGTTGTGACTTTATTTAAGGCTACCACACTATTGGAGCTGAGCTCTTAAGGCCAAATACATCAAGACTTCAAGCTACATAAAAGGTATGTTACCCTAACTAGTATCTTGTATGGTATATGTCAATTGCATGCTAGTTATAGGCTTAATACCTTGGAAACATCATTGCATGTATAATTAGTGAAAACATAGATCCGAGGTATTTAGGGTTGTATGTGCACCATAGGATGTTGTAGTATGCAAAACCCAACAATAACTATATTCATAAGGCAGTTAGCGGGTGTTAGTCGGGGTTTCTTCTACAGCTTATGGCAGAGAGTGGTGGGAAGGGAATCCAAGGAGAACCTAGGAGCCATATTAGCATTAGCAGATTCGTGATTTCGTGGGATTCTAGAATGCTGGAATTTAGGGTATCACTTAGGGGAATCAGGACGACTTTTGAGAAAAGTACGGATAGGTGTGGAAGGTAGTATTGGGACCATACTACTGGAAGCACATGATCCGTACTTGAATCAAGGGAGTCACGAGGATACTAAGGGACTCGCGTGGTGTGAGATTCTTCGAGCATTTTATGATGATTTGTATGGTTTATTTTCTGTATGGTGGTCACTCGAGGTGGTTCAGGCCGTTAGGCTTTGGAGCCAGACCCTTGGATGATCAAATGCAGGAGTTCATTTCATCTGAGATTACCCGCAACATTTTGGAGCAGACTCCCATGATCTTTGGTTCGGTCAAGGAGGGCATCATGGAGATATTGGATGAGCGTCTGGGCGCGTTTCACATTGATATGGTGGCGTTGGTGGTGTACGCTCTCTGACTTTCTGAGAGTTTTGTGCACGTGGGGCTCCTAATCTCTTCAGACTGAAGGACCACATTTCTAGTAGGCGGTGGCTGGCGGATATCGGGAACACCTTCTGGACTAGCTTCTGCCCTGAGGGGTCGATGGTCAGATTTGCATCCTATCCTTTGAAAGACAGAGCCCATGATTGGTGGGAGGTGGTGGATTATGCGTTGGGAGGTGCGACTATGGAGACGATGTCTTGGGATAACTTTGTTATGAGATTTGGGGTTGAGTTTGCAACCGTGAATGAGGTTCAATAGTTGGTGAGGGAGTTTCAGGACCATTACCAGACTACCAAAATCATGGCGAAGATTACCGCCATGTTCCGTGAGAGGGACTTTTTGGTTCCATAGTATGTGGCAGACAAGGAGATGAAGAAGGCCGATACCATGATGTGTTGAATGATGAGATTTGGGAGTTTGTGAGTATGTGTAGCTGCAAGACATTAGATGACATGATAGCTCGGGTTCGCGAGCGGGAGATCCATTTTGAGACTGTGAGGAAGAGGAAGTCGGTTTAGGCACATGTATCAGAAGGATCGACCAAGAAGCCCAAGTTTGTTAATTCGACATCGAGAGGATATCAGGGCCAGAGCCGTTGTGGCAGTTGCGACAAGGCGCATTACGAGGTTTGTAGGATGGGTGGGTCCAACTACTATAAGTGCGGCAAGACTGACCACTCTAGCAGGGATTGTCCCACCATCCGGGTATCTGATTTGATTTGCTTCCATTGCCATCAGAGGGGCCACAAGAAGGCCAATTGCTCGATTTTGGCTGGAGAGGCGGTTGCAGCACCTGCTCCAACGACATTAAGGATCACTAACGACTGCCAGAGCAAGGCGGATGCACTCGTTGTGAGGAGCCGACCTCTCCAGCTGTCAGTCAAGGAGGCTCTCGCAGCACCATACATGGTTACAAGTATGTATTTCCTCCCTATTTCATTTATTGATTTGATATTTATTCTCATTATTATATGATATTATTTTGGGACGTTCCTAGTGAATGATGTTGCAGCCTTGGTTATGTTTGATTTGGGCGCCAACTGATATATTTGACAGATGTTCATGATGTTTTGAAATACAATGACTTATGATTTGATGAGATGATTTTGATAACTATGGTTTTATTAATAATTAAAAACGAAATTTTTGGACCGTATTTTGTGTATGTTACACCTATAGTAGAAATCAAGATTAAAATTAGCTACTCTCTACCCTACATATAGACAAACAAGTAGACAAAAGTTCCAGATTTGAACGCGAAACAACATCCTGTTCAAGGCCACTGTAGCACTAGCAAATCCTACCAAAGTTACAATATTTTTCACATTCCAGTAGTCCAATCTTATAGATTTCAGTAATGTCCCAAAATTTAAAGAAAATTTAAACTCTTTAACAAATTTATATTTATTATAAATCCAATTAGATCTGTTATTTAACCAAAACTGTTGAGAGAAAAACTTTGAGACACACTTGAACAAATGTTAGAACAAGTATATTGCGGAATAGCTAATCTTGAAGGATCTAAAAGCTCAACAGTAATAATGTTAAAGTTAGATAGTTAGAGAGTTAGTTGCGGAAAGGTAAAGAAGTGGAAATGACAATGATTGTTATATCAAGTATACACATAAGTTGATTCATAACGAGGAATGCATTCAAGCCAAGTTAATTAGTGAGATCAAACTTAGTGATTAAGTCACAATAGACTTTCTCCGAAGAGAGATTGTAATCAGCTATATTCTAGTAATATTTGAGAGTAAGAAGGGATGAGTAATTAGATAGAGAGATAGAAAAGATGACTTCAGAGATGTGTATTCAGAAAATAAATAGATCCGTAATGAATACAAGAGAATGAGCTCTATTTATAGAGAGTCAAGGAGTTACATTAGATTCACTCTCTAAGAGTAGCCATGCAAGGCATACTGGACAATAGAGAGGATTACAGTAAGACAAAGTAAACTAAGTAACAAAGAGTGACTGCGGTTGGCTTTGATGACTTCGGATACTGCAGAGGGAGCTTGACTGCGGTAGCTGAAGTTCAAGAGGGTCACTTTTCATGATTCAACAATTTCCCCCTAAGTGACCTCTTTAACTTTTGTTCAACTATCAAGTTTAAGAAACTTGATCAGGATCCACCAAAACTTTCTGACGTTTTCCAACCAAGTGATCCTTCTTAAAATCTTGAATTTGACTTCGGCAGTTGTATGCTTTCATCTTTCGACAGCGGTTCGACAGATTTCAAGTTGCTTCCTAGTGAGGCGATTCATGGCAGTCATAGGAATAAAGTATTTGACTTTATCAGTTTTCCTTTTGAAAATGACTCCAAGTTCAGGAAAGTTGGTTGCACCTAAGGACCTTTCTTGATAGCCTTCGGTAGGCATTGGTGCAGGATCGAGTGGTGGTAGATCAAACTTCTTGGCAATGGTAGGGTAGATGTCTGTGTCGATTTTAGAAAAATCACAGACAGTCTCTTTCAAAAACGTACTAGCTCTTTCAAAAGCTATCTTCATCTTCGGGTGTTTCTCCGATTTGTTCTGGAACACCTTTGCTATGAGAAAGACTTCTTCAAGATTCATGCAGGGGAAGTCAGCTTGGGTGCGGACATAGTCGTGTTCCCTTCTAGTGAGAGTGTATTGGATGAAGTCAGCCTTCATGAACTTCCGAGGCTTGTAGCTTTTGACTGCGGATGGTCTGTCGTTAGACCAGATTTTCTCAATGGGAGAGGAATGCTTAGCATAATAATGGTTAAGTCTCTCGAATTCCATTGGTAGTCTTTTGTGTTCTGGAAGGCTGCGGTCAAATGGCTCAAACAATGTGAAGTATTTAGCATTTGGGGAGATTGGAACATCCCAGTAGCCATCCGAGGGGGGTTCAGCATATGTGAGGTATGGCTTGTAGTCATCATCCAACAGTCTGCGGTGAGGATTGATCCAGGAGTTTATCAAGGATTCATCCATGATAGTGTCAAAACCGCATTCTCTCCATATAAGCTCAACAAGTTTAGCTGCTTTCCAATCTTTTTTCCTTTGGGTAGTGGCAGGGGAGTCGTTTGAGCTTGAAGAGGATATGTGATCCACCAGATTTTTGAAGTGAGGAGGGGTCTCTGGTTTCTCAGGAGTGATCTCCTTTTGTGGTGGAGTATGATGAGGTGGAGTATGATGAGATGGTTGCGGTGAGGGTTGCGGTGTGGAAATTCTTTATGTAATGATGGGGGGAGTCTGATGTTGGGAGAGGCTTTTGGAGTGATTGGAGTGATGGTCTTCTTCTTCTTCACTTCCCCCTCTTGAGGAATGCAACCCAGGAGCTTCCTCAAGCCATTTTCGAAGGCCATCAACTTTGGTAAAAACTTCCAGAAATTAGGCTTTAAGTGCATCTGCCAACTGTTGATTATTGGGGATGGTGGAGTTGAAGAGCAGCCTGTGAATTTCCTTGGTGAGATGAAGGATTTCAGGGCCATGGAAGTTGGTTGACAAGGATCTTTGCAGGCGGTTGATTGTAGCTTGAAGGACTGAGATAGTGGACTCATATGCAGTGTGAGTCTCAGCTATCAGCTTTTGAGATTGGGAGGCTTGATCCGCAATGGCTGCTTGGAGATCTTTCTTGATTGCGGTCACCTCAGAGATGAGGCGTTCCGCAGCAGCCATGAATTCCTTGTGATCTGCTTGTCGATTGTTGTCAAGGGACCGGATTCCCATTTCAACTTTGAGGGAGATACGCTCAGCAGCCAATCTCTCACGAGTTTCCAAGCGTTTAATTCTGTCGATCAATGACTGCGGTCCGGATGTGTCTTCTGGTTGCGGTTGAGTTGGCTTGACCGCAGCAAGAATTTGATCGACCTTTGCTTGCAGGCTCAAAAATTCCTTTCTTGTGACAACATTCTTCTTCTTTTTCTTTTTCTCTTTGGGCTTAGAAGTCAAATGGTGAGAGCCACTGGATTCTTCTTCTTCATCAAACATCATAAGATCATCATCTGAGGGAGAGGGTTTGTTTACCTCTTGTAGATCAACATCATCAAGACCGAAGGTGGGAGCAGAGCTGACTTCTATGGCGGTTCCTTCGTCTTGTGAGTCTTGAACTGTTGGAGTTGGAGGGACTTTGGAAGCATTTTGATCAGCAATTGCTTCTTGAGCTTTGCGGAGAGTTTCTGCCATCTCAGACATCCAGTCTTGAACTTTCAATATAGTGGCTACGGTATTGGCATTGTTAATTGCATCTGCCCAATACTTAGCCACAGCCTGGATTTCTTGTTCTTTTTGCTACTATTGCTTGGTTTGTTGATATTTTCGTGCTTGGAATGCCCTACGGAAAGCGGCATACTTCTGGATGTCGGCTTCAGATACCGGAGTGTAGTGCAACCATGAGTCATTAGAGTTATCTCCGTCAAATCCTTGGTATTGCACCGAAGTGTCCTTCGGGTCCACGGATCCTTGCACATTTGTGCTCACCGTGCCTAAACCACCTGTTACAGATGTAAGCAGAGTAGGATTTCCTGAGCTTCCTCGGTCTCCTTGACCCGTAGTCAAGTTTGGCCTCGACTCAGTTCCGGCAAGAGCGGAAGAAGAGCCCTGCGGTTGGGAAGGTGTTTGAAGTGTATTGGTGACTTTCAAGAGGATGGAGTTCAACTCCTCAGGGGAAAAGAAATGCAGTCGGGAAGCCCTGGAGACCTTAGGGCTAGAGCCAGTGTTATCCTCTTGGGAATGCACTGGGGGGAGTCTCCACGAGGTGATGAAACAGACTCACTTTCTGAGCTTGAGTGGTATTCGATGGTGGTGTTGAATGGGTCTGCGGCCACCCCAAGGACTACCGGAGCCTTTTGAGAGGCTCAGGTATCAGTCCGGTCACGCATATGGCCAGTGGGATTGGTTTTTCTTTTCTTAAGGATGGCAATTGGTTGCGCATCTTCATCAGAGTCACTGTCATTTGTAGGTGCGGTTGGTTTGGTATTGCGTTTCTTTGACGGTGCGGTTGGTTTGGGAGCATCATTCTGTGGGGTTCTTTGTTTCATTGAGACATTGCGAGGGCCTTGATGAGTTGAGGCCAATTTATTTCTTCTTTGAGAAAGATTTAAGAGAGTAGTGGAAGACGGGACTGCGGTACTTCTAGGGGAAATAATTGCGGATGGGTTTTGAAAAGGCGGGGTAGGAAGGTATGGGACAATACCTTCCGTAGCCTCAATATGATCTGAGACATCAGCAGTCTCAAGACCAAGAGTGGTGAGAATGTGGGTTGGAAGTCTTCTAATTGGTCGAAAGACAGATTGATCAGATGTGGGATTGTACCTTTTAAGATCCTTGGTGATAAAGTAGTTGATGTCGTTGCCCATGCTGATCCCTGCGTCCGCATGGAGGTCTGAAATGCATAGGGACCAAAATCTTGCAAACGTAAGCTCGGTAGGGTTCTCCCTTGGGTTCTCCTTGGGAATGTATTGTAGAAAATCATCCCATATAATCTGACTGTAGTTTACGTCATGGCCTGTGAAGATACTCCATACTAACTCCAGGAGTTTGAGTCGCATATTGTCCCTGCCTCCGGTTCTGCCGGATAGACTGCGGATGACAAAATGGCAAACGAATTGCCAGACCGCAGGCAATTGGTTTTTCCTGAACTCTCCAATGCCTTTGATTGTCTTCTGATATCCCATTTGGTAAAGTGCAGAAATGATGTCCGCCATGGATGGAGTAAAGATCTTGATGGAAGGATGAACAAGAAGACTAATGGCAGAAAGAAATTTTTCTTTAGACAGAATTACTAAAGAATCGTTAACTAGGTTTAGATGCACTTCTTGTGGGCTCTCGAGTGGTCGATCGGCTGAAAAGGCACATTTGAATAGGGTAGA
Source organism: Lactuca virosa (assembly GCF_052849685.1). Classification (NCBI taxonomy): domain Eukaryota; kingdom Viridiplantae; phylum Streptophyta; class Magnoliopsida; order Asterales; family Asteraceae; genus Lactuca; species Lactuca virosa. Next base: position 3,233,627 of record NC_136428.1, on the reverse strand, counting down.
GAGCGGAACAACATCTGTAAAAGAATCGAAAGGGCCAAACAGGGGGTGATTGTGCAAGAACTTGATCATCAGCTTGCTCGGGGCATTGTAAGATGAATGATCTTCGAACACGGCTCTGAAATTGCTTGAAGCTATCGTGGGAGCGGGATGTCTTGAAGCAGAGTCTGAACCAGTAGGGTTTACTGATCCAGATGCCTTGGATTGTTTCTTGGATACACCGGATTTCACCATTGTACTAGTTTAAGAGAAAGTGTAGAAAACAGAGTATGATAATGGAGAAAGGATTCAATGTTCAGAGAGCGTAAACAATTCTTGGGGAAGAAGAAAGGTTTTTATAGGGGCTTATGGGAGCGGGAAACATTTTTTTTATTTATTTACCCTAGGTAAGAAAGGATAAGGTAAAAAAAAATTGGGGGTTCTTTTGATTTTGGGAGATGAAATCTCAGCCACACATTATGAAACGGTTTAAAATTTTTGGATTTTACCAAAAAGGGATTTGCATTTAATGAAAAGTCAGACGTTCATCATCACGTCAGGTGATCGTGTGGTGAGGGGAAAAGAAGTTATAACGGATGGGACGTGTTAGGTAAGAGGAAAAGACAGATTAAGGATGTGTTTATGGAAAAACGTTCTTTTTGTCATCATACCTAAAATAGGTCTGACACAAGGCTTATTCAAAAACAGAATGAGACAGCTTCTCAAGGAATGTTTTTATTTAATGTTTTATTTAATGAAGGATCATTAAATAGCACACCATGATTCAAAGATTAATGAAACAGTTGAGAAATTATTAATGTGATTGCGGATGGAAACTTCATTGCGGATGGATCCTTTGCCATTGCGGATGGACAGATACATGACTGCAGTACAGAAAATGAGGAGAGCACTTGTACAAGAAGTTAGTAATAACAAACAATAAGGACCAGTGAAGGATAAATATGATATATGGTTGCGGTACATAGACTGCGGTACACAGGATATACCAAAACCATCTATCATAAGTAACTTTCAGTTAGGACCGCAACAAAGACCAAGGATGATCTGCGGTGCCTATCAATTTAGGAAGAATTGTGGGTCCGGATTCATCATTCCTAACATTTGTAAGAAAGTGTTGAGCTTTGTAGAGTCAAGTGCTTTTGTGAACAAATCAACAATCTCTTCATGAGTATGGACAAAGATGAGTTCAATGTTACCTTTCAGGATGTGGTCTTGGATGAAGTGATACCGTAGTTCAATATGCTTGGTCTTGGAGTGTTGAATAGGATTGTGCGAAATCGCTATAGCACTTTCAGAGTCACAGTAAAATGGTATCCGCAGCATTCTGTATCAGTAATCCATAAGTTGTGTCTTCATCCATAGAACTTGTGAACAACAGCTGGCTGCGGCCACATATTCAGCTTCTGCGGTAGACAGAGATACACAACTTTGTTTTCTTGATGACCAAATGACGAGTCTTCCACCCAGAAATTGACATCCACCTGAGGTGCTTTTTCGATCTAGTCTGCATCCGGCGTGATCCGCATTTGTGAATGCTTAAAGGCTGAAATCATTGCCTGCGGGGTACTATAATCCAAGAGACTTGCTTCCTTTCAGGTACCGTAGAATTTGTTTGGCTGCGGTCATATGTGACACTTTTGGGTCAGCCTGATACCTTGCGAATACACCTGTGACAAAGACAATGTCTGGCCTGCTTGCGGTGAGGTATATCAAAGAGCCTATTATACCTCTATAAGTCTTGTGATCCACAGATTCACCTGAGGTCTCACTAGAGATCTTATATCCGAAGGCCATGGGGACCTTAGCCGAAGAACAGTTGTCCATAGAATATTTCTTTAACAGTTCAGTGGTGTATTTCTCCTGATGAATGAATATCCCTTATGGAACTTGTTTCACTTGAAGTCCTAGAAAGAAGTTAATCTCTCTATTCATGCTCATTTTGAACTTGTTGGTCATGAGCTTAGCAAATTCATCCACCATTCCTTGATCAGTCGATCCGAAGATGATATCATCCACATATATTTGTACAAGCATAAGGTGGTCACCATTTGCTTTTCTAAATAAAGTGGGATCAATCACTCCTCTTTTGTATCCGGACGAGACAAAAAATTCAGAGAGAGTCTCGTACCACGCTCTTGGGGCTTGCTTCAGACCGTAGACTACTTTTTCAAGTTTATAGCAGTGGTCTGGGAATTCAATACTTTCAAATCCTGGAGGTTGCTAAAGATAAACTTCTTCTTTTAATTCCCCATTAATAAATGCACTCTTTACGTCCATTTGGTGTACCTTGATGTTTTTGTGGGTTACGTATGCTAAGAAGATTCGGATGGCTTCCATTCGTGCCACCGGAGCATACGTTTCATCATAGTCAACACCTTCAAGTTGACTGTAGCCCTTTACAACTAACCTTGCCTTGTTTCTGACTACCGCACCAGATTCATCCAGCTTGTTTTTGATTACCCATCTAGTACCAACAATGGTGTGATCATGTGGCTTCAGGATGAGCTTCCACACTTTGTTTCTTTTGAATTCTTCTAGCTCTTCTTGCATTGCGGATATCCAATCAGGTTCTAGTAATGCTTCTTTGATTGTTCGGGGCTCGACTGAGGACATAAATGCTACGTAGTGACAATGATCAGATAAGTCCTTGGAAGATCGAGTCTGGATACCTGCGGATGGGTTGCCAATGATTTGACCTGGTGGGTGGTCCTTCGTCCATACGTGTAGACGGGGTTGTAGATGATCAGCAGCTGCGGTAGAGGGAATATCTTCAATATCAGAAGATTCTGCGGTTGGAGATGGCAGTTCCCCCTGGACTTGAGAACATCCTGCAGAATCATCTTGGTTTGTGGGAACGAGAATGGAATTTTCTTGAGCAGTTGGAAGAGGTTCCCCCTGGATTGCTGATGGGAGTTCCTCTGGAACCTGAGAAGGTTCCCCCTGGACTGCGGATGGAAGAGTGATAATCCTAAAGTCTGTTCTTGTGTCGATGTTTTCTATGTTTTCATCATCCGAGTCGGAAGAAACGTCGGATGGTAATGATTCTATACGGATGGGAACTTGAGCTGTATCAAGTACTGGAACCTCGATGGTTGTTACTTGATCTGGAGTAGAGCTTTCCCCCTCAACCGGTGAGGTGGAAGTATTGAGAGATGCTACTTCGGATAGCGAAGGACCAGATACATCAACGTGCTGCTGTTGAGCTTCTTGGGACACAAGAACTTCGGATAACTTGGCTGTTTCTACAGGGTCGAAGAGATCGTCATAATTGACTTCAACAAGATTTAATGGACCCGTAGAGGTTGGAATATCACTTTCCAGGATTGCGGTGGTTTCAGTGGATGGAGGGGTGTTGCAGATGTGATAGTCATCAAATTTCACATCGAAGCTTTCAATGATCAACCTTGTGCGTCTAATGAGAACTAGATAAGCAACTTTGTTAGTGGAGTAGCCAAGGAAGATGCCTTCATCAGACTTCGGTGCAAACTTGTTAAGATGATCTCTGTTGTTGATCACAAAACATCTACACCCAAAGATATGAAAGAAGCGAACATTTGGCTTGCGGTTGTTAAGGCCCTCATATGGTGTTTTATTGAGGCGTTTGCACACAATGCTTCGGTTTTGTACAAAGCATGCGGTTGCGACAGCTTCAGCCCAGAAATAGAGAGGAAGGTGTGCGAAGTTGAGCATGGATCTGGCTGCTTCTACTAGAGTGCGGTTCCCTCTCTCTACTACTCCATTTTGTTGCGGTGTGTAGGGAGCTGAGAAGTTGTGAGTGATGCCCTTGGGCACCAAGAAACTGTTGAGAAGATGATTAGTAAACTCGGTTCCATTATCACTACGGATGCGTCGTACTGGCAGCTTTATCTGAAGTTCTATTTCCTTGATGAAATTGATGAGAATCTGCGGTGTTTCTGACTTGAGTCTGAGGAAGAAAACCCATGTGAAGCGTGTGAAGTCATCTACTATAACCAGTATGTATTTCTTGTGATGTAGACTGGCTACGGTGGATGGACCGCAGAGATCAATGTGCAGGAGCTCAAGTGGTTCAGAAATTGAAGAGTCAATCACCATGGGGTGACTTGCTTTGGATTGCTTTCCACATTCACATGCAGGGCAGAGAGTATAATTGCTGAACTTGAGAATAGGGAGTCCTCTGACTAGTTCTCCAGTGACCAAATTGTTGATGTATTTGAAGTTGAGATGAGCTAGCTTGCGGTGCCATAGCCAGCTGACTTCGGACACAGCTTTGGATAGGAAACATAACTGCGGTTTGCCTATGATCAGAGAGACATCCAGAGGATACATAGTACCTTCGGATCGAGACTTGATCAAACATGTGCTCCTATCACTTGTCATTACATAACAAAATTGATCATCAAATTCAACTCGATGGCCTGCCTTACATAGTTGGCCAACACTGATGAGATTGTGTTTAAGGCTTTCTACATAAGCAACCTTTTGAATAGAGAAGTTCCCCATAGTGAGAACACCGTAACCTCGGATAATCCCATTCGCATTGTTGCCGAATGTAACATTTCCACCGTTGCAAATTGGCCTGAAATCTCGAAGGTATTCTAACCTTCCGGTCATGTGCAAGGAGCAGGAACTGTCGATTAACCATTCTTCTTCTTGTTCCTCCTTGCACAAGGCCTGAGAATTACACCGTTAGTTTAGGCATCCAAACTAGTTTGGAGCCTGGGATAACAAATGAGTTTCTAAAGGATGCATGGACCGAGGTTGCAGGTACAGGTTTCTTGTCAACTTCTAATCCTAGTTCTGGGTGTTTGTGTAGTTTTGGAGTGTTGTGTGTTTTTGAAAAGTTACGAGGTTTCTGACTCCAACTAGATTTGACATAGGATGAATCTTTTTGGCAACTACACTGACATTTGCAGGTTGAGATTTTGTCTTTTGTTCTGACACCATGTTTGGTCAGCGGTCTAAAGGATGAGTTGGGCTTGTGACCGGTCCGCGGTTGAAAACATCTGACATGAGTGTTGTTTGGTTTCTGAAAAGTTTGTTTTGAAAAAGGTTTAGCACGTGTAGATCTTTGTGTCCTTTTTGTTGGATTTGGTAGAATATCCTTCCACTTGTTAAAATTTTGATGTGACTTTAAAAGTGTTGGAGTGGGTAAAATACCTCAGAGATGAGCCGTTCCGCAGCAGCCATGAATTCCTTGTGATCTGCTTATCGATTGTTGTCAAGGGACCGGATTCCCATTTCAACTTTGAGGGAGATACGCTCAGCAGCCAATCTCTCACGAGTTTCCAAGCGTTCAATTCTGTCGATCAATGACTGCGGTCCGGATGTGTCTTCTAGTTGCGGTTGAGTTGGCTTGACCGCAACAAGAATTTGATCGACCTTTGCTTGCAGGCTCAAAAATTCCTTTCTTGTGACAACATTCTTCTTCTTTTTCTTTTTCTCTTTGGGCTTAGAAGTCAAATGGTGAGAGCCACTGGATTCTTCTTCTTCATCGAACATCATAAGATCATCATCTGAGGGAGAGGGTTTGTTTACCTCTTGTAGATCAACATCATCAAGACCGAAGGTGGGAGCAGAGCTGACTTCTATGGCGGTTCCTTCGTCTTGTGAGTCTTGAACTGTTGGAGTTGGAGGGACTTTGGAAGCATTTTGATCAGCAGTTGCTTCTTGAGCTTTGCGGAGAGTTTCTGCCATCTCAGACATCCAGTCTTGAACTTTCAATATAGTGGCTACGGTATTGGCATTGTTAATTGCATCTGCCCAATACTTAGCCACAGCCTGGATTTCTTGTTCTTTTTGCTACTATTGCTTGGTTTGTTGATCTTTTCGTGCTTGGAATGCCCTACGGAAAGCGGCATACTTCTGGATGTCGGCTTCAGATACCGGAGTGTAGTGCAACCATGAGTCATTAGAGTTATCTCCGTCAAATCCTTGGTATTGCACCGAAGTGTCCTTCGGGTCCACGGATCCTTGCACATTTGTGCTCACCGTGCCTAAACCACTTGTTACAGATGTATGCAGAGTAGGATTTCCTGAGCTTCCTCGGTCTCCTTGACCCGTAGTCAAGTTTGGCCTCGGCTCAGTTCCGGCAAGGGCGGAAGAAGAGCCCTGCGGTTGGGAAGGTGTTTGAAGTGTATTGGTGACTTTCAAGAGGATGGAGTTCAACTCCTCAGGGGAAAAGAAATGCAGTCGGGAAGCCCTGGAGACCTTAGGGCTAGAGCCAGTGTTATCCTCTTGGGAATGCACTGGGGGGGGGGGGGAGTCTCCACGAGGTGATGAAACAGACTCACTTTCTGAGCTTGAGTGGTATTCGATGGTGGTGTTGAATGGGTCTGCGGCCACCCCCAAGGACTACCGGAGCCTTTTGAGAGGCTCAGGTATCAGTCCGGTCACGCATATGGCCAGTGGGATTGGTGTTTCTTTTCTTAAGGATGGCAATTGGTTGCGCATCTTCATCAGAGTCACTGTCATTTGTAGGTGCGGTTTGTTTGGTATTGCGTTTCTTTGACGGTGCGGTTGGTTTGGGAGCATCATTCTGTGGGGTTCTTTGTTTCTTTGAGACATTGCGAGGGCCTTGATAGGTTGAGGCCAATTTCTTTCTTCTTTGAGAAAGATTTAAGAGAGTAGTGGAAGATGGGACTGCGGTACTTCCAGGGGAAACAATTGCGGATGGGTTTTGAAAAGGCGGGGTAGGAAGGTATGGGACAATACCTTTCGTAGCCTCAATATGATCTGAGACATCAGCAGTCTCAAGACCAAGAGTGGTGAGAATGTGGGTTGGAAGTCTTCTAATTGGTCCAAAGATAGATTGATCAGATGAGGGATTGTACCTTTTAAGATCCTTGGTGACAAAGTAGTTGATGTCGTTGCCTATGCTGATCCCTGCGTCCGCATAGAGGTCTGAAATGCAGAGGGACCAAAATCTTGCAAACGTAAGCTCGGTAGGGTTCTCCCTTGGGTTCTCCTTGGGAATGTATTGTAGAAAATCATCCCATATAATCTGACCGTAGTTTACGTCATGGCTTGTGAAGATACTCCATACTAACTCCAAGAGTTTGAGTCCCATATTGTCCCTGCCTCCGGTTCTGCCGGATAGACTGCGGATGACAAAATGGCAAACGAATTGCTAGACCGCAGGCAGTTGGTTTTTCCTGAACTCTCCAATGCCTTTGATTTTCTTCTGATATCCCATTTGGTAAAGTGCAGAAATGATGTCCGCCATGGATGGAGTAAAGATCTTGATGGAAGGATGAACAAGAAGACTAATGGCAGAAAGAAATTTTTCTTTAGACAGAATTACTAAAGAATCGTTAACTAGGTTTAGATGCACTTCTTGTGGGTTCTCGAGTGGTCGATAGGTTGAAAAGGCACATTTGAATAGGGTAGAGAGCGGAACAACGTCTGTAAAAGAATCGAAAGGGCCAAACAGGGGGTGATTGTGCAAGAACTTGATCATCAGCTTGCTCGGGGCATTGTAAGATGAATAATCTTCGAACACGGCTCTGAAATTGCTTGAAGCTATCGTGGGAGCGGGATGTCTTGAAGCAGAGTCTGAACCAGTAGGGTTTACTGATCCAGATGCCTTGGATTTTTTCTTGGATACACCGGATTTCACCATTGTACTAGTTTGAGAGAAAGTGTAGAAAACAGAGTATGATAATGGAGAAAGGATTCAATGTTCAGAGAGCGTAAACAGTTTTTGGGGAAGAAGAAAGGTTTTTATAGGGGCTTATGGGAGCGGGAAACGTTTTTTTTATTTATTTAACCTAGGTAAGAAAGGATAAGGTAAAAAAAAATTGGGGGTTCTTTTGATTTTGGGAGATGAAATCTCAGCCACACATTATGAAACAGTTTAAAATTTTTGGATTGTACCAAAAAGAGATTTGCATTTAATGAAAAGTCAGACGTACATCATCACGTCAGGTGATCGTGTGGTGAGGGGAAAAGAAGTTATAACGGATGGGACGTGTTGGGTAAGAGGAAAAGACAGATTAAGGATGTGTTTATGGAAAAACGTTCTTTTTGTCATCATACCTAAAATAGGTCTGACACAAGGCTTATTCAAAAACAGAATGAGACAGCTTCTCAAGGAATGTTTTTATTTAATGTTTTATTTAATGAAGGATCATTAAATAGCACACCATGATTCAAAGATTAATGAAACAGTTAAGAAATTATTAATGTGATTGCGGATGGAAACTTCATTGCGGATGGATCCTTTGCCATTGCGGATGGCCAGATACATGACTGCACTAGAGAAAATGAGGAGAGCACTTGTACAAGAAGTTACTAATAACAAACAATAAGGACCAGTGAAGGATAAACATGATATATGGTTGCGGTACATAGACTGCGGTACATAGGATATACCAAAACCATCTATCATAAGTAGCTTTCAGTTAGGACCGCAACATAGACCAAGGATGATCTGCGGTGCCTATCAATTCAGGAAGAATTGTGGGTCCGGATTCAATATTCCTAACATTTGGAAGAAAGTGTTGAGCTTTGTAGAGTCAAGTGCCTTTGTGAACAAATCAGCAATCTCTTCATGAGTATGGACAAAGATGAGTTCAATGTTACCTTTCAGGATGTGGTCTTGGATGAAGTGATACCGTAGTTCAATATGCTTGGTCTTGGAGTGTTGAATAGGATTGTGCGAAATCGCTATAGCACTTTCAGAGTCACAGTAAATTGGTATCCGCAGCATTCTGTATCCGTAATCCATAAGTTGTGTCTTCATCCATAGAACTTGTGAACAACAGCTGGCTGCGGCCACATATTCAGCTTCTACGGTAGACAGAGATACACAACTTTGTTTTCTTGATGACCAACTGACGAGTCTTCCACCCAGAAATTGACATCCACCTGAGGTGCTTTTTCGATCTAGTCTGCATCCGGCGTGATCCGCATCTATGAATGCTTAAAGGCTGAAATCATTGCCTGCGGGGTACTATAATCCAAGAGACTTGCTTCCTTTCAGGTACCGTAGAATTTGTTTGGCTGCGGTCATATGTGACACTTTTGGGTCAGCCTGATACCTTGCGCATACACCTGTGACAAATACAATGTCTGGCCTGCTTGCGGTGAGGTACATCAAAGAGCCTATTATACCTCGATAAGTCTTGTGATCCACAGATTCACCTGAGGGATCAGCAGAGATCTTATATCCGAAGGCCTTGGGGACCTTAGCCGAAGAACAGTTGTCCATAGAATATTTATTTAACAGTTCAGTGGTTTATTTCTCCTGATGAATGAATATCCCTTGTGGAACTTGTTTCACTTGAAGTCCTAGAAAGAAGTTAATCTCTCTATTCATGCTCATTTTGAACTTGTTGGTCATGAGCTTGGCAAATTCATCCACCATTCCTTGATCAGTCGATCCGAAGATGATATCATCCACATATATTTGTACAAGCATAAGGTGGTCACCATTTGCTTTTCTAAATAAAGTGGGATCAATCACTCCTCTTTTGTATCCGGACGAGACAAAAAATTCAGAGAGAGTCTCGTACCACGCTCTTGGGGCTTGCTTCAGACCGTAGACTGCTTTTTCAAGTTTGTAGCAGTGGTCTGGGAATTCAATACTTTCAAATCCTAGAGGTTGCTAAAGATAAACTTCTTCTTTTAATTCCCCATTAATAAATGCACTCTTTACGTCCATTTGGTGTACCTTGATGTTTTTGTGGGCTGCGTATGCTAAGAAGATTCGGATGGCTTCCATTCGTGCCACCGGAGCATACGTTTCATCATAATCAACACCTTCAAGTTGACTGTAGCCCTTTACAACTAACCTTGCCTTGTTTCTGACTACCGCACCAGATTCATCCAGCTTGTTTTTGAATACCCATCTAGTACCAACAATGGTGTGATCATGTGGCTTCGGGATGAGCTTCCACACTTTGTTTCTTTTGAATTCTTCTAGCTCTTCTTGCATTGCGGATATCCAGTCAGGTTCTAGTAATGCTTCTTTGATTGTTCGGGGCTCGACTGAGGACATAAATGCTACGTAGTGACAATCATCAGATAAGTCCTTGGAAGATCGAGTCTGGATACCTGCGGATGGGTTGCCAATGATTTGACCTGGTGGGTGGTCCTTCGTCCATACGTGTAGACGGGGTTGTAGATGATCAGCAGCTGCGGTAGAGGGAATATCTTCAATATCAAAAGATTCTGCGGTTGGAGATGGCAGTTCCTCCTGGACTTGAGAACATCCTGCAGAATCATCTTGGTTTGTGGGAACGAGAATGAAATTTTCTTGAGCAGTTGGAAGAGGTTCCCCCTGGATTGCTGATGGGAGTTGCTCTGGAACCTAAGAAGGTTCCGCCTGGACTGCGGATGGAAGAGTGATAATCCTAAAGTCTGTTCTTGTGTCGATGTTTTCTATGTTTTCATCATCCGAGTCGGAAGAAACGTTGGATGGTAATGGTTCTCTACGGATGGGAACTTGAGCTGTATCAAGTACTGGAACCTCGATGGTTGTTACTTGATCTGGAGTAGAGCTTTCCCCCTCAACCGGTGAGGTGGAAGTATTGAGAGATGCTACTTCGGATAGCGAAGGACCAGATACATCAGCGTGCTGCTGTTGAGCTTCTTGGGACACAAGAACTTCGGATAACTTGGCTGTTTCTACAGGGTCGAAGAGATCGTCATAATTGACTTCAACAAGATTTAATGGACCCGTAGAGGTTGGAATATCACTTTCCAGGATTGCGGTGGTTTCAGTGGATGGAGGGGTGTTGCAGATGTGATAGTCATCAAATTTCACATTGAAGCTTTCAATGATCAACCTTGTGCGTCTAATGAGAACTAGATAAGCAACCTTGTTAGTGGAGTAGCCAAGGAAGATGCCTTCATCAGACTTCGGTGCAAACTTGTTAAGATGATCTCTATTGTTGATCACAAAACATCTACACCCAAAGATATGAAAGAAGCGAACATTTGGCTTGCGGTTGTTAAGGCCCTCATATGGTGTTTTATTGAGGTGTTTGCACACAATGCTTCGGTTTTGTACAAAGCATGCGGTTGCTACAGCTTCAGCCGAGAAGTAGAGAGGAAGGTGTGCGAAGTTGAGCATGGATCTGGCTGCTTCTACTAGAGTGCAGTTCCCTCTCTCTACTACTCCATTTTGTTGCGGTGTGTTGGGAGCTGAGAGTTTGTGAGTGATGCCCTTGGGCACCAAGAAACTGTTGAGAACATGATTAGTAAACTCGGTTCCATTATCACTGCGGATGCGTCGTACTGGCAGCTTTATCTGAAGTTTTATTTCCTTGATGAAATTGATGAGAATCTGCGGTGTTTCTGACTTGAGTCTGAGGAAGAAAACCCATGTGAAGCGTGTGAAGTCATCTACTATAACCAGTATGTATTTCTTGTGATGGAGACTGGCTACGGTGGATGGACCGCAGAGATCAATGTGCAGGAGCTCAAGTGGTTCAGAAATTGAAGAGTCAATCACCATGGGGTGACTTGCTTTGGATTGCTTTCCACATTCACATGCAGGGCAGAGAGTATAATTGCTGAACTTGAGAATAGGGAGTCCTCTGACTAGTTCTCCAGTGACCAAAGTGTTGATGTATCTGAAGTTGAGATGAGCTAGCTTGCGGTGCCATAGCCAGCTGACTTCGGACACAACTTTGGATAGGAAACATAACTGCGGTTTGCCTATGATCAGAGAGACATCCAGAGGATACATAGTACCTTCGGATCGAGACTTGATCAAACATGTGCTCCTATCACTTGTCATTACATAACAAAATTGATCATCAAATTCAACTCGATGGCCTGCCTTACATAGTTGGCCAACACTGATGAGATTGTGTTTAAGGCTTTCTACATAAGCAACCTTTTGAATAGAGAAGTTCCCCATAGTGAGAACACCGTAACCTCGGATAATCCCATTCGCATTGTTGCCGAATGTAACATTTCCACCGTTGCAAATTGGCCTGAAATCTCGAAGGTATTATAACCTTCCGGTCATGTGCAAGGAGCAGGAACTGTCGATTAACCATTCTTCTTCTTGTTCCTCCTTGCACAAGGCCTGAGAATTACACCGTTAGTTTAGGCATCCAAACTAGTTTGGAGCTTGGGACAACAAATGAGTTTGTGAAGGATGCATGGACCGAGGTTGCAGGTACAAGTTTCTTGTCAACTTCTAATCCTAGTTCTGGGTGTTTGTGTAGTTTTGGAGTGTTGTGTGTTTTTGAAAAGTTACGAGGTTTCTGACTCCAACTAGATTTGAAATAGGATGAATCTTTTTGGCAACTACACTGACATTTGCAGGTTGAGATTTTGTCTTTTGTTCTGACACCATGTTTGGTCAGCGGTCTAAAGGATGAGTTGGGCTTGTGACCGGTCCGAGGTTGAAAAGATCTGACATGAGTGTTGTTTGGTTTCTGAAAAGTTTGTTTTGAAAAAGGTTTAGCACGTGTAGATCTTTATGTCCTTTTTGTTGGATTTGGTAGAATACCCTTCCACTTGTTAAAATTTTGATGTGACTTTAAAAGTGTTGGAGTGGGTAAAATACCTTTCTATTTTGGATCATCTGAGGAATAGATTTGAAAACCATTGTTTCGAAAAGACTTTACACCATTTTGGGTTGTGTCAGATGAAATAGGAATGAGTGTTGAAACTGTACATTCGTTTTTGTATGTTTTCTTGATGGGAGAGTTTTTCAAAAAGTAGTGTAAGAAAACAAATTTTTCTGGACTTTTGGACTTTGGAAATCTGACATGCTTCTCGTTTTTCGAAATGATTTGTCTATTTGTGCCTCGGGAGCGAATTTCCTCTTTGAAAGCCTTTTTTGCTAAAGTATTTGGAGAACCGCAGTCTTTAATGTTCAACTGCGGTTTCCTGGAATTCTTGGAAATTTTTTGAAAACGTGGGCTTGATTCATCCGAACTTGAAGATTCAAGGGTTTGAGAGCATTGGCCTACTTCAAAGTTTTCTATGGGTAATTCATGATGAATTAGATGAAGAGTCACAGTTCCTTTTACTGATGACTGCGGTAGTGATGATTTGACTACTGCAGAGTAAGTCTGAGTTGGGACTTCAATGGGACTTTTGTGGGACTTTTGACTACAATGTGAGACACTGCGGTCGGAGGATAGAGATGGAAAGTCTTTCGAGACTTCGGGGCCCTCAATGACAATTTCTTCATCAACTAAGGATGAGGTTTGAGAATTTGGGTAAATGGTGCCACAGATAGGAATTTGATCACTTGTGTGACCCAAAACCTCAGGCACAATTTCCTCAATGACACAATTATTGCTTAGATTATGTAGTCTACCGAAGTGAGTTTTGATGTCTTCGGGAAAGGTCTTGTCATTGACTGGGAAATGAAATTCTCGGTCTGGAGGGACATACAGTCTGTCTTTGTTGAACCGGGGTGAGGAATCCATTGCGGTAGGATATCCATTTGACCAACCCCAATTGTATGTATTGTCCACGGTTCCATTATTTACCAAATTTTCAATAGCTTCACATTCATTGAACAATTTTTCGATTAAGAGATTTAAGCGTACAATTTCACTTTGAGCTAAATCTCTCTGGTTCAAAGCTATCTCTAATTGTGTTTCACTCAACATTCTTGCATCTTTTTCTAACTCTAAGTCCTTTTCTAACATAACCATTTTGAGTCTTTTGTTATCCAGTCGTCCTCTCACATGGAACATCTCTTGGGACGCAATGTTCTTCTCATCTAAGCCTTTGTTATAGTCTGTAAGGACGGCAGCACAAGTGTCATTAAGATCATCTATATAGGGTTGACAGTCATGCATGCTATAGTTTAGAGTTTGGATCATAAGTTTTACATGTTCGACGATGCTTAGAGTTCTATCCTTTGCCATGTAGCAGTAGTTCTTGTCCAGCTTTGTAGACCCATCATCATCCGCAGTAGCCAGCATGCAGATTTTCCCTTTTCCTTTGACACTGCTGATGGCTTCATCTTCGTCTCCGGATGACCAAACTTGATGGTCTCTTTTGACATGGGCTACGTATGCCCTTGCCTTTTCCTTATGTTCCAACTCTTGAGCCATTCTAAGGTAGAATGCTCTATCTTTTACTACATTGGCCTTACAATCTCTTGCAAAGTGATTCTCTTTGTTGCATTTGTGACAAATTACAACATCAGTCCTGTCTTCAGAGGTAGTACCGGAGTCAGTGGTTTGAGTGGGCTGCGGTGCTTCCTTTGGTTGAGTATTTTGAGAATGCGGTAGTGGATGAGAACTTTTGGGATATCGAGGATGGTTATTCTGGGGACTGAAGTTGCGGTTGAATGGAGGTTTGTTGAACTGTTGATTCTTGCGGAAGGAAGGAGGTGGTAGACGATTGAACTGTTGGCTAACCAGAGCAATAGCCTTCTGAAATTCTTCTTCATCGTCATACTCTGAATCAGCTTCGTATGACTGCGGTGGAGTGTCATACGTGGGAGAGTAAGATTGATTATGTGGAGCTTGTGCTATGAGAGCAAGTGGTCCTCCGAAGTCAGCACAATCTTTGAGTACGGTGGATTCTTGTGCTTGTAGTTCTCCATAGAGCTTGTAAAGTGACAAATAATGAATCTTTCTATCGCCTTGGACTATCATCTTAGCCGTAGTCCAATGTCTTCCCAAACCATTAAGAAAGTGAAGATTTGTTTCATGGTTACTGCGGATGGTGCCCGCATTGGATAACTTGGTGACTATCAGGTTGAATCTTTTGAAGGAGTCTTCCAAGCTTTCGCCAGTATGAGCTTTGAAGTTGTTGAACTCATTGAGTGCGGTAGTAATCTTCTTGTCTTGTACTTGTTCTGAGCCTTCGTACAAATTCTTGAGAACTTCCCAGATCTCTTTTGCTGATTTGCAATTTATGATAATATCGAAGTTGTCAGGAGCAACTCCACAGGAGATTTCATAAAAAGCAACAACATCATTTACCATTTTATCGAGATCATCCTTGGTGGGACGGTTCATGACTGTTTGACCTCCTCCTAATCTGGTTGTAGCGTCGTCAGTTTGGACTGGTGTAAGGACTGGGACATGTGGTCCTTCTTCTACGAATCGCCATACATCTCTACCAAGTCTCTTTAAGTATCTTTCCATTCTTTGGGACCAATGATGATATTCATTTGCTACCAGTATTGGGGCTCGATTAGAACCACCAACACTGTTGGAAACATTCAGAGATAACGATTGTGCCATATTTTTGAAGTTTTTTTTGTTTTAAGAAATGACCTTCAGTGGTATAGAAGGCCCTTTGAAAATCAGAGTTCTGTTTTCAAAAAGCAACCACTATGGCTCTGATACCAATTGTTGAGAGAAAAACTTTGAGACACACTTGAACAAACGTTAGAACAAGTATATTGCAGAATAGTTAATCTCGAAGGATCTAAAAGCTCAACAATAATAATGTTAAAGTTAGATAGTTAGAGAGTTAGTTGCGTAAAAGTAAAGAAGTGGAAATGACAACAATTGTTATATCAAGTATACACATAAGTTGATTCATAACGAGGAATGCACTCAAGCCAAGTTAATAAGTGAGATCAAAGTTAGTGATCAAGTCACAATAGACTTTCTCCGAGGAGTGATTGTAATCAGCTATATTCTAGTAATATTTGAGAGTAAGAAGAGATGAGTAATTAGATAGAGAGATAGAAAAGATGACTTCAGAGATGTGTATTCAGAAAATAAATAGATTCGTAATGAATACAAGAGAATGAGCTCTATTTATAGAGACTAAAGGAGTTACATTAGATTCACTCTCTAAGAGTAACCATGCAAGGCATACTGGACAATAGAGAGGATTACAGTAAGACAAAGTAAACTAAGTAACAAAGAGTGACTGCGGTTGGCTTTGATGACTTCGGATGCTGAAGAGGGAGCTTGACTGCGGTAGCTGAAGTTCAAGAGGGTCACTTTTCATGATTCAACAAAAACGGTTAAGTTTCAAATACTCAAAATAACATTTCAAAACATACTTCCAACAATATTAATGCATTTGTAATTCAAGTCAATAGTGTAAACTAATAGTGATAAAATGGCATATCAAGTATTCATGACAAGGACCCAATCTTCAAACCATGCATGTGTACAACCAAGCTAAGTCTTTACACTTATTCATACCTGATGTACATTTTGATATTGAAATTGTGGAGGAGATTGAATGGGTGCATCAAGTTGGGGACGATAAATCGTTTGGAATGGATCGAAGGCGGAAATGTTTCGTGTTTGGGTACTTGAACACGAAACATTGGTTTTTCTTCTATCGGATTTTGGGGATGGATTTTTTGGGTTGATTTTTTTAAGAAATAGAATGAAACTGATAGAAAAATGTATGATTTGGAAGATGAAAGTAGTGAATTATTTATAGGTGTGTAAATTGGTAAAATGTTATATATATATATATATATATATATATATATATATATATATATATATATATATATATATATATCCGTTAAAACAAAAAATATATTTTTTTAAAAATATAACCATTGGAGAGGAGGGTTTCTTCTAAAAAAACAGAACAATGAGGTGAAGAGAGAGGAGGCGGGGTAGCCTCCCCTCGGTCCGATCCCGCACCACCTGAACCATGGTGGCGATGTTGTGTTTCCGGCCGCGGTTCCGAAAGCGCACTCCTTCTCCACTCTATTCTTTTTGGCTTAAAGACTGAATGTGTAACAACGTAATTTTTCAAAACAATTTTTCATTTAAAAACATTCATTCATTCTCACGATAATCATAAAAACATAATGTGTCCATTGTAACATAACAAAACATGTCCCAAGATCTCGATATCGTAAACTCCATAAGTGTGTACGGATCATGCCGGCGCCTTCCCGCGATCCTCGCTAGTACCTGAAACACATCACACAACAACTGTAAGCATAAACGCTTAGTGAGTTCCCCAAAATACCTCATACCCCACATACGCCTTTCCAGGCCACAACTCTATAGGATCTTCAAATCCGTGTGTCTCAGGGGACTTCCGTCCCGAATCCTGGTAGACCTTCCGGTCCGTACCCTCTTGACCTTCCGGCCCATATCATCTCGACCTTCCGGTCCTTACCATACGTAACATACATAGCACATACACACATATCATCTTGACCTTCCGGTCCTTATCATTCTTAGCATACATAACACATGCATATCACATAACCGCATATAGCATATACATCAAAGCATACAAGACCTTCCGGTCACACATAGGTACCCTTCCAGGTACAGTATAGTGAGAAAACTCACCTCAATGAAGTCGGATAACCTCTCGTGCTCAACGTCCCGACTTAGCCTCCTCCTATTATTCAAATAACATTCCCGATCAATACTCTCTCATGATCTCATCTCTACAGACTGGGTAGAAGGCCATTCTACCCTTCCCTGAACTCTCCTGAATCAGCCTTGACCAGAACCCTAAAGTCAACGGTCAACTTTGACCCGACTCGCCAAGTGCACTAGGGTGACTCGGCGAGTACACGCCTGCCCTCTACGCCCCTGGTCCTCCCTTGACTCGCTGAGTCAATCTTATACTCCATGGGTCGTCACAGGTCGCGAGTCGCGGGGCAACCCGACTCGACTCGTCGAATCTACTCATGGACTCGACGAGTTCATTCCATGCTCACACTCAAATGACCTTCTGAGGTCAGATATGTTCCTCTAATCCATAGATCTAACCTTCCCAAGCTCAATAAACACGTAAAGGTTCGAACTTGATACTCATGCAACTTTCAAATGACTCTACTTGATGATTTAGCCCCAAATACAACATCCTCTGGACCACTATGGGTCCAGATATGAAGCCTAAACATGATAAGGGACCATATCTCCAACAAATCATCCCAATAAAGGGTATAGAAAACCCTAGCTCCATGGATTCTTTATCAAAACAGAAAGAGGATCGATATGCTACCTCAAAGATGATGCCCTTTGCTTGAAAACCACAGATGTGCAACCTCCTTGGCCTCCTCTAAGCTGGAATCAACTTCTTCATGCAAAATCAACCCACAAAGGTCCAATAATGGATTCTTCTCTCTCTCAAACGCTCAAGCACTATTAGGGTTTCTCTCAAGGGTCTGGTAGCCGCAAATGGTGGCTATAAGGGTCCTTAAATAGGTCCCAAACCCGAGGAATTAGGGTTACATTAAACAGTGTGGACTCGCCGAGTCCATGAATAGACTCGCCGAGTCCTTCATTAAATCAAGCCAACACATCGCGATCCAACTCAGCGAGTCTGGGCGCCTACTCGCCGAGTCCCCCCCTCTAAAACTCAATATAAAATACTTAAAATAGGATACCTGGGAATCCGGATGTTACAATTCTCCCCCACTAGGATCAGACTTCGCCCTCGAAGTCCTGCTCGACAAACAACTCCGGATGCTGCTCCCGCATCTCCAACTCCGGCTCCCAGGTCAGCTCGGACCCTTTCCGATGTTGCCACTGGACCTGCACCAGTGACACCTCCTTTTTCCTCAGAACCTTGATCTTCCGATCCCGGATCGCGATTGGCCTCTCCGCATAATTCAGGCTCGCATCCACCTGAATATCCTCCAGTGGTACCATCGCCGACTCATCGGCTATACACTTCCTCAACTGGGACACGTGGAAGGTATCATGAATCTGGCTCAACTCCGCAGGTAGCTCTAACCGATATGCTACCTTGCCCACCCTCACGGTCACCCTGAATGGACCGATGTACCGGGGCCCCAGCTTGCCCCTCTTCCTGAATCGGATCACTCCTTTCCAAGGAGATACTTTCAGGAGTACGAAGTCTCCCACCTGGAACTCCAGCTCGGATCGTCGTCGATCCGTATAACTCTTCTGACGACTCTGAGCCGTCAGTAACCTCTGTGTAACCTGCTGTATCTGCTCTGTCGTCTGAAGCACTATCTCAGTGCTACCCATCACACGCTGCCCTACCTCTCCCCAGCAAATGGGAGTCCGACACCTCCTCCCATACAACAACTCGAAAGGAGGCATACCAATACTAGAATGGTGGTTGTTGTTGTAGGAAAATTCAGCCAATGGCAGATACGTGTCCCAACTTCCTCCGAAGTCCAACACACATGCTCGAAGCATGTCCTGGAGCGTTTGAATCGTCCGCTCACTCTGCCCGTCCGTCTGTGGGTGGTAGGTGGTACTGAAATGCAATCTCGTACCCAACTCTTCGTGGAACTTCTTCCAGAACCTGGAAGTGAAACGTACATCTCGATCAGACACAATCGAGATCGGAACTCCGTGACGCGATACCACCTCTCTCACATACAACTCAACCAACTTCTCAGCAGAAGAGCCCTCACTGATAGCAAGAAAATGCGCGCTCTTCGTCAGCCGGTCGACGATCACCCAAATTGCATCAACACCCCTTGCGGTCCGTCCTTGGCAATTTGGTGATGAAATCCATGGAAATCTGTTCCCACTTCCACTGGGGAACCTCAAGCGGCTGCAACTTGCCATGCGGACGCTGGTGCTCGGTCTTAACCTTGCGACAGGTCAAGCACCTCTCAACAAACCACGCGGCATCCCTCTTCATACAGGGCCACCAATAATCTTTCTTCAGGTCCAAATACATCTTCGTGGCCCCGGGATGGATCGAGAACCTCGATCTATGCGCCTCCTCC
Source organism: Lactuca virosa (assembly GCF_052849685.1). Lineage (NCBI taxonomy): Eukaryota > Viridiplantae > Streptophyta > Magnoliopsida > Asterales > Asteraceae > Lactuca > Lactuca virosa. Next base: position 3,214,054 of record NC_136428.1, on the reverse strand, counting down.
ATCAGAATGGTACGTGCCCCGCCTGCATACGACACCCAAATCCGACCCTGAAAGGTTATCAGCCCTCGACTATCCGTCACGAACTCGGACACCTGCCCAATCACCCGCTCCCTCTTGCGGTTCTCTGGTATCACGGCCTCTGCCTGGGCCTCCCGAATGGTGTCCAACACCGGGGTCATCACGCTCAACCTCATACAAGTGCCTCGAATCGGGGCACTCTCCTCCCTACGGCTCAGCGCATCGGCTACCACATTAGCTTTGCCCGGGTGGTACAGAATCTCACAATCATAATCCTTTACCACATCCAACCATCTTCTCTGATGCATGTTCAGATTGGGCTGATCCATCAGATACTTCAAACTCTTATGGTCCGTATAAATGGTACACCGAACCCCATACAAATAGTGACGCCAAATCTTGAGGGCGAACACCACTGCCCCTAACTCCAGATCGTGGGTGGGATACCTCGTCTCATGAGGCTTCAGCTGCCTCGATGCATACGCTATTACATGCCCTCTCTGCATAAGCACCGCACCCAACCCCGATATCGATGCGTCACAATACACCACAAAATCCTCCATCCCTTCCGGTAGGGCTAACACAGGGGCTTCGCACAATCTCTGGCAAAGTGTCTCAAACGAGGTCTGCTGATCCGGACCCCATGAAAAAGCAACACCCTTCCGGGTCAACCTGGTGAGAGGCACGACAATCTTGGAGAAATCCCTGATAAATCTCCGATAGTAGCCGGCCAGTCCTAGAAAACTCCTGATCTCGGTGGGAGATCTCGGCACCTCCCAACTCATAACCGCCTCAATCTTGGCCGGATCGACCAAAATCCCATCCTGGTTAACGAGATGTCCCAAGAACTGTACCTCTCATAACCAGAACTCGCACTTGGAGAATTTGGCATAAAGCCTCTCCGTCCTCAATACCCCGAGAATCTCTCTTAGATGCTCCTCGTGCTGCTCCCTAGTTCTCGAATACACCAGTATATCGTCGATGAACACGATCACCGAACGATCCAACATCGGTCTACACACCCTGTTCATGAAATCCATGAACGCTGCTGGTGCATTGGTGAGCCCGAAAGGCATCACCACGAACTCGTAATGCCCATAACGAGTCCTGAACGCCGTCTTCTGGATATCCTCATCACGCACTCTCATCTGATGATATCCAATTCTTTCATATCTCATCATAAAGCAAGATGGATAAGGTCCTCTGGACCACTATGGGTCCAGATCTGAAGCCTAAACATGATAAGGGACCATATCTCCAACAAATCATCCCAATAAAGGGTATAGAAAACCCTAGATCCATGGATTCTTTATCAAAACAGAAAGAGGATCGATATGCTACCTCAAAGATGATGCCCTTTGCTTGAAAACCACAGATATGCAACCTCCCTGGCCTCCTCTAAGCTGGAATCAACTTCTTCTTGCAAAATCAACCCACAAAGGTCCAATAATGGCTTCTTCTCTCTCTCAAACGCTCAAGCACTATTAGGGTTTCTCTCAAGGGTCTGGTAGCTGCAAATGGTGGCTATAAGGGTCCTTAAATAGGTCCCAAACCCGAGGAATTAGGGTTACATTAAACAGCGTGGACTCGCCGAGTCCTTCATTAAATCAGGCCAACACATCGCGATCCAACTCGGCGAGTCTGGGCGCCTACTCGCCGAGTCCCCCCTCTAAAACTCAATATAAAATACTTAAAATAGGATATCTGGGAATCCGGATGTTACAGAATGTGTAAAAAAAAAGTTAAATAGTCAAAAATAAAAAAAAGTTAATGATTAAATATGTATAAAATGAAAAACATATTATCGTATTACTTTATTTAAGTTATTTTCCTTTTAATAAATTTAAACGCTCAAACCAGTTGAAATATTAATGGCTTTCATATTATTTAAACTTTTCATGTTTTTTTTAACCGTCAAATATAAATATATAATCTACTCATAAACTACCATCTTTTACCTATTGATCACGACGAGACTTGAACCAACAACCTCAAAAAAGAAGAACACCCCCTAATACGGCAGGCCTAGAAAGTAGAAACCCCTTTTCAATCTTGATCTATATAGCTTAAGTTAATATATCATCATTTGTATCTTGGGTGCCATATTTGGACACTAGCTTATAAGACAAGCCAAAAGAACGTGAAGGTTCACAAAACCTGTAGAGAGTCCCAGCATTATTATATATTTAAACTGATTTTAGTAAATAAAAATAGAAATAATCGTATAAGTATATTCTTGTCCCGGAAAATTAATATTCCTTCTATAATAGCAAATGACATTCCTTTTTCGTTATCACACTGATTGTATTTCGATATTTAAAGCAATATGAATTTTATTTATTATTGGATATGTAATTTAAAATAAATATGATTTGCATGTACAATTTGCCCGTGTATTGCGGCATACGTTTAAACAACATTTTTCTAGTAAAAATTAAATATGTGTCATTTTGTTTAGGCCTGACAATTGGGACGGGTTTAGGTTGGCAGTTTGAAAACATCAACTCAATCGAACACACATAACATGTTTAAGTATATGAGTTTAAGGGCTAGTGGGTCGATTTCGGATCAAAGAGTCGACGAGTCTTTTTTTGGTAACTTTTCATTTGTTATATTTATACAGATTATACATGTCTCTAAATTAATTGGATTTGGGGTTAGGAGTGTTAGGATTTAGGGCACGTCGTATATTGATATCCCATTAATTCATAAATAAAGTTTTAATATATATATATATATATATATATATATATATATATATATATATATATATATATATATATATATAATAGGGTTGACGGGTTGACCCGCTAACCCAAACCGGTAATCCAACCCAACACATGAAATAAACTGATTGATGGGTCATAAATCTCAATCCACACCCATTTATTTTGGTGTTAGGTTACATGTTTGGTCGAGAATTATTGCCCCTAATTCCATCACAAGTTATTAAAATCAATAGCAAAGAATAAAAAAGTTGTGTCGTTTTCGGCTGCATGTTGATCACGGTCAATATATATTATGGTTGATTTAATATAAACGTTGAGAGTAAGAGTAGTGTGGTATGCAAGATATATCCGTTTAAATATGCCTTAATTAAGCTGAAAACATATGTTATTAAGTTCTCTTTAATATATACGAGGACATCTAAATCAATATATCCGTTTAAATATGCACCACCTAGTGGCGTGACCAGTGTCAAAGTAAAGAGGTATCCCTAACCGATAGGTTCGGTTTCTCGGTTTTCCAAACTCGGTTTCGGGTTTAAACCCAAACCGATTCGAAAGTTTAACTTGTTGAGAATTGAGAAGTTTGTGTTGTTTATATAACATATGTATATGAGCTATGTTTCATGTTATGACCGATGTTGGACAATTTTAGAATTTTAAAAAAACACTTTGAAAAACTGATAAAAAAATAAAGTACATCCATGTAAGGGCCAAGATTCAAAATAAGTACTCCAAGTTAAAAGTTCAACTCTTTACCACTTGGACAACTCAATACTTTTGTTTAATTTTCACAACATGATAATATAATCCGTGTAAAGCTATATAAAAGGAGCTGCGAAAATAAAAGAAAATAAATGTTTGAAAGAAGATTTGAACTTGCAACCTCCATAAACACCCCTAACGCCTTAAACATTTAAACCAACTACAACTTTTGTTATTATCTCTTTAAACATATTAATATTATGTATGTATACACTACATTAAACGAATTTTTTCTAAAAAAATTACAGTGTTGAATTTTGTTTAGGGCATCCTAGGATACCGCAAGATCTATTGTGGATCCGCCCCTGGCACCACCAACATGCATGTCTAATGTATCATTAAATTTTATTCCGAGTTATTGAGACAATTATTCATCTTTAAAAACTTATCTTCCTATACTAATAAAAGAATAGATATTAGTGTCACTTGTCATTTTATTTAACAAATAGATATACGTTTAAACTTATTTGCCAAATACGGTTATTTAACAATTTAATAATAATAAAAATACATGCCCTTACTCTGTCTTTTAACTGATTGGACGCACGACGCCAAAGGAAAAAAAGAAAAAAATACGACGCCACACCAACGTCTGCCATCTCCAGCCACACCTCTAGCAGGCGACTCCACCTCTGGCCACACCAGACAACGGCGACTCCACTATCTTCCTCTTTTTATAACTTGAGATTCAACACAACAATCTCCTTCTCTTTTTCTATATATGGACATTTTTTAATTTTGTAACTAAATTAAGGGTTTTTTTATATTTTTGAGGTTTAGGAACGATGAGACGAAATCTTCAACAAAAACAAGGTTTTTTTTCCTTCAACATCGTTTTTTTTAAAGCATGCCGAGATCAACAATCAATTTATTTAGGGTCTTTTCATCCAAAGCCTAAGTGAAAATGTCAGCCAATAGATCAGTGGATGGATTGTAGAATAGTTCCACTTTTCCCTTTCGAACTATGTCCCTAATGAAATGATGACGAATGTCGATGTGCTTGGTCTTAGAATGTTGCACCGAATTTTGTATCATCTAAATGACACTGGTGTTGTCACAGCAAATGAGAGTCTTAGAGAAGTTGAAACCATAGTTTAAGAGCTGATTCTGAATCCAAAGAATTTGAGCGCAACGTCTTCCAGCGGCTACAAATTCAATTTCAGCGGTAGAACAAGCCACTGATGTTCGCTTCTTGCTGGACCACCTCATCATTCTATTTCCCACCATGTGATCTCCTCCTGAAGTACTTTTTCGATCAATGCCATATCCACCATCATCCGAGTCATTGTATCCTATAATATTGAACTCAGAATTGCGAGGATACCATAATCCAAGATTGGGTTTATGCTTCAAGTAACGAAAGATCCTTTTTAGAACGAGAAGATGAGATTCTTTAGGATAGGCTTGATACCGAGCACCCAACATGGCGGCGAGCATAATGTTAGGGTGACTAGCAGTATGATAGAGCAGTGATCCTATTATTCCTTGATACAGGGTTGCATTCACATCAGTACAAGTTGGATCAACGGAGATAGACGTTGATGAAGACATTGAAGTCTTCGTTGGTTTGTTATCAGAAAAACCAAACGTCTTCAGTATGTCTGCAATGTATTTAGCTTGACAGAAAAAGATTCCATCAGTGAGTTGTTTGAAATACAAACCTAAAAAGAAAGTTAGTTCACCCATCATACTCATTTCATATTTCTTGGCCACAACCTCAACGAACGTAGGACTCAACTTCTCATCAGTGGATCCGAAAATAATGTCATCAGCATAAACTTGAGCAAATATGATGTGAGATCCTGATTGCTTGATAAAAAAAGCGTTGTAAATTTTTCCTCGTATGTATCCACTCTCAAGAAGATAACTAGCCAATGTGTCATACCATGCCCTGGGTTCTTGCTTCAAACCATAGACAACTTTATAAGACGATATACATGATTGGGAAATTCTTCACTTTTAAACCATGGAGGTTGTTTTAAATAGACTTCTTCTTGAAGATCCCCATGTAAGAAGGCAGTCTTTACATCCATTTGATAGAATTTGAAGTTCTTGAATGAAGCAAAAGAAAGGAACATGCAGATTGCTTCAAGACTAGCAACATGGGCGAAGGTTTTATCATAGTCCAAGCCTTCCAGCTGACAAAATCCTTGAACCAGAAGTCTTGCCTTCTTTCTAATAACAATTCCATCTTCATCCATCTTGTTCCTGAACACCCAGCGAGTACCAATAATGGTCTTTCCTTGAGGCCTGGGAAATAGATTCCACACGCTATGACGTTCAAACTCATTTAAAACGTCTTGCATACCTTTGATCCAGTCAGCTTCCTCGAGGGCATCATCAACATTCTTTGGGTCGATCATCAAGACAAAATTCAAAAACATGCAAAAGTTACTTTTGACTTTGCTGCGAGTGAGAATCCCAGGATTGACATTTGCAATGATTTGAGATTCAGGATGATCTTGACGAATTCTAAGAGTAGTACTTTCATTCATATTAATCTGAATTGAATCATCCTAATTTGAGGTGTTGGATGGCTCGGCTTCTTTAGAGATGACAACCTGATCTTCACGGTTAGAATGAGAATTAACAATTTGATCCATATTAGGAACAACAGGCTCAGTGACATTTGGCAATAACTCAAGAACAGGGTCTGATGGACTGAAAGTGAGCTCACTCAGAATGGAAGAATGATGTGTTAAATTAGGTGTCTAAGCCAATAACTAAGTTGGTACATATTCAAATTAATTGGATTAATTAAAAGTATAGGGACTAAAGGTGACAAATGTTTAAAACTTGAGCATTGAAGAATTACAGAACCTTCCCATAAGGTAGACGGTTTTGGAGGAGGTTCCTAGGGCTTCTTGGAAGTCTCAGGAAGCCTTAGGGAGCAAGAAAAGGGATAAAGGTTATCCAAGCAAACCCGCCTTATCCTAGACTCTTTACTCACCTATATAAACCCCTCTTGGGGTTCATAATTTCGACACTCCTTCTCTAAGAGCCTTAGAGCTGAAAATTCCTTCCCTCTCCTCTTACCTCTAAAGTCTTCTATTACTAGGGTTTGGATACAAACCATTAGAGGCATGAAATTTCCGGTGCTTGCTTTTTGAAGCTTGATCAAGAAGGAATTTGTTAAAACAATAAACTAAAGATCGATAGATCCTTAACAGAAAAGTGAATCAAAACAAGAAGAACAATTGATCAAAAAGTGCCGAATGATTATATTATCAAAGCCTTAGAACAATTCTTTCAAGATGTGGAATAAAGATACTTGTCTGGTAAGGAGAACAAGAACTTCTGAACTTTCTCGCCTTCTCACTGTTGAAACGCCACACTCCAATTATCCTTTCAGATTTTTCCCAACTTCATCTTGTTGATATCATTCAGAGCTTCCTTGGGTTATACAGTTGGTTTCTTTCTTAGTACAACAGCAATCTCCACATCCATTTTCCCAATTTCTTGAATGTAAGAAACCAACATTCTTTTTCAGGTGTGCCACTATAGGTGCGAACTTATGTTCATCTTTGGACAAAAGAGTGAACAAAGAAATCCAGTTGTATGGATTTAGGCACGGCAAGTCAACAACAGTGAATTCAAACATCGAACTCCCTGCTCCTTGGACTGCTTTGAATCGAACGTTGATGAAGCTTTCTGTTTCAACTGGCCCACAAACTTTCACTGCGGCAATCTTCTTCGAACTACATGTTTGATATCGGGGCTTTTCATGCTTAAGATAAAATGAGAAAAGTATGTGATTGACATCGTTATCTGAATCAGGAGCTTTCTAAATCTTCTCAATACAACGAAACATGAATGCATTCGGAGTGATCGAAAAATCAAGCTGCGATTCTGAAGAGTTATCCAGGTCAAAAGAGACAACTGGCTCCAACCAGTAAACATTCGGAGTATCAATTGCCTTGTTCAGAATCCGCTCCATGGACCAAGGAAGGAAGAGGTCCTTTTGAGTTTTAATTGTGACCTATGCTTCACGAGCCTCCTTTTCAGCTGCTTCAGCTTCCTTTGCAACACGCTAAGCTTCATCAAGCTCTTTGTCACATTTCTTTCTTTTGAGCTTCGACCCTTAGGATAAATTTTCTTATTCTTCATCATCATCATCAACCATTTTTCCTTTGCTTTTAGATGAAGAAGCTTCATTACCCTTCTGATCTTTTGTGTTTGGCTTTGGTTTGTGTTCGAACTCACCAAAATCACCAGCTGTTTTCGTGGGTTCTTCGACATATGTCTTCTTTGCTTCTCCCCCTTGTTTCGGAAGAGCATCAGATTGTGAAGCACCCTCGATACGATTAAGCATGGAGAATACTAGTTTGAGTTTGTCAGCTAGATGTTGTCGAACCGAGACTGTGAGCAACGAGTCACGAGTCTTTACGAGATTTTGCAAGAAAAGGTTGACATCTGTGACACAACTTTTGAGAACAACTATTTCAGACTTTAAAGCATCAAGCTGCAACTTGGCATTCACAAGTTGTACTGAAAGAACCTTCACCTTTTCGGTGTTCGCAGCGAGTTTATCCATCTTATTCTCGGTAGCAAGATCTGCATGTAACTTCTCAATCTTGGAAACGATGGAGGCATTCATCTCTGCATTATCCACTCTGAGTTCTGAAAGAACCTTAGATAAAGCTTCTTTCTCCGTTTGAAGAGTGGTGCCAAGACTGGTGATGACTTTATTAGCAGATGCAGTATTTTGGTCTGAATACTTTCGGAATTCTACCATAAATTGAGTCACATCAGAAAGTAGTTTTTCGACTTTTTCGGTCGTATCCCTAACAGTTTTCTCGGAATTTTCAACTGCTTTGGTAGAGGCATCGAGACTTTTGGTATGCTCCTTGGTGAGAGTCTCAATTAACGCTTTGTAAGCCACAAATGAATACTCACTGTTGGACGAAGATTTGGACGACTCAAGCAGAGTATCCAATTTTTGATTGATGTACTTGAACTGTCATTTTCGTCATTGGTGCATCGTCATAATCACTCTCCAGATGAAAACTGAATGGGTTGTAATGGAAATCTTGAAAATCATCACGATCATCACCAAAAAGCGTATCAGGATCATCATTCCTTAAGGGCGAGATTGGGGTGGAACTCTGACCGAATGTAACACCAAAAGCACCTGCCCCCGTATCAGATACGTTGACAGTCACTTGAGGTCAACTCGTAGTAGTGGTAGTTGTTGTGGTGGATTCGGTGTATAGTGGAGTGGTTTGAGAAACTGAGATTTGTGGTTGTGAAATCCCAACAGATACATTTGTATAAGAAGCTATGGTGATGGGTGTAGACATTGGTGTAGATGTGACAGTAGAAGAACGAACATGAAATGTTTCATATGGTAAAGGAACTGAAGAAGAAATTGGAGATGACACCTTTGTTAGATTAGTGTCTAAGTCCATAACTATAATTGGTATGTACTTGACCCGACTCGGCATGGTCCATTTGGGTTGCATGGCATCGGAACATTTGGATAGACCGTTTATGAGGAAAAGACATTTTGTGACATATTAATATATTATAAGTTCTAATATATTAATATGAAATCATGTTATTTAATTAGTATTGATCAAGAATTAATTTGGACTTAATTTAGTGATCAAAAAGAGACTAATTAAATATATGGGGATTGATTGTGTAAATCATTCATTCTTATATATGTGGGCTTATGATCCAAGATTCCTTTATGTTGGGTTTAACCCATGTGGTGATCCATGGATACTCCATGGAGGTTAAAACCCATGGAGCATAAGGAATGGGTAAAGTCATGAGTTACATGGTGTAACCCTAATAGCCACACTATATAAGAACCCCTTTAGTTCAACAAATTGGCACTAGTGATACATATTTTAAGGGCTAGCCGATTTGAACATGTATGTCTTCTTCTCATGGTTATTCCAAGAGTTCATGATGTTGTGTGAACCATTTGAGGTGTCACACTTGGGGCACTAGGCTCTCAAGCTTCATGGAGTCAAGCAACAACAACAAGGTATGTATTCTATCTATTTTAGTATCCTAGTATCAATGTTTTGGTATGCTAGAGTAGGATAATACCTTGGATAATCATATTTGCATGTATAATAGAGAAAACATAGATCCAAGGTATTTAGGGTTGCATGTACACTTAGGAGTGTTAGAATGCTCATAACCCATCAGTGGTATCAGAGCCTAGGCTTGTTTTCAATTATACTTGATGCAAATTGCTGAAAAATGCTGAAAAAGTCGAATTTCGGGCATTCTGGGCACTGGACTCGCCGAGTCCACTGATGAACTCGCTGAGTCCATGAAGAAAATCATCCTACTCGGCGAGTAGGTTGATACACTCGACGAGTAGGAGCCCCAGACAACATATTTTCGAGGTTTTGGCTAGAAATGGACTAGGAACATTACCCTAAGCTGTTTTTGGACTTATAAACTTGTTTTTGATGTGGTAATGTTCATGCTAATCCAATTTCAAAGATAATTGTCAATAGATTCATGTTTTGTATTAGTTTAGTGATTAGGCTAATTACATTAAAAAGTTTGATTAAATTATCTTGTTCTTATGAGTTGCTTAGATTAATAGAAAAGTTAATTGATTATGTGTTTTCAATCCATTTTAATCTAAGAGTTGATTCTAAAATGTGTTTTTGTAACTTGTCCTCAAGTTATATGAAAAGTCACATTTAAGTTTCATAAAACTCATAAAAGTTGGTAATGGTTACAAAAATGAAGAGTCTTGTCCTCAAGTTATGGAGGTTCAAGAGTCACTTCATTAAGTAATAAAATGTGTAACCTTAATTAATTCCATAAGTTATAAAATAAAGAAAAGTTACATTCTTTTATTAGTTTAAAGTCTTCCATAACTTGTCCTCAAGTTATGGAACTTGAAGAGTTTTTTAATTAAAACTAATTTAAACACATAAGTTATGGAATTAATTAGTTTTGAATAGTTTCAAAACTTGCCCTCAAGTTTTGGAATTTGAATAGTTTTCTCTTATGAATACTTTAATTCCAAGTTAAGCCCTTAGAATTTTAAAAGTTAAAATTCAACCCTTATACTTTATAATATTATAAGTTAATAATATATATATATATATATATATATATATATATACATATATATATATATATATATATATATATATATATATATATATATATATATATATATATATATATATATATATATATATATATATATATGTATAAGAGTAAAGTCAGTCTTACCGTTAGTAGGCCTCATTCACGAAGCCGGTCTATAAGGGGGGTATAAGGTTACTGCCTATAAAATGGCAGTTTAATGGGTGTCCACTCTCACCCACCGCTTCCTTGACTGGTGGAGGGTCGTTAGCCGAACGGGTAGGACAAGGACTATAATTCTCCCTTCATTAAAAGTATTAATGATAAATACTAAGTAACTAAACATTTATAAATTCCCAATCTTAGTTACTTAGGAAAATGTGAATTTGGTGCTAACCCATGAAATTACACTTTGCACTTTGTTTAAGTCAGTTAGTGGAGCGTGTGTGGTTAACCGGCACACTAACTCGTATTTAACAAGGTAGGCAAAGGGTAACTTAATGTTTATCATAGTATCGATGGAGCGTGTGTGGTTAACCGGCTCATCGATTGAGGGGTAAACACTTAAGGGTACCAAGTATATTTGCATGGTTATTCACACCTTGTTTTGTGATCCTCGGCATCCCAGTCACAAAACCCGAAGGGCACACTCGAGATTGAAACATGCCATTGAACAGTTCAATGAATCTCAAAAGAATCTAGGAGTTTCAAAACCAATTAAAACCTAATAATACATTTCGTTTATCTTGGTGGAAATTGGTGAATCGTCATTCACCTACCTTCAAATATTTTATAGCTTGGATTACGGCATCCCTCTTCCAAGTTATAAAAGTATTGTGTTGGGTCCTAGCCTTAATATTTCATATTGGGTGTTATATTAAGGACTTTAAATCAACTATCTTGAATATCTCCCAAAAGATGATCTTCCCAAATCTCTTGAAACAAGCTTTCCTAAATGAAGATGATGTCCCATGGAAATCATACTTCTTTCACTTCCTCCAGTTATTCTCCCTAACCCACAAGTTCCTGAAAAGTTTAAGGTCACTCAAGCCCTATTGGCAAACAAAGGTCTATATGTGATCACATCTTGGAGATGTAGTCAGATATTGACAAGCCGGGAGAGTTGGGTGTTAAAGTCTTGAGAAAGTTGGTGACTCAACTATTTTCTAAGTCACATAGTGAGTTCCTTTGGGACTCCTATGAAACAGACTATGACAAGACCCTTAATGATCTTATATATTTGCTAAGATCAACTTCCTAAAACTTTATGGACATTGACAATGATGACATTGGATATCCAGTAAAGCTCTCTCTTCCCAATGGAAAGGGATCGGCCATAGTCAACTCGGTTGACCAAATGGTAAAGAGGACGGCTAAGTCTGAGATAGTCCCATTATCAAGGGTCTATTGCCAAAGAAAGGGGCATTGGTTGCGAAGCTGCCAAATTTACCTAAGGATATTAAAGTCAATAAGTTTGACTCTACTTCGGGTAAAGTCCACTATCTAACTCTGCTAAGTTTCTATTCTGAGATTCTTGATACATGATGTGACTGGGTCTGGGTCACATGTTGATGTTTTAAGAATCAAAGAAAAGGTGAAGAAACTTAAAGAAAGAATATGCTGAATCTGATGGCATAGATGGATTTCTATCGCATAGTTTGAAGATCGGATTCTTGAGCTACTTCGTAAGAGTTATGATATATTGCTTAGGAATAAATAACAACAAAGTTTTCATGTGCTTTTGCATTGTAAGGATAGTTTTTCCGCAAAGTTTTAAAATAAAAGAATTTTTTTTTTGATTTTATTTATTTTAAAATATCCTTACAATGTCATTTGTGAAAACTTTTGTTGCTTATAAGATTCCATTAAGAGCAAGAGTGGAAATATGAATTTGATTCTTTCATTTGTGGTAGTGTCTAAATTTACCAAATAAGGAAAGATTCTCATCACCTAAGTTTCAGTTGGATAGAAACTTGGAATCATGCAAGTTGTATAGCATGATGAATAAGAACTTTCAAGCATTGGAAAAATTAAGACTAACTACTTGTTCACATGGATGTGTGAGTCAAGTAAAGGATCGAGTACACATTCTTGTGCACTGATCAAGCCCACCATAAATAATCGTTAAGACTATTCGTCATTATTTACTAAAATTCAGTAAATATGGTTATACTTACAGGCTTAAGTGTAATTCTGAGACATTGGAAAAGGTTTCAATGTATGGCAGAGCGAATAAGAAGAATCAACTTAGGCAGAAAGATAAAAGTTTCTCAAATCTGAAAAGATGGGAAAGTAGTTTAGTATCATGTTATATAATCATCTTAATGATTAAGAGACCTTATCACAATTCATCCTCTAAGTGCATTCTGGTAGCTAAGAAGAGGAGCTATGAATTGTTGAAGTGGTTAAATCAAGAAGATGATTTATACTTCGTTCCAAAAACAATTCTTAGAGTTATACTCTAAGATTGTAACTTGAGTGACATGTCTTAAAGAAGGTTTAAAACACTTGTCAAATGTAAGAGTAAAAGTTTTCTACTCTTGTACATTTGAAATTGGTAAGTTGTGATGTTTTGGATAAAACAAAGACCAACTAAGGCCAATTGTGTGAAGTGTTTGTCTTGATTAGAATCCACACTATCTCTTGAATATCTGACAAGAACGTCTTATATGTCAAGAGGACAGTGGGAGTCTTAAAGGTCTTGAAAGTCTCAAGAACTAATCAAGAATAAAACCTGAAGTTCTTCACTAGCACACGACTTGAGGTTTATAACCTATCGTGTCGACATGTCTGTGCCTATTCAAATTGGCTTTGCATAGGAGTTCTGAGAGTTCTCAATTGGTTGCACAGCTACTTGGAAGCAATGGCAGGCCCTTGAGCTGCCAAATGGCAAGAATTTAAGATTGCACAAGTTTAATCCATATAAGTGTGGATTTGTCAGTAACCTTGTCTTGTGATTATGGTTTTGACAAAATTCATATGGATAGGAACTCATACACCATAAAATCTAAGTGTCATAAGGTTTCTCTCCGATTCATGAAAATGATGGTGAGGAAACACTTTCACTAAGTAGATTTTAGCTAGATAGCAATTGTGATATTTGCATTCTCAAAGTCGTTAGTGGAGCGTGTGTGGTTAACCAGCACACTAACATGGACTTGTGAGAAGTGGTAAAGGTCTAAACAATCGAGACTATGATTACGGCATCCCTTTTCATAGTTCTTAAAATTGTTTAGACACACCTGTGAGCTATCTAAGATAAGGTGTATGATATTGATAAAGTTTTATCAAAGCAATCTAGTATCAGAAATCTGAACTTTGGTAAGAAAGTCAATAAAGTATTGATTTCTAGATGTCCAGCTGATTTCTGATTACATGTCCAAGCTAGTGGGAGCATAAGTGTTATGCTAATAATCATCATGTTAGTGGGAGCATGATAATTATGATAAAGGTTGCAAGTTAGCAATGTTAATTATAGAAAACAAAAGTTTCAATTCGTGAGGCTGCAGGGGTTGAAAAAGTTGTTTTGCTATAATTAAGGGAGATAAAATTATACTTCATTTCAATTCTAAAAGCTTAGATTGAGGTTTTAAGTCGTATTTAGTCAAGGATATATATATGAATTTCATGTTGGAATGACTCAACATAAGGAAATTCTATATATGGGTCCATTATTTGCGTTCTAAAATTCGATTATGATTACTGATGGGTTATGAGCATTCTAACACTCCTAAGTGTACATGAAACCCTAAATACCTTGGATCTATGTTTTCTCTATTATACATGCAAATATGATTATCCAAGGTATTATCCTACTCTAGCATACCAAAACATTGATACTAGGATACTAAAATATATAGAATACATACCTTGTTGTTGTTGCTTGACTCCATGAAGCTTGAGAGCCTAGTGCCCCAATTGTGACACCTCAAATGGTTCACACAACATCATGAACTCTTGGAATAACCATGAGAAGAAGACATACATGTTCAAATCGGCTAGCCCTCAAAATATGTATCACTAGTGCCAATTTGGTGAACTAAAGGGGTTCTTATATAGTGTGGCTATTAGGGTTACACCATGTAACTCATAACTTTACCCATTCCTTATGCTCCATGGGTTTTAACCTCCATGGAATATCCATGGATCACCACATGGGTTAAACCCAACATAAAGGAATCTTGGATCATAAGCCCACATATATAAGAATGAATGATTTACACAATCAATCCCCATATATTTAATTAGTCTCTTTTTGATCACTAAATTAAGTCCAAATTAATTCTTGATCAATACTAATTAAATAACATGATTTCATATTAATATATTAGAACTTATAATATATTAATATGTCACAAAATGTCTTTTCCTCATAAACGGTCTATCCAAATGTTCCGATGCCATGCAACCCAAATGGACCATGCCGAGTCGGGTCAAGTACATACCAATTATAGTTATGGACTTAGACACTAATCCAACAGTCTCCCACTTGGATAAGTCTAAAACTATTATTGCGTATGACTTCAGGAACCAACTGGCAATCGTAGCTCTCAAAAGCCACTGTCGAACTCTGACCTTGTAGATGAACTCTAACCTTTGTCAATGACTTGTCGATTAGATAAGGGATCATATATTCCTCCATTCTAGATATCATATGGACTGAGACATGGATTGTAATCATTCTCTCTGTCCATTTGTTGTTTCCCGATTTCCGATTTATGACGACTGACTAATTGAACAAATCAAATCAGTCTTGGCTCGGCCGAGCACTTCCATTTGTCATCATCAAATCATCATGGGGCCCACAGATATCGCTTTTATCCCGAAGGTAAAAGGAATGGATAAACTTCGACTCATATGGCTTGTTCTACTACTTGTTGAATCATACACAAAGGCACGTTTTATAACATCGAGTTACCGAATGCGTTTTCGTGCAATCAATGTACAACCAACTCATAGTAACAACTCATATCTCTAGGTTTGAAGAATATAAGATATTATCGTCTCATGATCACTCGTGATAAAATCCATGAAGTGATTCCAATGAGCGCGGGTTGAATCCAATACTCAGAACTTATGAGCACTCATGAGTGTTGTAGCCCCTTGTCCAACATCTTAGACCTCTACAAGCCAACCCATGACAGTCTTGATTCATATCTACTTCCAACATATGACCGACTGTGGATAGTTTGAATAACTTAGTCAATCAGGAAGAATGACCTAGTTATTCTGGAAGTCAAAACATGCAAAATGAAACACAATAATAATAGAATCTAATATGGTATCAAAACCTATGAACATAAATAAAACACCTTTTATTTATCACCATATGATTACACATTATTCATTGTATACTGTTTCAGCTATCAACTTTATTCTTGAATTTAAAACAATAGTTGTCCCATGCTCCAAGCATGTACACTATGTTTTCTAAACACTAGTCATGGCATACACCAAGTATCCATACTATGTTTGTCTATGATCTTCACTTTGTGAATTAGATCAATTGAACATAACTCCAATGATCCTCTTTCACAGTCCCAAATCCTTACTGCAAATGCGAGAATTCCAAATTCATGCCATTTACTGAAATCTGTTAGATTCTAAACTTATATGCATTGATCCTCCTGTAATGATTATGCACAGAGTCAGAAAGACTTGACAACAACCATTACAGAGCATTCCAAAGTAGATCAGCTCCTTGCAAATATCCTTCTTGCATTAAGTTTCCTAATCTTACACAGATTGAATAATTTCTAACTTTAAAACATTTCCAGATTCCATTTTGACTATCACTTCTGAACAAGAGTTGCATCCTTACAGATTATGTCAATATGGTCCTTCCAGAATTATCACTATACTTCCAACTGTCCTTGAGCAACCAATCTTTGGTAAACCTTAGATTGTCCTCGACAATTGCTTAATCCTTTTAGTCATATCCAGTTCTAGACCTTTTCCCTTCTTAATGCCCCAGGCATTTAGAAAATTTTAGAAAGGATAAATATAGCACATGTAATCGATCCTATATCCGAAGCATATGGGACACGAGTCATGATGTCTCACATAAAGACTAAACCAGTCTTTTGCTATAACATTTCCATTTCTATTTGCCAAGTTCTCATAATTCAGATTATGAAAAGGGATGCCGTAATCATAATCGAATTTTAGAACGCAAATAATGGACCCATATATAGAATTTCCTTATGTTGAGTTATTCCAACATGAAATTCATATATATATCCTTGACTAAATACGACTTAAAACCTCAATCTAAGCTTTTAGAATTGAAATGAAGTATAATTTTCTCTCCCTTAATTATAGCAAAACAACTTTTTCAACCCCTGCAGCCTCACGAATTGAAACTTTTGTTTTCTATAATTAACATTGCTAACTTGCAACCTTTATCATAATTATCATGCTCCCACTAACATGATGATTATTAGCATAACACTTATGCTCCCACTAGCTTGGACATGTAATCAGAAATCAGCTGGACTTCTAGAAATCAATACTTTATTGACTTTCTTACCAAAGTTTAGATTTCTGATACTAGATTGTTTTGATAAAACTTTATCAATATCATACACCTTATCTTAGATAGCTCACAGGTGTGTCTAAACAATTTTAAGAACTATGAAAATGGATGCCGTAATCATAGTCTCGATTGTTTAGACCTTTACCACTTCTCACAAGTCCATGTTAGTGTGCTGGTTAACCACACACGCTCCACTAACGACTTTGAGAATGCAAATATCACAATTGCTATCTAGCTAAAATCTACTTAGTGAAAGTGTTTCCTCACCATCATTTTCATGAATCGGAGAGAAACCTTATGACACTTAGATTTTATGGTGTATGAGTTCCTATCCATATGAATTTTGTCAAAACCATAATCACAAGACAAGGTTACTGACAAATCCACACTTATATGGATTAAACTTGTGCAATCTTAAATTCTTGCCATTTGGCAGCTCAAGGGCCTGCCATTGCTTCCAAGTAGCTGTGCAACCAATTGAGAACTCTCAGAACTCCTATGCAAAGCCAATTTGAATAGGCACAGACATGTCGACACGATAGGTTTTAAACCTCAAGTCGTGTGCTAGTGAAGAACTTCAGGTTTTATTCTTGATTAGTTCTTGAGACTTTCAAGACCTTTAAGACTCCCACTGTCCTCTTGACATATAAGACGTTCTTGTCAGATATTCAAGAGATAGTGTGGATTCTAATCAAGACAAACACTTCACACAATTGGCCTTAGTTGGTCTTTGTTTTATCCAAAACATCACAACTTACCAATTTCAAATGTACAAGAGTAGAAAACTTTTACTCTTACATTTGACAAGTGTTTTAAACCTTCTTTAAGACATGTCACTCAAGTTACAATCTTAGAGTATAACTCTAAGAATTGTTTTTGGAACAAAGTATAAATCATCTTCTTGATTTAACCACTTCAACAATTCATAGCTCCTCTTCTTAGCTACCAGAATGCACTTAGAGGATGAATTGTGATAAGGTCTCTTAATCATTAAGATGATTATATAACATGATACTAAACTACTTTCCCATCTTTTCAGATTTGAGAAACTTTTATCTTTCTGCCTAAGTTGATTCTTCTTATTCGCTCTGCCATACATTGAAACCTTTTCCAATGTCTCAGAATTACACTTAAGCTTGTAAGTATAACCATATTTACTGAATTTTAGTAAATAATGACGAATAGTCTTAACGATTATTTGTGGTGGGCTTGATCAGTGCACAAGAATGTGTACTCGATCCTTTACTTGACTCACACATCCATGTGAACAAGTAGTTAGTCTTAATTTTTCCAATGCTTGAAAGTTCTTATTCATCATGCTATACAACTTGCATGATTCCAAGTTTCTATCCAACTGAAACTTAGGTGATGAGAATCTTTCCTTATTTGGTAAATTTAGACACTACCACAAATGAAAGAATCAAATTCATATTTCCACTCTTGCTCTTAATGGAATCTTATAAGCAACAAAAGTTTTCACAAATACCATTGTAAGGATATTTTAAAATAAATAAAATCAAAAAAAAAATTTCTTTTATTTTAAAACTTTGCGGAAAAACTATCCTTACAATGCAAAAGCACATGAAAACTTTGTTGTTATTTATTCCTAAGCAATATATCATAACTCTTAAGAAGTAGCTCAAGAATCCGATCTTCAAACTATGTGATAGAAATCCATCTATGCCATCAGATTCAGCATATTCTTTCTTTAAGTTTCTTCACCTTTTCTTTGATTCTTAAAACATCAACATGTGACCCAGTCACATCATGTATCAAGAATCTCAGAATAGAAACTTAGCAGAGTTAGATAGTGGACTTTACCCGAAGTAGAGTCAAACTTATTGACTTTAATATCCTTAGGTAAATTTGGCAGCTTCGCAACCAATGCCCCTTTCTTTGGCAATAGACCCTTGATAATGGGACTATCTCAGACTTAGCCGTTCTCTTTACCATTTGGTCAACCGAGTTGACTATGGCCGATCCCTTTCCATTGGGAAGAGAGAGCTTTACTGGATATCCAATGTCATCATTGTCAATGTCCATAAAGTTTTAGGAAGTTGATCTTAGCAAATAGATAAGATCATTAAGGGTCTTGTCATAGTCTGTTTCATAGGAGTCCCAAAGGAACTCACTATGTGACTTAGAAAATAGTTGAGTCACCAACTTTCTCAAGACTTTGACACCCAACTCTCCCGGCTTGTCAATATCTGACTACATCTCCAAGATGTGATCACATATAGACCTTTGCTTGCCAATAGGGCTTAAGTGACCTTAAACTTTTCAGGAACTTGTGGGTTAGGGAGAATAAATGGAGGAAGTGAAAGAAGTATGATTTCCATGGGACATCATCTTCATTTAGGAAAGCTTGTTTCAAGAGATTTGGGAAGATCATCTTTTGGGAGATATTCAAGATAGTTGATTTAAAGTCCTTAATATAACACCCAATATGAAATATTAAGGCTAGGACCCAACACAATACTTTTATAACTTGGAAGAGGGATGCCGTAATCCAAGCTATAAAATATTTGAAGGTAGGTGAGTGACGATTCACCAATTTCCACCAAGATAAACGAAATGTATTATTAGGTTTTAATTAGTTTTGAAACTCCTAGATTCTTTTGAGATTCATTGAACTGTTCAATGGCATGTTTCAATCTCGAGTGTGCCCTTCAGGTTTTGTGACTGGGATGCCGAGGATCACAAAACAAGGTGTGAATAACCATGCAAATATACTTGGTACCCTTAAGTGTTTACCCCTCAATCGATGTGCCGGTTAACCACACACGCTCCATCGATACTATGATAAACATTAAGTTACCCTTTGCCTACCTTGTTAAATACGAGTTAGTGTGCCGGTTAACCACACACGCTCCACTAACTGACTTAAACAAAGTGCAAAGTGTAATTTCATGGGTTAGCACCAAATTCACATTTTCCTAAGTAACTAAGATTGGGAATTTATAAATGTTTAGTTACTTAGTATTTATCATTAATACTTTTAATGAAGGGAGAATTATAGTCCTTGTCTTACCCGTTCAGCTAACGACCCTCCACCAGTCAAGGAAGCGGTGGGTGAGAGTGGACACCCATTAAACTGCCATTTTTTAGGCAGTAACCTTATACCCCCCTTATAGACCGGCTTCGTGAATGAGGCCTACTAACGGTAAGACTGACTTTACTCTTATACATATATATATATATTATTAACTTATAATATTATAAAGTATAAGGGTTGAATTTTAACTTTTAAAATTCTAAGGGCTTAACTTGGAATTAAAGTATTCATAAGAGAAAACTTTTCAAATTCCAAAACTTGAGGGCAAGTTTTGAAACTATTCAAAACTAATTAATTCCATAACTTATGTGTTTAAATTAGTTTTAATTAAAAAACTCTTCAAGTTCCATAACTTGAGGACAAGTTATGGAAGACTTTAAACTAATAAAAGAATGTAACTTTTATTTATTTTATAACTTATGGAATTAATTAAGGTTACACATTTTATTACTTAATGAAGTGACTCTTGAACCTCCATAACTTGAGGACAAGACTCTTTATTTTTGTAACCATTACCAACTTTTATGAGTTTTATGAAACTTAAATGTGACTTTTCATATAACTTGAGGACAAGTTACAAAAACACATTTTAGAATCAACTCTTAGATTAAAATGGATTGAAAACACATAATCAATTAACTTTTCTATTAATCTAAGCAACTCATAAGAACAAGATAATTTAATCAAACTTTTACATGTAATTAGCCTAATCACTAAACTAATACAAAACATGAATCTATTGACAATTATATTTGAAATTGGATTAGCATGAACATTACCACATCAAAAACAAGTTTATAAGTCCAAAAACAGCTTAGGGTAATGTTCCTAGTCCATTTCTAGCCAAAAACCTCGAAAATATTCTGTCTGGGGCTCCTACTCGTCGAGTGTATCAACCTACTAGCCGAGTAGGATGATTTTCTTCATGGACTCGGCGAGTTCATCAGTGGACTCGGCGAGTCCAGTGCCCAGAATGCCCGAAATTCGACTTTTTCAGCATTTTTCAGCAATTTGCATCAAGTATAATTGAAAACAAGCCTAGGCTCTGATACCACTGATGGGTTATGAGCATTCTAACACTCCTAAGTGTACATGCAACCCTAAATACCTTGGATCTATGTTTTCTCTATTATACATGCAAATATGATTATCCAAGGTATTATCCTACTCTAGCATACCAAAACATTGATACTAGGATACTAAAATAGATAGAATACATACCTTGTTGTTGTTGCTTGACTCCATGAAGCTTGAGAGCCTAGTGCCCCAAGTGTGACACCTCAAATGGTTCAAACAACATCATGAACTCTTGGAATAACCATGAGAAGAAGACATACATGTTCAAATCGGCTAGCCCTCAAAATATGTATCACTAGTGCCAATTTCTTGAACTAAAGGGGTTCTTATATAGTGTGGCTATTAGGGTTACACCATGTAACTCATGACTTTACCCATTCCTTATGCTCCATGGGTTTTAACCTCCATGGAGTATCCATGGATCACCACATGGGTTAAACCCAACATAAAGGAATCTTGGATCATAAGCCCACATATATAAGAATGAATGATTTACACAATCAATCCGCATATATTTAATTAGTCTCTTTTTGATCACTAAATTAAGTCCAAATTAATTCTTGATCAATACTAATTAAATAACATGATTTCATATTAATAGATTAGAACTTATAATATATTAATATGTCACAAAATGTCTTTTCCTCATAAACGGTCTATCCAAATGTTCCGATGCCATGCAACCCAAATGGACCATGCCGAGTCGGGTCAAGTACATACCAATTACAGTTATGGACTTAGACACTAATCCAACAGTTAAAATTATACTTCATTTCAATTCTAAAAGCTTAGATTGAGGTTTTAAGTCGTATTTAGTCAAGGATATATATATATATATATATATATATATATATATATATATATATATATATATATGAATTTCATGTTGGAATGACTCAACATAAGGAAATTCTATATATGGGTCCATTATTTGCGTTCTAAAATTCGATTATGATTACGGCATCCCTTTTCATAATCTGAATTATGAGAACTTGGCAAATAGAAGTGGAAATGTTATAGCAAAAGACTGGTTTAGTCTTTATGTGAGACATCATGACTCGTGTCCCATATGCTTCGGATATAGGATCGATTACATGTGCTATATTTATCCTTTCTAAAATTTTCCAAATGCCTGGGGCATTAAGAAGGGAAAAGGTCTAGAACTGGATATGACTAAAAGGATTAAGCAATTGTCGAGGAAAATCTAAGGTTTACCAAAGATTGGTTGCTCAAGGACAGTTGGAAGTATAGTGATAATTCTGGAAGGACCATATTGACCTAATCTGTAAGGAGGCAACTCTTGTTCAGAAGTGATAGTCAAAATGGAATCTGGAAATGTTTTAAAGTTAGAAATTATTCAATCTGTGTAAGATTAGGAAACTTAATGCAAGAAGGAGATTTCCAAGGAGCTGATCTCCTTTGGAATGCTCTGTAATGGTTGTTGTCAAGTCTTTCTGACTCTGTGCATAATCATTACAGGAGGATCAATGCATATAAGTTTAGAATCTAACAGATTTCAGTAAATGGCATGAATTTGGAATTCTTGCATTTGCAGTAAGGATTTGGGACTGTGAAAGAGGATCATTGGAGTTATGTTCAATTGATCTAATTCACAAAGTGAAGATCATAGACAAACATAGTATGCATACTTGGTGTATGGCATGACTAGTGTTTAGAAAACATAGTGTACATGCTTGGAGCATGGGACAACTATTGTTTTAAATTCAAGAATAAAGTTGATAGCTGAAACAGTATACAATGAATAATGTGTAATCATATGGTGATAAATAAAAGGTGTTTTATTTATGTTCATAGGTTTTGATACCATATTAGATTCTATTATTATTGTGTTTCATTTTGCATGTTTTGACTTCCAGAATAACTAGGTCGTTCTTCCTGATTGACTAAGTTATTCAAACTATCCACAGTCGGTCATATGTTGGAAGTAGATATGAATCAAGACTGTCATGGGTTGGCTTGTAGAGGTCTAAGATGTTAGACAAGGGGCTACAACACTCATGAGTGCTCATAAGTTCTGAGTATTGGATTCAACCCGCGCTCATTGGAATCACTTCATGGATTTTATCACGAGTGATCATGAGACGATAATATCTTATATTCTTCAAACCTAGAGATATGAGTTGTTACTATGAGTTGGTTGTACATTGATTGCACGAAAACGCATTCGGTAACTCGGTGTTATAAAACGTGCCTTTGTGTATGATTCAACAAGTAGTAGAACAAGCCATATGAGTCGAAGTTTATCCATTCCTTTTACCTTCGGGATAAAAGCGATATCTGTGGGCCCCTCGATGATTTGATGATGACAAATGGAAGTGCTCGGCCGAGCCAGGACTGATTTGATTTGTTCAATTAGTCAGTCGTCATAAATCAGAAATCGGGAAACAACAAAAGGACAGAGAGAATGATTATAATCCATGTCTCAGTCCATATGATATCTAGAATGGAGGAATATATGATCCCTTATCTAATGGACAAGTCATTAACAAAGGTTAGAGTTCATCTACAAGGTCAGAGTTCGACATCGGCTTTTGAGAGCTACGATTGCCAGTTGGTTCCTGAAGTCATACGCAATAATAGTTTTAGACTTATCCAAGTGGGAGACTGTTGGATTAGTGTCTAAGTCCATAACTGTAATTGGTATGTACTTGACCCGACTCGACATGGTCCATTTGGGTTGCATGGCATCGGAACATTTGGATAGACCGTTTATGAGGAAAAGACATTTTGTGACATATTAATATATTATAAGTTCTAATATATTAATATGAAATCATGTTATTTAATTAGCATTGATCAAGAATTAATTTGGACTTAATTTAGTGATCAAAAAGAGACTAATTAAATATATGGGGATTGATTGTGTAAATCATTCATTCTTATATATGTGGGCTTATGATCCAAGATTCCTTTATGTTGGGTTTAACCCATGTGGTGATCCATGGATACTCCATGGAGGTTAAAACCCATGGAGCATAAGGAATGGGTAAAGTCATGAGTTACATGGTGTAACCCTAATAGCCACACTATATAAGAACCCCTTTAGTTCAAGAAATTGGCACTAGTGATACATATTTTGAGGGCTAGCCGATTTGAACATGTATGTCTTCTTCTCATGGTTATTCCAAGAGTTCATGATGCTGTGTTAACCATTTGAGGTGTCACACTTGGGGCACTAGGCTCTCAAGCTTCACGGAGTCAAGCAACAACAACAAGGTATGTATTCTATCTATTTTAGTATCCTAGTATCAATGTTTTGGTATGCTAGAGTAGGATAATACCTTGGATAATCATATTTGCATGTATAATAGAGAAAACATTGATCCAAGGTATTTAGGGTTGCATGTACACTTAGGAGTGTTAGAATGCTCATAACCCATCAACCTTCGCAATAGACTGAGTAGAAATGGGCTCCGAGACCATAGGTTCCAAGACCATCCGTTGCGAAGTCACAACAATGTCTTTAGTTTCCTTTTGAACTTGTTCAGACCTCTGAATCTCCGAAACAGAGTGAGAGTTTGAATCCTCTTGAGCAATAGGAGAAGGAGATCGTGGTTTGTGAGCACCCTTCTTAATCTTCTTTTTTCAGAGTTTGAGTTGGCTCAGAAGGTCCAAATTTTTCCTTTCGCTTTCCACCCTTATTGGGCTTGTTCCCTTCTTCAAGAACCCTTCGCAAATATTCGGGCATAAGACGAGGTCCTGAGGCAGGCTTCTTCCAATACTCGTTGATTATCATATTTTCCACCGGAACATTGAGTAGCATGGCTTCCAGAATAGATCCAACAAACTCGAATTTAGTGGGATCGGACACAATAAAGTTGGAAGTGTGAAAAATAGGAATAGCTGCCATCACAGGAGCATCTGTCATTGGAATGTTGAGGCGAGTGATAGCCCTCTTGACAATAACTGACCAAAATCGAGCTCAAGAAATCTCTGAGTGCCTGGTTGTGGAGAGGGTGCTCTGAACTAGCTATGCCCAAAGGATTGAACCATAATCCAGGTTAATCCCAGAGTATAACCCGTAGATGATAGTGTAGAAAAGGTTGTTGGCACTATCCGAACCTGTAACCCACTCTAAGAATCTTTTAAATAGAAGAGTGAAAAGCCCATTCCACATAGGAGTAAGGTTGGGCTTCTTGAACTTTGATAGGAGAGATAGGTTTCCCAAATAACCCATTTGGTAGAACATCTCCAGAATTAAAGATGAAGAAACTGATTCCTGATCGACCAAGCCCTCTGTTGAAGAAAACCCAAGCACCCTGCTAAATCGGGCCTTGAAGATGGAGGATTTTTGGGAATCAACCTCAAATATTATCACGACTTCACTTTGTTGGTAGCTTGCAGTGGAGAATGACTTAGACAGATGAACCAATGGGACATTCTCCGCCATCGTTTGGGCTTGATCCAATTGAGAGTAACAGAGACACTCGATCAAAGGCTTGATTGATTCAGCGTACTTGGATGAATTGAGATCCAGGATGAGGTTTTGTTTAGGTTTGATGTTCAGCATAATCGATGAAGCAGTTTATTCAAAGACGGATGGAGTTTCAGAGGAGTTAGCCATGGAAACCGTTGGAGAAGATGATGAACAGTGCAGAGAGAAAGAGGTATTTTCGTCGGAGAGTTTGAATACTTTGATAGCTGTGAGAGAAAGGCAAGCATCAATTTTCCTATTATATGGGTATAAGTAGAGAGAGAAAATCACGATTGACGTTTCCATATCTCGATAAAAGCGCCTAGAAAGGCGTAACAATTGTTCGTGTCAGGCGGCGTAACTGACAGGCGTGACGTTAGGGTATTTGAAAAGAATGCGCCTTTTTGAATTCGTATCCCTAGAAATCCACTGTTTCAGTTCTGCACATTCATAATCAAGCATCAAATAGTCATAACTTGTTCTCGGAATTGAAAATACCCATTCGGAATTATGAAACCAGACTTATGAAAAATCATGAGGATTTTTGTGCGAGAGTGTGTCAAAGAAAAAGAAATAAAACAAATTATATCTAGGAATCTGTGATATCAGTTATAAATCAACATAAAAATAGTTTGATCCCGGGCAACGATCTCTTCCTTCGGAGTCAAGAGAGACTCAGAAGTGTCTGTGTGGAATCCCGTTGAATTACGATCATCTGTTTGTTGAGAAACAGTGAAAGGTTTCTTCTCATTTAGGCTTTATAGGGTGGCTTAAGCTTCAACCAAATTCCGAATCTCAACATGAGTCCGACAGTCTGGAAGAAATACTTGTCTGATCAATGTAGTCATAATAACAAGTATGCTTTGGAATTATTTAAGTGGCTGAATAGTGTAGGTATCTCAAGAAAAATAAAAACTTGATCTTTTGGGAAGAAAAGTCTTGGGTTGAGAGCTTTTCGTAAAGATCAGTCAAAATAAAAAAAAATGATATTTCAAACATACAGGGTACGAACCATAAAGGTTTTACTCGTCAATTTAGTGGTGCAAGTATCTAGAACTCATTAATTGTTCACCGTCCATTCTTAAATTGGTTTCGGATTTTGGGTTTCACTCAATTCGTGGTGATAACGAATTTAAGATCACAAACACAGATGTTGGGTAACCATAAACCTCAGTGGTAATTGTTGAGAATCTCGAGGGTTACATTTCTGGAAGTGAAAAGTATGGAGAAATAATGGAGGTGGTTCCGAAGATAAAATGTACCTCTGCTATATAGGACTGACAAAGCAGTGAACTCATAAATCAGTTGAGAAGAGTAAGGTAGCTCAATGACTTATGTGAATTTATATCC
The DNA here is from genome assembly GCF_052849685.1 of Lactuca virosa. Classification (NCBI taxonomy): domain Eukaryota; kingdom Viridiplantae; phylum Streptophyta; class Magnoliopsida; order Asterales; family Asteraceae; genus Lactuca; species Lactuca virosa. Next base: position 3,187,025 of record NC_136428.1, on the reverse strand, counting down.
TATTTGGGAAGAAACTATTGGTGTTATCGATTCAGTAAGGCTTCAAACATAGAGTCTCATAGGCTTTGGGCAACATGTAGCAGCATGCTTCTAGGGACACTTAACTAGTGCAAAGGATTCGGAATTACGAACCTTTCCCCATCATTCTGATTCAAAAGCATAATGAATATATACCTGTATCCAAAATACATGTTGAAAATATCACACAAAATAATAATAAATAAAAATTAAAAAAAAATATATTTTTGGTAATTTTGAGTTTTTCTGAAAAATATAAAATTGAAATAAAGTAATTGTTTTTGTGTTTTTGGATTTTTCTGAAAAATAAATAAAAACAAAAAAATAAAGAAAATATTTTTGTGTTTCTTTATTTTTCGGAAAAGGGAATAAAAATAGAAAAATAAACTCAAAAACAAAAATGTACAGTAACTTCCGAATCAGTCGGAAAATACTTAATATACAAAGGATACAAAAACTTTCGAACCTTTAGATGAACAATGGACTTCGAGTCGTTCCGAGGGTTCGCAACCATTCGGAACTTGAAGTATAGATTCCGAATCATTCCGAGGGCTCGGAGCGGTTCAGAGAAAGAACACTCCTTTACTTTACTACTAGCCATTTGATATGAACAATTATCTTTTGGAAAAGTACCAGAAGAGAGCTCGTCAAGAGAAATTTGATGTGGTGAAGTCCCTCATGGCTTGGAAGATGAAAGAGGGAGAGTCTGTCTGCAATCATGTGCAGAGAATGCAAAGATATGTGGAGTGCCTTGTCAAGCTCAATGGGCACTTTGACGAGGAGTTTGCCATTGACATGGTCTTAAACTCCTTACCACGTTGTTATGATCAGTTTATATTAGCTTATCATTTGAACAACACAGAAACCACATTGGCCCAACTACACAACTTGCTACAGACTTCTGAGTCGGGATTGAAGGGAAAAAGTTTGGCCCCTTATACGCTCCCGTTCTCGCCATTGAAAAGGGAAAAAGGGAAGAAAAGGAAGGCTGCTCTGAAAGCTAACAAGAAGAATAAAGCCCATGCAGGATCATCAAGCAATGGGCCAAAAGCAAAGCCCAACTCAGACATTCCAACTGTTAGTGACCCCAAAGAGGCCACTTGTTACTATTATAACGACAAGGGCCATTGGAAGCGGACTTGCCCAAAATACTTGCAAGACATCAAGGATGGAAAGGTGAAGCCATCTTCAATAGGTATATACATTATTACAACTAATAACTCACCATCTACTCATTCTTGGGTCCTTGATATAGGATGTGGTTTTCACATTTGTTCTGATTTGTACGGGCTAAAAGAAAGTGAGGAGATGGAGCATGGGAAAATGAATCTGATTGTGGGCAATAGGCGATCTTCTCCTATGACCAAGATTTGGACTTATCAGCTTGTGCTTAGTAATGATGTTAACTTTTATCTTAAACATGGGAAGTCTGAGTACGAGTCCTATAGTGTAAAGAAGATCGTAGGTTTGAAGGTCGGATTACCTGTGGAAACTAAAGATTTTCCGAACATTCACTTCAAAGGATATCGGGGTTCGAATCATGTGCTTCATGAGTTTACTCTGGCAGATTTGCCTTTCATGAATCCATATGATTGGATTTCGTTATTCAACATAATTGAAAAGGATGTGATTAAATACGAGCCTATTTTCAACCATCTGAGGAAGATGATTAAATGTTACATCGTAGAGATTGCGAAGATGGATATTGAGGTTGCCTCAGTTCTGAATAAATGACCTATAGTCAAACGATTCGAAGAACCTGAAGACATCCAAGATCTGCTAGGGGGATTGATCAACAAAGAATATTGGAGCATCGTGAATAAGAAGAAGGAGTTTGCAATTCTGAAAAATTGTGTGTTCTTTTTAAGGGGCAAACACTTGTATTGCACAAGTGTTATGAATTAAATTCTTGCAAGGGATAAAGCGAACAAGGCAAACCCGGCTTCTGATTTAAAATGTGTGTCGGATATGATTCAGTGGTATCTGGCTGTCAGGGCATCCCTTTTAAAAATAATGCCTATGGTTTTTGCAGCGTAAAGACAACAACGAAGACTCTCTTCAGATTTGACACAAATGGGGAGATTGTTAGGTCTAATATTTTGTTGTGTCAAATGTATGTTGTTAGATTCTGAAATGTGCCTTTCCATGTTCGGAACTGATGTTTGTCTTTGTCTATATATACAGTGCATGTAACTTTTAGGGTTACAACTTTTGAAGCAAGTAGAGAGTAGTTCCTCCTTAAGAACTATTCTATTCCTGTGAATAATAACCATCCGAAACACTTTTGATCAATATTGTTTCTCGTCTTTAATTCATATTGCAAATATAGAATCTATCAAACTTTATTGTTCTCACAAGGAGCAAGAGCCATAACATACTACCCAATCCTATTCGGACACTCTGAGCTGATATACCCAAACTGATTGCATCTAAATCATAGCTTCGACGGCTCCTTACAATCGTTATTGAATTGTCCCGACTTTCCACACTAGTAACACACCATCTTTCCTACCCTACACTCCCCCATGTGATTCTTCCCACACTTTGTGTAACGTCCCAAAAATATGGTCCAAAAATTTACATTTTTAATTTAATAAAAATAGTATTCCAAAGACATCATCAATACAACCCAAATAAAATAAGTGTATCAAACATCATCGCCAATCAGAGTAATCACAAAAGTGGAACTATGTGGAGTGTGCAATGCAGTCATCCCGAGCTCTTCCTTGGAACCCAGAAGTACCTGAAACATAAACTGAAAATTGTAAGCACAAAGCTTAGTGAGTTCCTCAAACTACCCAGTACCATAGATAATAAACCACATACTAGGCCCCCGCCCTCCATCGAGCCCTGCCCGGTATCAATTCCCACTCAGCTTCGGGCCCCGCCCGACTTTGAGCCTCGCTCAGTATACAAATATATTATTCTTAGGCCCTGCCTGACACCGGGCCCCGCCGACTATACACATAGACATAAATCACATAATCATACTAACACATACAATGATCATAAACAATAGCATACGATACAGTCATCCGGCCTCGCTCGGCATCGAGTCTCGCTCACTATACATAGCACCACATATCACATGGAAGGGTCACACAGATTCCTAGCATCCTAACACAAATAACAAGGGCTAGCATTGGTGCCTTAGATCCGCTAACCCAATGAGGAAACTCACCTCGACTGCTGAATCACACAACTGAATCTTTTGCTGCTGTCCGACGAATCCCCGAGCTATCAAAAACCAAATAGCATCTAATTAACAATGGGAATGTAGTCTATACCCATCAATTCATACTTAGGTTAAAAATACCATTTTACCCCTTACGTAGTTTGGACAAAGACTTAGGCCCAAACCTATAATCCAAAAGCCCAATATCTAATTAACCATTTGAGGCCCATACTTGGCCCAATTTTCGAATTGGGCCCAAACCCTTACATGGGCCTTACTTAAAGCCTACCCACTCTCCTAGCCTAAAACACTTGCACTCAGATGGACCAACCACGAAGCCCAAAACATAAAACCAAATAGACTTAGTACGCGGGGCGTACTCAGCCGTACACTAAGCGTACACGCTAAATGGCTTGTACGTCGCGCGTACTCACCCATTAAGCCAAAATCCACATTAAGGACTTAAGAACAGAAGTCCAAACCACAAATCTAACCCCTAATAAGCGTCTAGAACCATAAAGTCACTGACTTGGTGACTTTGCATGCCCCAAAAAGACCCAACTTCAAGATATAGAATTTTAGTTTCACTAAATGGACATAATCTCATGCATGGGTGATTCTAAACCCTAAAGGTGCCTACTTTATGTACTTTGAACCTCAGAAACACCAAGAGTGGAAACTCATAGCTCCCGGAGTGGTGTCAAACAACTATATCTCAATCATGGGGCCAAAAAGGGTCCAAAACTCATATAGACTATATCTAAGCTTCTAATGAACAAGATCATTGCTTTTTACCTCAAACAATATGGAAATGGAGTAGAGAATCAGGATCCACAAGCTCTTCCTTGATCAGCCACCTTGCACCAAACTCCTTCTTCTTGATAATGGACCAAAACACACCAAAAAGCACACAATGAGCTCAAAAACACAAAGGAAGGTCTAGGGTTTCGAATATAAGGCGATAAGGTCAGTGGAGGCTGAGAAATGAGGGTAACATGAGCCATAAATGTGATTATATACTGTCCAATCATGAGTATTAGGTTTTCACTATATGACACGTACGCCCCGCATACGTGTCCAGAGTCTCGATCCTACCTCGCGTGAGTATGCTAAGCGTACCATGTGGTACGCCCCGCGTACTTTCTTTACATCTTGTACACTAAGTGTACCATGTGGTACGCCCCGCGTACTACATAAGGACCAAAAATGAAACTTTTCAACAATGAAGGGCAATAATGAATCATACCAGGATTCAAGTGTTACAATTCTCCCCCACTTGAATCATACTTCGTCCTCGAAGTCCGCTGCCCCGAACAACTCCGGATAGTGCTCTGTTATCTCATCCTAGGGCTACCAAGTCCACTCCGATCCCTTGCAGTGCCTCCATTGCACCTTCACCTTCTCAATAAGCTTGTTCCTCAAGGTTTTCGTCTTCTGATCCAAAATTTCCACCGGTCTCTCAATATAATTCAGGCGGTCATCCACCTGAATATCCTCCAATGGTACCACTACGGAATCATCCACTAAGCACTTCTACAGTTGAGAGACGTGGAACGTGCTATGAATCTGACTAAGCTCGTCTGGAAGATCCAAGCGATAAGTAACCCGGCCGACCCGAGCCAAAATCCTGAATGGACTAATATACCTGGGGCCCAACTTGCCCCGTTTCCTGAACCGGATGATACCTTTCCAAGGTGACACCTTAAGGAGACCCATATCCCCCACCTGGAACTCTAAGTCTGACTGGCGCTTATCGGCATAACTCTTCTTCCGACTCTGAGCTATCTGGAGCCTGCTCCGAACTAGCTGAATTAGCTCAGTGGTCTTGAGTACCATCACGGTACTTCCCATAACCTGCTGACTAACCTCGACCCAACAAATCGGGGTCCTGCATTTCCTCCCGTAGAGCATATCAAAAGGAGGTCGATCAATGCTGGTGTGATAACTGTTGTTATACGAAGATTCTGCTAACGGAAGATACGTATCCCAACTCCCTCCAAAGTCCAACACACACGCTCACAAGATATCCTCAAGGGTCTGAATAAGCCGCTCACTATGACCATCGGTTTGCGGATGGAATGTTGTGCTTAAGTGTAGACGAGTGCCCAACTCGTCATGAAACTTCTTCCATAACCTGGAAGTAAACCTGACATCTCTGTCAGAAACCACCGATACCGGCACCACATGACGTGTCACAACCTCCCTAATATAAACCTCAGCTAACTTCTCTGCAAAAAAATTCTCCTGAACCAAAATGAAATGCGGGCTCTTGGTCAAACGATCCATGATGACCCATATCGAATCCACTCCGCGCACAGTCCTGGGAAGCTTCACGATAAGATCCATGGTGATGTCCTCCCATTTCCCTACGAGAATCTCCAACGACTGAATCTTGTCGTGAGGTCGCTGATGCTCGGCCTTGACCTTACTGTAGGTCAATCACTGCTCCACATACCATGCCACATCCGGCTTCATGCAGGGCCACCGATAATCAGGACGAAGATCCTTATACATCTTCGTCGCCTCGGGATGAATTGAGAACCTCGACTTGTGAGCCTCATCCATCAGAATCTGACGTACACCACCCCAATACGGAACCCAAACTCGCCGATGTAGAGTCAGCAATCCACGACTATCATAATCGAAGGAATCCACCTGACCCACAATGCGCTCACTCTTTCGGTGCTCTTCCTTCATTGCCTCGACATGTGCCTCACAAATCTGCTCTAACAATGGGGTAATCACGGCCATCCTCAAACACATGTCTCTAATCAGAGCCACGACCGCCTTGTGCCTGATAGTATCGACCACCACATTCGCCTTCCCTGGGTGATAAAGGTTCTCGCAATCATAATCCTTCACCACACCTAACCATCGACGCCGCCTCATATTCAGATTCGGTTGATCCATCAAATACTTCAAGCTCTTGTGATCCGTGTAAATAGTACAACGAAACCCATATAGGTAATGCCACCAAATCTTGAGGATAAAAACCACGGCCCCCAACTCCAAATCATGTGTCGGATAATTCGCCTAATATAACCGTCTTCTTTGTCAATCGGGTCAATGGAACAGCTATCTTGGAGAAATCCTGGATGAATCTTCGATAATAACCCGCTAAACCAAGAAAACTCTAAATATGAGATGGAGACCTCGGAACCTCCCACTACATCACGACCTCAACCTTGGCCGTATCGACCAGAATACCATTCTGGTTGACAAGGTGCCCCAGAAACTGCACCTCGCGCAACCAAACCTAGCACTTGGAGAACTTTCCGAAAAGTCTCTCCCTCCTCAATGTCTCCAGCACTTCCCTCAAGTGCTCCTCATGTTGCTCTATGTCTTTGAATAAACCAAGATATCATCGATGAATACAATCACTGACCGATCCAACATCGGTCTGCACACACGGTTCATGAGATCCATGAACGCGACTGGAGCATTGGTGAGCCCAAAAGGCATCACCACGAACTCGTAATGACCATAACGAGTCCATAAAGCTTTCTTCTTCACATCCTCATCCCTAACACACATCTGATGATAACCCGATCACAAATCAATCTTTGAGAACCAAGATTCACCGTGAAGCTGATCAAAAATATCATCAATCCTCGGGAGTGGATAACGGTTCTTCACCATTACCTTATTAAGCTCCCGGTAGTCGATGCACATATGATGAGACCCAACCTTCTTCTTCACGAACAAGATCGGTGCTCCTAAAGGAAAACTTCTCGGTTGAATAAACCAATTGTCTAATAGCTCCTGCAACTGTGTAGACAACTCCTATATCTCGGGAGGAGCCAACCGATACGGTGTTTTGGCTATCGGAGCCGCACCTGGTACCAGATCAATCCTGAACTCCTCCCGTCTCTCCGAGGCACCCCAGGCAATTCCTCCGAAAACACATCCGGGTAATCCGGCACAAACGACACATCATCCACGGTCGCCTTAACCATATCCCAGGTATCCATGACATAGGCGACATAACCGGAACAACCCTGTTGAAAATAGTGTATGGCCCTTGCTGCTCAACACAAAACTGGCCCACACTGAGATATCTCTCAATGAACCACTAACTCTCCCCCACTCGAGGTCCGAACTGTCACACCCCAAAACCGGAACGGCGGAATCGTTCGGGGGTGGAGGATGTCATGTTTAGTATCACGAGATATGTATATGGTAAGCAAGTAAAGAACAACCATTTCATTTCAAAAGAAAGTGTTTACAATGTGTGTGTTCACAAAACATAGAATTTGTAAACAAATAACAAAACAAGACTTGAAGCTATAATGCTCCATCTTCTGAATTCCCAACACGAGCACCTGTCTAATAGTCTCCTGAGAATACAAGTTATTTGAAAGAGTTGGTCAGCAATTAAGCTGGTGAGTTCATAAGATTTTAGTGATGTGAGTAAGTTGTAAAGTGTTGTTGAAAATGTATATGTAAAAATGGTGTAAGTTGTAAGTTCTGTTTTGAAAAGTTCGCCTGTTCCTCTAGAAAATCATATATTTCCTACTTTGATGGAAGTTTAAGTAAAATGACACTACAACCCATTCTATGGGTACTAAGTGGGTACAAGTTATATAAGACTCAGAGTAAACAAACAATCAATTGTGCGCATCTGCCTCAAACTCACAACCAAACGAGGAACATAAATTAAGGCGGATAGCACACATCCCATTGTTTGTTAGATCGTCATCATATATAACCCTGGTGTATTCACTTGTTACTCATGGAGTTAGTTGTGATGGTTCCTTTGTATCTAATGAAAAGTTCTTTAAGAAAACCCTTATTTTTTATAATAAAGTGGTGACCACAGTGACTACTTTTATAACAGCTTAGTTTATATTGATAGATATAATCTAATATCGGATAGAAAGTTAATTGAGTGAATCTGCCCTAAGCCCACAACCAAACAAGGAACAGGAAGTAAGGCGGAAAGCACACATCCAACTACCTACTGGGTATTAGTTTTATATATAAACATGATGTATAAACTAAGGTATTATAGAGTTACTCACCTAAGGTCTTTTAATTTGAACTGGTTTAATAAAATGGATTAAACCCTTTACTAGGAAGTTTCTAGTTTTGTATACCAAAAGTACTGATTTTGGAAAGTGTGTTTTGTACTGGAAAAACTGTGCTTTGACTCTGTGTCCTATAACCTGACCCATACCTGGTACCCTTATGATGACTTGATGTATACTAATCATACATATATATAGAATCAGGTAGAAAATAGATTGGGTGAATTCGTTCCAAGCCCACAACCAAACAAGGAACAGGAAAAGAAGCGGAGAGCACACATCCTTTATGAAAGTGATGGGAAATGTAAGTACACAGTTGTCGTTTATAATGACATGCGGATGTACTAATAACCGAAAAACATATTTGTTTTATTACGGTTATAATGTGAAGGCTAGAACCCCTACTAAACGCTCTCCATGTCAAGAGATTAAGGGAACCAAACGCGACCTCTGCAAATTCTTGCAAGCCGTGTAATTCACATTAAAGTATATGATCATGTATACCCAATATAACTATCACCTTTTGTTTAAAACAATGAGTTAGTGATTCATTGGTATAATCAGATCCGATATGTGTTCTCATGCTATAGCAACCTAACTTGTTTGTTTTGTACTGTATATTTTACGTTCTCTTTGTATGGTATTGTTTGATTCTCTTCACTATCTGTTCTGTATGGTATTGACTCTTTGTGAGCTTCATTGTACTAGAAGTAATGAATAGAATTCTCCTAAACTATACCTATTATAGCTTACTAATGTTCTACTTGGACTGTTACTGGAAAGACTCGTTTATCTACTAAGTTATGTTTGTACTTTAAAAAAACAAAGTTTTGTATAACTAGAAAGTAACATAACTTTAAAAGAGTTTTTGAAATGTTTTGACAACTTATAAATAACATAAGTAACATTTTGAAAGATGTTTATAACAAACATTTACACAATTTTCATTGTGTTCAACTTGTATCCCTCCCCCCCTTAAATAGTTAAAACAATTAAAAGATTCATTACGGGGTATGAACTCACCTGATGTGGGTGATTCAAACGGGTATGCGTGTACGTATGAGAAGTTCCGCGAATGAAGTCCCGAGACTTAACGAGTCCTAAATGACATATAATAGCATATATTGACGTAAATATAGGGTTTAGAAGCAACCAAATGCAAGAAAACACCTCACGGGACTAGGAAACACCTTGGCCAAGTGTTGGAATCACATGTGATTCAAACTAAGGGAGTGTGCGGCTACTTAAAGGAGTGTGCGGCCACGGGTGTGCGGACAGTGGAGTGTGCGGCCTCACACTCATGGTAAAGTGTGCTCAAAACGTTTTCCAAATGGTGGGGAGGCTTGTAGGGCTGATGCTCATCAAGTGTTGAAGCTAGAAAGGCACTTTGGAAGCCCTAAAGCACCAAACAAAGGGGTGTGCGGTCACATGAGTGTGTGCGGCCGCACACTCCATGATGAACATGTTTTGGACATTTTCTAAGGCTCTTATCTAGTAGGTAACAAGCTTGGGGAGTGGTATTTACAGTATACAAGCCTTTAGGGGTGTTTTGGTGGTGTTTTTGAGGGTGTTTGAAGGGTGTACGGCCACATGAGTGTGTGCGGCCGCACACACCATAAGGTCACATGTTCTGGGCATTTCTAAGAACTTAAACAAGTGTTGTTAACAAGTTTCAAGCATTGGGAAGAAGTACTTACGATCCGGAAGCTCGGGAAGGCTCAAAATCGCCAAGAACAAGTGTGTGTTCTTGGTGTTCTTGGTGAAATGGATGAAGATTTGAAGATCTAACCAAAACACGATTTTAAATTAATGAAATCAAAGGTTGTAACTAGTTTATGAAGATTAGCAACAAACCAAAGGAAGAACACTTAGATTCTTGAAGATTTAGGCTGAAAATCGGGTGGTAGTTGAGAGCAAAATCGAGTTCTAAGCTTGGGAGGGTGAAAAATGATTAAAGGAGGCTGAGTTCTACACTTATGCCCGTGAGTGTGCTGCCAGGAGAGGGGTATGCGGCCGCACACCCATGTGTATGGCCGTACACTCCTTGTGTTGGAGTGTAAGGCCCGGTTTTGATGCTAAAAGCGCACGCGATCCTTTTCTATGTTCAATGCTTGAATGTACTAACCTTTGGACCTTTAAATGGACTCTAAACAAGGCTAAATGATAGAAGACATGAGTTTGACACTCAGCTGAGTTGACTGGCTGAGCTTTACCAGGCAAAATTTTAAAAATTTTCGGGTTGTCACATCATCCCCCCGTTAGAGGGAATTTCGTCCCGAAATTAGCCTTCTTAGACGTACTACTGGGGTTGCGCTCCTCTGGTTGGCAGAATACTCACTCGTAGACCTGGAAACTTTGCTCTTCTGTTCATGATAGGATTCGTACTTGGTCCATCTATCATTACCTCGTGTATACAAGTCGTATATAATTAGGGTTAGTAAGACGGTTGGATGTGCGTCTCTGCCCCAGGTCCACAACCAAACAAGGAACAGGAGATAGGGCGGAAACACATATACTGAATCTGCGTAATCATTATCATATACCACCCTCGCGTATACACTGAATAGTGAGAGGTGGGCTGTATTCGTCCATTGCCTCTGTGCTCGAACTTGGTCTGCTGGACGAGTGGTATTTCGTGATGGTCTACGGAAATCTGACGATAAGGCTTCGGAGGGCATAGTACTCTTCGCACGAGTACTTCGGGGGTTTTAGAATACGAAAGATAAAATTTAGGTTTAGGTCGGACCTTCGATACGAATGACGAAAGTTTTGAGAAATTGCCGATCGAGGCGATAGAAACATATGAACTCAGTATGGTGAGGACCACGCCAACTCATGGCGAATGAAAACAACGGACTCCTTATTGAACAAAGTTTTGGTCAAATGAAAGAAACGTCCGATATACGACGATGTATCCCTTGTATGCTCAATACTGTACTCCTAGTATGTTCGACAATGTACTCTTGTAAATGTTCCCGTGTTTCCTGTTTTCTTTTTGAAGTTAACACTCCTACGTATCGTACCGCTATGTGCGCATACATACAAACAAAAGTGCTCTACTAACTGGTGGGGATACTTTATATCATAATCCTCTTTGGTACCACTACGATCGCCTACCATATACAAGTTATGAATATTTAAGATGAACGAGGCAGTCGACTGAGTAACTCTTCCTGAAATCCTCAACCAATTAAGGAATGAGGACCTAAACGGAGTCACTCACTCTTAGTCTGCAACATCTTAGTTGCGCACAACCCTGGTGTATATGGTAAGCCATAATAGCTTCTCTAAGGGATCTTTTAGTTCTCTTGAATACTGTGACCTATTTCAACATGTGAGTTATTATAATTAATTTTAAATGTTATCCCCTGAATTTTAATCTTATATGAATATAAATTAATTTTAAAAGTAATTACTATCTCGAAAACGTACCGCTACTTGTTGACGATTCCGGGGTAGATTCTCCTGCGGTGATCATCAGAATGCGTCCATCCGCGCCTGAGTTCCTTTGTATCGGGCAGTCCCTCTGAAAATGTCCAGCCTCACCACAGCCATAGCAGGCTTGGTTTTCTTCAGCTCCGAAGACTTGGGAGATCGGTTGAGCCGGTGCTTTGCAGAAACGGACTGCGTGTCCCTTTCTGTGGCAGTTCAGACACTGCATTTCCCGGCATACTCCGGTGTGGTGAAAGTTGCACTTTCCACACTTCGGAAGGTTTCCAGCATATCGACTGGCAGGTGCTGAAGCAGTAGGCGTCGTAGCGGCGTACATAGTAGTCGCTCGTTGCTCTTGCTGGGTGTCTTGTGTTGTTCGCTTTTTCTTCCTCTTGTTCCCCGACTTTTGATTATATTCTTCTTCTCTTGATGGCTCGGGAATAGGGACTTTTACGCCATGGCAGACTCCATGGTCGATGAGTCGCTGAGCCAGGCGTTTAGCACTATCGAACGTGGCTGGGTTAGAAGACAACACATTTCCTTGGGTCGGAGCAGTCAGACCCCAAATGTATCTTTCTATCTTCTTGCTCTCCGAGGTAATCATCCCGGGGCATAGAGTTGCTAGTTCGCTGAACCGGTCAGTGTAGGTCACTATGTCTGAGCCGACCATAGTGAGATCCCACAGCTCTTGTTCCAGTTTTTGAATCTCACCTAACGGGTAGTATTCCTCCCGCATTAACTCTTTTAGGTTTTCCCAACCTATTGAGTTAGCCACTGATAGGGTCAGTTACTTAACATGGTGTTTCCACCATGTTAGGGCCTTGCCAGAGAAGGTGCAGGCAGTAAACTTCACTTTGCTTCCTTCTGGGCATAAACAGATTTCGAATATCGACTCTGTTTTCTCGAACCATTGCATGAGGGCAATGACTGCTTCAGTCCCATTAAAAGTTAATGGCTGGCATTTGGTGAAGTCCTTGTAGGAGAACTCTCTCGAGCGCACGAGGACCTCACCTCGAGTAGAATCAGTAGGTGTTCCACCTCCGCTGGTACTGATGAAGTGATATTGAGCCATGGCTGTTGCCACAGCCGCGGCCACTGCACCGTTTATAGCTGCCGTATCTATTTGCGAAGGAGGCAGCGTTGGAGTTATCGGAGTAGTGCGTCTGTTAGATCTGCGAGGAGGCATCTTTGCTAAAAGAATACAAAGATGAGACGGAATAAGTCTAAAGCAATGGACACAAGACGAAAGCTGAAAAGACAAGGTTATCCTAGTTCTGGATGTATCGGGTCCTGACTTCCACAGGGTTCTAGAAACAATTCATAAATGAGTCTATACCTAATAAACTCTATGAATTGAAATAACTATCCTCGAATGAATATCTTTTTCCTGAATAACTGTTACCAGCTGCATGTAAGAAAATAATCTTAACAAATAATGTGAGCAGTGTTTCCACTCGCTCATTAAATTAACCAGATTATTATTTATTAGCGTGACGTGTAAGACGTTTTGGTTACTTCGGCTGATACCTGTTTGCAAACTTCTCATGAACTTGTTCTTGTTCCTCCTGGACTCTTCTGTTGCCTACTATGAGGAAGTGGTTACATCTATCTGGGTTTGTTGTGCGAGAATGACAGTGACTAAAGAATCTATGAGCTTTAAGGTAACTTTATGGGGTGATCCTTACGGAGTCCTCCTATAATTGTACAAGGTACACAAGTTTGTATATAATTGATGATTAAATAGACCTTCGAACAAGTGATCCTACTCCAACACTACACCCTTAAGAGGAATGGATAGCGAAGCGTAGGCCACAGATTCTAAGTCTATAAGATCTTAATTATATATAAAACTTTAGGAATATGCCTTGCAAGATTATAGACTTATCTGTAAGGGTCCTTTTATGTTATCACTTAAGTTATTTATATGGACTAAAATACTCCTATAGTATTCTAACTCTGGATGTACTTGTTATGGTGTTCAGGTAAGTTTTAACACTGTTGCAACACCACATCATTCCCAAACACATGTCGGTCACATCTCGAATGAATATAGTTGATCAGGCTATATTGATCCTAGCTATGATTACACAACTGTTCAGGTTGATGACAGTGCCCAACCTTTAAATACTTTAGTTCTGTTCTCCTCGTGATACTAGTTCTATTATGTACATGTATAAGCAAGTAGGTATATTTTTATAACCTATAGTTATATTCTAAAAATATATCATTATCCAGAGAACTTTAAGCCCCATTGTATTTATAGTTGTATATCTTTTATCGGTTGATATACTTAGTTCACTATAAACAATGCTCTGATACCAATCTGTCACACCCCAAAACCGGAACGGCGGAATCGTTCGGGGGTGGAGGACGTCATGTTTAGTATCACGAGATATGTATATGGTAAGCAAGTAAAGAACAACCATTTCATTTCGAAAGAAAGTGTTTACAATGTGTGTGTTCACAAAACATAGAATTCGTAAACAAATAACAAAACAAGACTTGAAGCTATAATGCTCCATCTTCTGAATTCCCAGCACGAGCACCTGTCTAATAGTCTCCTGAGAATACAAGTTATTTGAAAGAGTTGATCAGCAATTAAGCTGGTGAGTTCATAAGATTTTAGTGATGTGAGTAAGTTGTAAAATGTTGTTGAAAATGTATATGTAAAAATGGTGTAAGTTGTAAGTTCTGTTTTGAAAAGTTCGCCTGTTCCTTTAGAAAATCATATATTTCCTACTTTGATGGAAGTTTAAGTAAAATGACACTACAACCCATTCTATGGGTACTAAGTGGGTACAAGTTATATAAGACTCAGAGTAAACAAACAATCGATTGTGCGCATCTGCCTCAAACTCACAACCAAACGAGGAACAGAAATTAAGGCGGATAGCACACATCCCATTGTTTGTTAGATCGTCATCATATATAACCCTGGTGTATTCACTTGTTACTCATGGAGTTAGTTGTGATGGTTCCTTTGTATCTAATGAAAAGTTCTTTAAGAAAACCCTTATTTCTTATAATAAAGTGGTGACCACAATGACTACTTTTATAATAGCTTAGTTTATATTGATATACATAATCTAATATCGGATAGAAAGATAATTGAGTGAATCTGCCCTAAGCCCACAACCAAACAAGGACCAGGAAGTAAGGCGGAAAGCACACATCCAACTACCTACTGGGTATTAGTTTTATATATAAACATGATGTATAAACTAAGGTATTATAGAGTTACTCATCTAAGGTCTTTTAATTAGAACTGGTTTAATAAAATGGATTAAACCCTTTACTGGGAAGTTTCTAGTTTTGTATACCAAAAGTACTGATTTTGGAAAGTGTGTTTTGTAATGGAAAAACTGTGCTTTGACTCTGTGTCCTATAACCTGACCCATACCTGGTACCCTTATGATGACTTGATGTATACTAAGCATACATATATATAGAATCGGGTAGAAAATAGATTGGGTGAATTCGTTCCAAGCCCACAACCAAACAAGGAACAAGAAATGAAGCGGAGAGCACACATCCTATTACCTGTCGAACCCTATTGGTATATATATATCCTGTGATGTATACATTAAGGAATCATAAGACTAGCATTATGTTCCTTTCTTTTAATCGTAGCCTTCTACCAAGGCATCTTCTGTTATGTGCTAGACTCGACTGTTCCGTTTGTCGTTTGTAAAAATGTATATTTTCCCTAGTTTATAACTATCTTGACTCGAAAATAGTTTGAGTTTGACTTTCAAGTGGTACTGTCACTTTATGAAAGTGATGGGAAATGTAAGTACACAGTTGTCGTTTATAATGACATGCGGATGTAATAATAACCTAAAAACATATTTGTTTTATTATGGTTATAATATGAAGGCTAGGACCCCTACTAAACGCTCTCCATGTGAAGAGATTAAGGGAACTAAACGCGACCTCTGCAAATTCTTGCAAGCCGTGTAATTCACATTAAAGTATATGATCATGTATACCCAATATAACTATCACCTTTTGTTTAAAACAATGAGTTAGTGATTCATTGGTATAATTAGATCCTGTATGTGTTCTCATGCTATAGCAACCTAACTTGTTTGTTTTGTACTGTATATTGTACGTTCTCTCTGTATGGTATTGTTTGATTCTCTTCACTATCTGTTCTGTATGGTATTGACTCTTTGTGTGCTTCATTGTACTAGAAGTAATGAATAGCATTCTCCTAAACTATACCTACTATAGCTTACTAATGTTCTACTTGGACTGTTACTGGAAAGACTCGTTGATCTACTAAGTTATGTTTGTACTTTAAAAAAACAAAGTTTTGTATAACTAGAAAGTAACATAACTTTAAAAGAGTTTTTGAAATGTTTTGACAACTTATAAATAACATAAGTAACATTTTAAAAGATGTTTATAACAAACATTTACACAATTTTCATTGTGTTCAACTTGTATCCCCCCCTTAAACAGTTAAAACTATTAAAAGATTTATTACGGGGTATGAACTCACCTGCTGTGGGTGATTCAAACGGGTATGCGTGTACGGATGAGAAGTTCCTCGAATGAAGTCGCTAGACTTAACGAGTCCTAAATGACATATAATAGCATATATTGACGTAAATATAGGGTTTAGAAGCAACCAAATGCAAGAAGACACCTCACGGGACTAGGAAACACCTTGGCCAAGTGTTTGAATCACATGTGATTCAAACTAAGGGAGTGTGCGGCCACTTAAGGAAGTGTGCGGCCATGGGTGTGCAGACAGGGGAGTGTGCGGCCTCATACTCATGGTAAAGTGTGCTCAAAACGTTTTCCAAATGGTGGGGAGGCTTGTAGGGCTGATGCTCATCAAGTGTTGAAGCTAGAAAGGCACTTTGGAAGCCCTAAAGCACCAAACAAAGGGGTGTGCGGTCACATGAGTGTGTGCGGCCGCACACTCCATGATGAACATGTTTTGGACATTTTCTAAGGCTCTTATCTAGTAGGTAACAAGCTTGGGGAGTGGTATTTACAGTATACAAGCCTTTAGGGGTGTTTTGGTGGTGTTTTTGAGGGTGTTTGAAGGGTGTACGGCCACATGAGTGTGTGCGGCCGCACACACCTTAAGGTCACAAGTTCTGGGCATTTCTAAGAACTTAAACAAGTGTTCTTAACAAGTTTCAAGCATTGGGAAGAAGTACTTACGATCCGGAAGCTCGGGAAGGCTCAAAATCACCAAGAACAAGTGTGTGTTGTTGGTGTTCTTGGTGAAATGGATGAAGATTTGAAGATCTAACCAAAACATGATTTTAAATGGATGAAATCAAAGGTTGTAACTAGTTTATGAAGATTAGCAACAAACCAAAGGAAGAACACTTAGATTCTTGAAGATTTAGGCTGAAAATCGGGTGGTAGTTGAGAGCAAAATCGAGTTCTAAGCTTGGGAGGGTGAAAAATGATTAAAGGAGGCTGAGTTCTACACTTATACCCGTGAGTGTGCTGCCAGGAGAGGGGTGTGCGGCCGCACACCCATGTATGCGGCCGCACACCAATTTGTGCGGCCGTACACTCCTTGTGTTGGAGTGTAAGGCCCGGTTTTGATGCTAAAAGCGCACACGATCCTTTTCTATGTTCAATGCTTGCTTGTACTAACCTTTGGATCTTTAAATGGACTCTAAACAAGGCTAAATGATAGCAGACATGAGTTTGACACTCAGTTGAGTTGACTGGATGAGCTTTACCAGGCAAAATTTTAAAAATTTTCAGGTTGTCACACGAACCCGTACCAACTGCTGCTCACAATCGATCACTGCCCCATTACGGCTCAACCAATCAATGCTCACGATAACCTTGTTCCCAAACAACGGAATGGGAACCAAATCCACTGGATACTGCTCACTGAACAACTGAAGAGTGCAACCCAGATGAACTCTCGCAACCCGAACAGACGTATGATCAGCAATCTTAACATCAAGAGAACAATCCCTCTCCCCCGGAGGTCCAGCAAATCTCTTGCTAAGCACAAGCGATACAAAAGATCGGGAAGCGCCCGAATCAAACAATACCAAAGCAGAAATACCGTTCACAAGGAACGATCCTAAAATAAAACACATAAACATAAGCAAGCAATTCAATATAAATAAAGAGATAAGGAGAAGATACATACCCATCACCACATCGGTAGTTGCACGCGCCTCCTCGACCATCAATTGGAAAGCCCTGATCTTCACCACACGCACGTCTGCCCGGCCCTGGCGGCCGTCAGTAATTTGAAGAGTTGCAGGAGCGGGTGCTGACACCGGTCCTGCTGCCGCCAAACTCGGACAATGGGCCTTCTTGTGGCCCCTCTGATTGCAATGAAAGCAAATCAGATCAGATCCCTGGGTGGTGGTAGCAGTTCAATATCTTCTATAATGACCGGTCTGGCCGCACTTAAAGCAACTAGAACCACCAACCATGCACGCTCCCTCATGCGACATGTCGCACTTCCCGTAGCGGCCCCGAACCCGATGGCCTCTTTGTCTAGACTCGCATACCTGGGCGCTCTTGCCCGAACCCTCA
Source organism: Lactuca virosa (assembly GCF_052849685.1). Lineage (NCBI taxonomy): Eukaryota > Viridiplantae > Streptophyta > Magnoliopsida > Asterales > Asteraceae > Lactuca > Lactuca virosa. Next base: position 3,168,839 of record NC_136428.1, on the reverse strand, counting down.
GTTCTCGGCCCAGAATCTGGCTTCCTCTTCTTGTCCATCTCTAGATCAATCTCCCTCTCCCTAGCTCGCGTTATCATATACTCCAGCGTCTTGTAGCTAGATCGGCTCACGACCTACCAAATGTCACTCCTCAACATCTCATGATATCAGTACTTCTTCATCTCCTCATCCGCTATATACTGTGGAACCAGAAGCGCCCTCTCCCTAAAAATCATGGTGATCTCAGCCACCGTCTCCGTAGTCTAGCGGAGATCCTGAAACTATCGTGCCAGCTGCTGCACCTCATCACCGGTGCAAACTCAGCTCGGAACCTATTCGAGAAATCATCCCAAGTCATCACATCAACAACATCATAACCCACTGCACGGCCTACCTCCTCCCACCAGTCTCGTGCCCTGTCTTTCAAAGGATAGGAGGCAAGCCTAATGTTTGCCTCATCAGGGCAACTGCTGGTGTGGAAGGCGTTAGCAACATCGGCTAACCACCTCTGCCTCGCTATCGGGTCCTTCTCCCCGTGATAGTCCAGTGCCCCACATGCCCAAAACTCCCTGAATGTCAAAGAACGTGATCCTACTAGTGCCACCATCTCAGAGTGAAACGAGCTCAACCGCTCATCCAGAATCTCTGGAATGCCCTCCCTGACCATGCCAAATGTCACAGGAGTCTGCTCAAGAATGCAACGAGTAATCCTAGACGAGATGAACTCCCTAGTCTGATCATCTAGCTGCCCGACTCCAGATCCAGAGCCCGAGCCCTCCCCAGCAACAGAACTACCAACACGTCTGCCTCACACAGTCACCATACTGAAAATAGACCAGATAACCATCAAAATGCACATCAACATATATATATCGGGGAATCACAAACTCTACAAGCTTCCTGGTTTGCTCGTAGCTCTCCTTGAATTGAGTATGGATCCTCTGCTTCTAGTAGTACGGACCCATACTACCTTCCACACCTATTCGTACTTTCCTCAAGGATTGCCTTGACCCCACCAAGTCACTTATATCCATACAAGCTTCCCTCAGAGATAAGGCTCCCAACACTAGATCTCATCCTAGGTTTTCCTAGGGAAAACTCCATACCACTCTCCGCCATCAGCTGCAGAAAGAACCGCCGCTAACTCTTCCTAACTGGATCACGAATACAATTAAATACCACTAAAACCATATAGTTATTTGAATGAAAGGTCTCACACTACAACGATTCGATTCAAACATGACTTGCGCAATAGAGTTAAAACCTAACCTTCTAAAATTATTTAGTTCCCATAATATGTAACTTAACATATTCGCTTACTAGTTACCTGAAGTTAGTTAGAACTCGTAGAAAGCACAAAGCAAGTAGCATCCGGGCATCAAGTAATCAGAAGCAAGCATCACCTAATCAGGACATCCTATCACTAACTGATCAGTACTAGTATGCAAGTCTATAAGCTCATATAATAGGCATACAAAGGCATCTCTCCTAGCATTCTATCACGCAAAAAAACTGAGCAGATCCTTAGCCCTAGCTAGCATGCGATTCACAGATTCGCAGATTGTATGCACCACACCCTTTCTCGTCTTAGAAAAACTCTTTTCTTAAAAATATATTTCTTTTTGAAAGTTTTATCCAACCCTCAATTTGAGTTCAGGCACACCCAAGAGTATGTCCGAATCTTTCACACTAAGGCTCTGATACCAACTTGTAACGTCCCAAAAATATGGTCCAAAAAATTTTATTTTTAATTTAATAAAAATAGTATTCCAAACACATCATCAATACAACCCAATTAAAATAAGTGTATCAAACATCATCTCAAATCAGAGTAATCACATAAGCGGAACTATGTGGTGTGTGCAATGAAGTCATCCTGATCTCTTTCTCTTGGAACCAGAAGTACCTGAAACATAAACTAAAAACCATAAGCACAATGCTTTATGAGTTCCCCAAACTACCCAATACTATACATAATAAACGACATACTGGGCCACCGCCTGGTATCGAGTCCCACTTAGCTTCGGGCCCCGCCCGACTTTAAGCTCCGCTCGGTATACAAATATGTTATTCTTAGGCCCTGCCTACGTTACACATAGACATAAATCACATAATCATACTAACACATACAATGATGATAAACAATAGCATACGATACAATCATCGGGCCTCACTCGGCGTCAAGCCCCTCTCGGTATGCATAGCAGCACATATCACATGCAAGGGTCACGCAGACTCCTAGCATCCTAACGCAAATAACAAGGGCCGACATTGGTGCCTTAGACCTGCTAACCCAATGAGGAAACTCACCTCGATTGTTGAATCACACGACTGAATCGTTTGCTGTTGTCTGACGAATCCCCGAGCTATCAAAACAAAATAGCATCTAATTAACAATTGGATTCCAATATATAACCATCAATCCATACTTATGGCAAAAAGACCATTTTACCCCTTACCTAGTTTTGACCAAGACTTAGGCCCAAACCAATAATCCAAAAGTCCCAAAATCCAATTAACCATTTGCGACCTATACTTGGCCCAATATTCCAAAATGGGCCCAAACCATTACATGGGCCTTACCCTAAAGCCCACCCATTCTCCTAGTCCAAATAACATGCAATCAGATGGCCTAACAAGAGCCCAATCACTTAGGTCCAAAAGGAAGGCCCAACCACGAGGCCCAAAACATAAAACCCAACAGACTGAGTATGCAGGGCGTACTCAGTTGTACGCTAAGCGTACATGCTAAATGGCTTGTACGCCGCGCGTACAGACTTGTACGCCCAGTGTACTCATCCATTAAGCCAAAATCCACATTAAACACTTAATGCTTAAGAACAGAAGTCCAAACCACAGATCTAACCCCTAATAAGCGTCTAGAACCATAAAGTCACTGACTTGGTGACTTTGCATGTCCCCAAAGGACCCAACTTCAAGATATAACACTTTACTTTCACTAAATGGACATAATCTCATGCATGGGTGATTCTAAACCCTAAAGGTGTCAACTTTATGGACTTCGAAACTCAGAAACACCAAGAGTGGCAACTCATAGCTCCTGGAGTGGTGTCAAACCACTAGATCTCATTCATGGGGCCAAAAAGGGTACAAAACTGATATATACTAGATCTAAGCTTCTAATTAACAAGATCATAGCTTTTTACCTCAAACAAGCTCGAAATGGAGTAGAGAATCAGGATCCACATGCTCTTCCTTGATCAACCACCTTGTACCAAACTCCTTCTAGATAATGGACCAAAACACACCAAGAAGCACACAATGACCTTAAAAACGCAAAGGAAGGTCTAGGGTTTCGAATATGAGGCTATAAGGTCAGTGGAGGCTGAGAAATGAGGGTAACGTGAGCCATTAATGTGATTATATAGTGTCCAACCCCTAAAATTAGGGTTTCACTAAATGACACGTACGCCCCGCATACGTGTCTGGTGTCCCGATCCCACCGCGCATGAGTACGCTAAGCGTACCATGTGGTACGACCCGCATACTCACTTTATAGCTTGTACGCGAAGCGTACCATGTGGTACGCCCCGCGTACTACATAAGGACCAAAAATGAAACTTTTCAACAATGAAGGGAAATAATGAAACATACCAGGATCAAGTGTTACAGACCAGAATCATCTCACGGAGAGTTTAGCACTTATTAGTTACCACACACTCTCGAATCTCATCTATCAACATAGTACTATACTTGGACATCTTCATGGCTTCACTATCCGCATAATTTGGACGTACCAATGACTTCTCATCGAACAACGTTGTTATCTCATTCACAGACTTTGTCGTCTGTCCCTAGTAATGGCACCAAAAACTTGATGAAATAAAAGATACAAACTTGAAAATAAAATCTAGTTCTATATTTATAATTCCGAACAAACAAAACTGACTGTCTACATCAAGTAGTGTACCTGATCAATAAGAGTAAAGCTTAGATAAGTAAGGGTGTCGAACACATGAGGAGCATAAGTGTACTAACATTTGATTCTAAATTGTCTACCAGCAAGGATAGCTCTCTTGGACTCAGTCTATTATGTTGATTTATGAAAGATTCAACTGGTATAATCGGTCCCATGATTAGTGGAAACCTATCAAATTTTCCATGTTAGTGGATCAATCACAAATATTAATCTTAACTTTATTTTGTTTAAACTAGGGACATGGCCTTCCACTTGTCACCATTACATACACTTTTAATTCAGTTTTCCAGCTTTGACAAGTTAATAAACAATGTAATTCAGGATACATAATCTGCACCTAATCATAAATCGTCCAGTCAGTTACAAAAATATAAAAAAATCAATGGCAATACATATGTATCTCTAACTGAGTAAACATAATATATTGAATAAGGAACTGTTTGTTTTTATAATAAACCCCCCCCCCCCCGCTTTCGGTTGCACCGTGCAGAACACACACAACATTTGGCCTTTAGCAATTTTTTGTTTTTTTAAAGACTTTTGACTTAAAAATCGTTGTGCATGTACTTTTCTCACTTTACTTTATGTCATATTATTTAACATAGAATTGTTTTATTTTTATCAACATCTTAATTATTTTAATAATATTATGAAGGATATTACAAACATTTCAAATATACTTTACATAATTTCAAAACCGTTGGGTAATTATAGAGAGAAAAGTAATCATATTGATAACCTAATGGTTTCTTCTCTTGATCTGCAGATTTCTTCATCTATATCAGCATGTCGGCTAATAAAGCCTTCTAGACTCTCAAAATGGCCTCCTTGGGACGTTCTCTTCTTATTTCCTGAATTTCTTATGATGTCACATTCGTTGGAAGAATAGGAGGTTCTATATATAGCTTTTCTGAAAGGGCCCAAATCATGGCACTACAATATATTCACCACACGATTTACGAATACTCTTAAATATATTCGAAATCTTCTTTAATTATAGAATTATCCTTAATTAAACTTTTCTTAGTCTCAAAGGTACAAATTTGTTCCAGAATATGCCTTTATATCTTCATAATCTTCAAAGTCCTTTCAATTTTTAACTCCAACTTTTTTAGTCGGACTTCATGGCCGAATTTGGACTATATAGAAGTTGAATTAGCAAAAAAAAAACCCCCCGCACATGAGTTATAGAAAATGTTCTCTATTTTCTAGAATATTTTTGACTTATTCAATCGGAGTTACGAATCGGAAGATAATTCCTAAACATGGCAGATGGATCCATCAGTGAATTTATAATTTAGCTAGCATTTTCCTGTTTTGCACCAACTCATCAATTTAACTCCATTTTAGCTTGTTTTAGTTTCTTTTCATCAACATGGACTTTTTACATACAAAATCTAAATATAAAGGGAATAAGCATCTTTTTTCCTATTTTAAATATAAAAATACCCATGAAATATCTATAAAAACATGTATAAATTAGCACATATCAAAATACCCCACACTTGGCTTTTGCTTGTCCCCAAGAAAAATACAGAATACTTTAATTTCGATTTATATTTTTCATTATATAATATAAACCTATTCTAAACCCAACAATTTTATTAAGCTTCAATGCATATATTTGTGCAAATCCTAATAACTCTCCCAGTTTAAAATACTTACAATCTTCATAAATGCTCCACATTTAATTAGAACAATACACAGTTTTACATCCCTTTGAATATACCCTTGTTAAAGAATCCTTAACCTCAAGGTATTTTACCAAGTTCTCATACTTTAGATACTATCCCATAATGATGTTTCTATTTGACATTCCACTTTCAACATTTCCTTTGTACTTAACTCTCTCATTGATATAACTTTATTGCATATAGTACAAAATTTACTAACTTTAACTCGTGACTTTCTATAAGAGATTTTTGGATACATGTTGTTGTTCATCCCAAAGGCCACTAAAAGAAGTCAAAGACTTTCTATACAAACCATGTAATGAGAATTCTACCATATGATCCTTTACCATATGGCTCATGGACACCAGCCATTAAATTTCGTAAAGACTCTACTAACTCGAATTCTAAAAGCCAAAAATGGACTTCTCCACTTGATCTCAGCTAGAAATATATTTTTTAGGTAGGGGTACATTTCATCAAACAATGCAAAGTATATATATATATATATATATATATATATATATATATATATATATATATATATATATATATATATATATATATATATATATATATATACTTTGCATTGTTTGATGAAATGTACCCCTACCTAAAAAATATATTTCTAGCTGAGATCAAGTGGAGAAGTCCATTTTTGGCATATATATAGTATCCCTCATACCACAAAAGTTCATATTTTTGTTTCATGATTTCATTAAAATAGGAAAGCCACAGATATATTATAACATATCCACAAAATAAAACCTTGGGATTTATTTCACATTATCCTACATAAATTTATTAGCTTCATTTAATTAGTTTTTTATTTTCACTTAAATTTCATCTATATAGCTTTTTGAAAATTTTAATCATTTATATTATATATATAACCTCCTACCAAACACTTAAATCATACAACGCCCTCATTATATACTTAATAAATTAAAGAATAAATAAGGGAGAAAAAAAGGAGCATACTCCCCTAGGATAGTGGCAATATTGAATCCAACTCAAGTGTGTTTCTTCATAATCGTCGGTTCTTGGTTGATCTTGTAAGTCTGAATTGGAATTGCATGTCTTTTTCGCTATTATTAGGGCTCCATAATGCATTCTTCAAGTGGCAGTTTCATCGTATTTCTTGTGGTTAGCTAGGAACATGAAAAGTGAATATTCATGATTGTTGGGAATTTCTTCGCACTTCTGATGAAGGATCGTGACGCGATCTAGATGGCCACGATGCAACTCATGGTTGTACACGAAATTTATGTGTTTTGGTGTAACACCTGTTCCAGGTATTGATTAATTTATATGATTTTTAGGGTTTTATGAATAGACTCAGTGAGTTGGGGTGCTGCAACTCGTCGAGTAGAGACTATTATGAGGACGCTGGATTCGGGTTCTACTCGACGAGTCGGAAGGCGCCGACTCGACGAGTAGCAGCTGTAAAGAGAAACCATAATTTTTAGGGTTTGCACCCTATTTAAAGAACATAATCCCCCTCTTGTGGCCTCCCTTATCACTCTATTAGCCAAAGAAAACCCTAATTCGACCTTGTACCTTCTTGAGTGAGAGTAAGAGCTTTTGTTAGCAATTTTGGGGTATTTGTGAAGGATTCTAGAGCTTGAAGAGGAAGGAACAAGGAGAGAAGAAGTAGATCCGACATCTACTCTCTATTGACCATCATCTTGAGGTATAAAGTCGTCACCTTGATCTTTAGTTGATTAGATCCCTTTTCTTGGAAGTAAATGACCATTTTGGGTGCAAAATGGAGTCAAACTCGGATCTGGACTTATCATAAGAATATGGTTCAAGATCTGGACCTCTCTAGGTCCCCAATGACGTAAAGTTGCCCACTTTATATAGCTTCACTACTAGAAAAACAACATTTTACGATGCGCAATTTATGACACACACGGATTTACGATACGCAAAAGTGTGTGACGTAAAAATAATGTCATCTCTCTTAAAATTTAAAGGATTTAGGACACGCATTTTTGCGTGCCCTGAAACTAGTGTCTAAAAAAAAGACGGAGAGCACCTATAATAAAATGTGTGTCGTCTAAGGCTGTCGCTTTATAAATTTTAATAGCAGGCGCATTCCATCCGGAGGGAAAAATGAAATCCCAAAAACTTAAAAACCCCGCCTTCCTTTTTTAGGGCTTTTTGTCAAGAACTTGCCCCGGCCTCCTTCCTCTACTGCATGTTCTCTCTTCAGTTTCCCATTCTCTCTTTATCACTTTGACAAAACCCTTTCTCTTCTTCTCAGTTCTCAACGTTGACGGCTTCTCCCACCTTCGACGTTTCTCTTGGCGCCGACACCTCCCACCTCTGACTTCCATCCAGCCCCGCCTCGCCGTCCAGCGCTTTCTAGCGACACCCAACCGGTGGATCCCCTCCTCTCCGGCACTTTCCAGCGATACCCAGACGGTGGAGTCCCTCCTCTCCAACAGAGAGAGACACTGCCGGTGTCTAGTTTCATGAGGAGACTGCGACTATCACAAAATGTATCAAAATTTCTTGAGCATGCACTGTCATGATGGGCAATATTAGTCTGCTGCTGAGCTACATGCTAGAGCTCAAGAGGTTGGTTGTTTTAAGTCATATTTTCCTAATTTGATAGAAAGTTCATATCTTTTTATTATTGAAATTCTATAAATATAAATTTTTATCTCCATATTTGTGTCGTTCTTTATCCTGGGGATGCTACAGAAGAAGGAAAACTTCTTAGACTAAAGCAACAATTTTTCCTATGCGGTGCATCATTGCAGGTTTGACATTATTTTTATTTTTCATTTGTAACAACTGATGATTTATAAGTATTAAAAGATAAGATAATAGAGTCTGAATGTTTATGTTTTTTAGGACATTATTTCAAGATTCAAGGAAAGAAAGGAAGGAAGAAAACGGGAGAAATGGTCACAAGTGTTGACCAGGGCTAGGGTGGGATGAAGCCTGGGATGTGACTTCAAGGTGATTTATAAATTTTATTAAAAAAAACATGTTACTTTTTGTTTTTGACCTTAAATAATAACAAAGAGGTTGTTGTTGAGTGTTGACCGGGTCAATTGCCTATACAAATCACATTGTTCTTCCTGAGGCATTGGAGAAATGGTCACAAGTTGTGATGTCAAATAAGCCGGTTGTCCGCATGGCAAACTTGTGTGTGGTTTCTGGGCATACGGTAAGATTTTTGAATACTATAAATGTAGGAAAAACCAACTAATTTTATCTAATATTTTTTGTTTTTTTTGAGGGATAGTTTAGGCTCCATCAATTCAGCCCATTTGTTTTTATCTGTTTTGCCAGGTTAATGGTGTAGCACAATTGCACAGTGACATCTTAAAGGCTGAGTTATTTGCAGATTATGTGTCAATATGGCCAAACAAGTTCCAAAATAAGACCAATGGCATTACTCTTAGACGTTGGCTCAGATTTTGTAGTCCTGAACTTAGTCAGATCATAACAAAATGGTTAAAATCAGACAAGTGGGTCACTAACCTAGACCTACTTGTGGGTCTGCGGGAGGTATGTTGTTTTCATTTTCTTTCTATTATTATGTAAAAATGACCAAAATGCCCTCTATTCAGAGGATTTACATATCTCCTGCTGATTGTTATATCTTATCCTCTCTCTCCAAAAGTTTGCTGACATCCAGAACTTAAAGCTGAATGGGATTCAGCCAAAATAGCCAATAAACAGAGATTAGCACAGTACATACTGAAAGTAACAGGTGAAACAATTGACCCAAATACCCTTTTCGACATTCAGGTGAAGCGCATCCATGAATATAAAAGACAATTGTTGAATATATTGGGTGTTGTTTATAGATACAAGAAACTAAAGGTACGTATCTTATCCTATCGTTTCTAGTTAAGTACTGAATAGATAGATAATCATAATCATAGTCATAGATGAAGATACTAATACCATTCTGTTAAGTACTAAACATTGTGTTAATGCAATGCAATGCATGTTGAAACAGGAAGTGAGGTTTTTGTGTCACAATTACAATGTATCTGTGGCAGAGGTACTTATACCAGGAAGTGAGGTGTCACAACATAAAAGTACAGCTAGCATGGAAGCTACTGGTACAAATATATGTAAATGTTGTCATCACCGTTACAGTCACTCAAGGCTGCTGCATACACACTTGAGGTGAGTCATAGCTGTTTGTTAATTTATTGTTTACTTGATTTTATTTTATTTTATTTTTAATTTGTATATTTATTTTTAATTTGTATATGTAAATGTTGTCATCACAGTTACAGTCATTCAAGGTTGCTGCATACACACTCGAGTTTCCTGTTATTCTAAGTATGTAATTCATGTCCTTTTGGCTTTGCGATTTACACATTTTTCTAATTCAACCAATTGTTTTGTAACTTTGTTCATTTTTTCACAATGAAACAGGTGAATGGTGGGATAGAAAGGTCATCAGTGTTTTACGATGAATGCCATAAATTATTGTCATTATTATTTGTTTTTTTGTGATGTTAGTGTTGGGAGAACATATGTATTCAGATATCGAGCAGATGACTGCCTCATCTGTCTTGGGTCACGCTCCATATTATTGCTTGCAGCAGAAGCAGAAAGTGGTGTTGATTTGCATTTGCTGCTTGGATTCACCTCTACATAAAATGTAATTTGTGGAAAGGTAATGTCTGCAACTTCCTAACAAAAACAGGACCTATTGGAGAAATGTAATTTTGAATTATTTTATTTTTAGATATGAACTTTAGGGTAGAAATGTAATTTTGAACTTTAGGGTAGAAAATTAATCAATAGACAGTTTCTTCATAAAAAAATTTTCTTTCGAATTAACCACTGAGACATGTTAACAATTTGTTGGATAAAGGCAACTCTTTTGTGAAAATGGTATCTACTTTCATCATAAGCAGATGCTTAATTGTTGCAATCAACAGCCCCAATCATCACATACTGAGAAGGGAATAGAAAATGACTTCCTATTAGCTCTTGTTATTTTATGCATTCAATATGTTCTTGCTATATATAAACATTAAATCTTTTTGTTTTTTTCAAGTTTTTTGCAGATATACAAGTGTTGCATTCTTCATTTCATTTTTTAGTTGTACTACTAATGATGGAAGTTGCTAATAAAGGAAATGGAAGAAGCCGCATGAAATAGATTTTTTGTATGAAATTAACACAGTAGATTAGATTAATGATAATTTATATATTGTAAGAAATAGAATTGTATGACATTAAATTTTATGAAATGGATTGTATTTTTTGTATATGATATTTTATTTCTATTATGAGACATTAAATGAAAATTTAATTTAAAAATTAATAAATATATAAATATTTTTTTTAAACATTTAAATTTACGATACGCAAAAATGTGTGTCGTCTTCATTTATGACATGGCCTCTCTTGACATGGGTTTTAATGATACGCATTGTGTGTCATAAATGCGCGTCGTCTATAGACGACGCGCAAAAGCGTTTCGTCTCTCGTTATGATAGAGCCTTCCTTGACGTGCATTTGCACGTCATCTAAGCGTTTTAGGACACACATTGCGCATCGTAAAAGGTTGTTTTTCTAGTAGTGCTTAACCACTTTTCATGCACAAAAACCATGTAAGAAGCCTAGTTTCGATGTTATGGCCTTGAAGGGCCTTGCATGCACGTATAGTTTGCAACTTTATGTGGTATCTGCACTAGGAGAGTTTGGATCTGGAGTTTGGGATCTTAGATCCCACTGAAAAGGGCTGAACTTGAGACAGACTGAAGGAACTCGTCGAGTCCCTTAGCTGACTCGACGAGTCGGGGTAGGGTTTGCCCGTTTCCGAGTTTCTGGATAAGTGCAGTGAAGGATTAGCGTTTTGGTCTGAATGGAATTTAGTTTTCTGTATATTTGATGAACTCGACGAGTTACTAGGGTGACTCGGTGAGTTGATGCGGGATTCAGTGGAATAAAATCGGGAGGTTTTCGACGAGTTGCTAGGATGCACTCGACGAGTTGAGGTCAACATGGACTGTTGACCATGACTTTGACCAGGGTTGACTTTGAGGGTAATTATGGGATTATGACAAGTTAATCACATGTTGGTTATAGGCAGTGAGGAGGAGCAGTGCCTGGGATACATCTGATCTTAGCTATTCAGCTCAACATTCGAGAAGCGAGTCTCCTCACCATACCAATGGGTCTAAGGTACCAAGGCCGGCCCATTTTATGATATGTGGTATCTTAGCTGAAGTTTTATTATGTGGCATGTTAGTTGGTATGAGCTAGGAAGTATGCTAGTGGTATATGTGGTATGTTGTATGGAAGACCACGGGAGAGCCCATGACCCATGGATGTAAGACCATGTAGAGAGCCCATGGCTTTCCTATTGAAGACCATGGGAGAGCCCACTGCACTTAGGTGTAAGACCATGTGGGGATCCCATGGCATCCTGGAGTAAGACCCTGGGGATGACCCATGACATCCCTATTTGTTGTATGCATGGCTTATGTGATATATATGTAGCTTCTATAACTAATATGATATGTGTTATGTGGATTGGGTGTCGGGTATGCTCTGGGGAACTCACTAAGCGGTAGCTTACAGTTTGCCGATTTGTTTCAGGTACATCTAAGCCCAAGGGCAAGGGCAAGGCTTGATGGTGCGATGTGCACTCTCTCTCAGTCGTTAGGGACACTCTGATGTTTTATAAATAAAAAAAAATTGTTATGAAACTGAAAACAATTGTATTGTGATTACATGATTGATGGAACGTGTTTTGGTTAATTAAAAATGAAAATTTTATTTTGAAAATAATTTGGTCGTTACAAGTAGGTATCAGAGCCTTGGTTTGAGGGATTCAGGCACACTCTCGGGTGTGTCAGGACTCAAACTAAGGATACGGTAAAATTGTTTTCAAAAATAAAATAAAAGTTAAAACTTTTAAAGGTTGGAAAAGATGAGAGTGAAACGCGTGTGATTGGCCGAGCCAAGTAAGTAGTTCCCTAATATGATTAGCCATGTTATATTGATATTTGAGCTATGATAATCATATGTATTTTGCTATGTGTATGCTTTTAAAGTTGGATACAGTTAGGAGCTTATAGCCTTAGAATGATTGATTTGGCCTTATTTCATGTTCTTTTCTTGGTTGTGGTCCTAGGGTAGAATCTCTTATTTGAAAGTCTATTTGATCCTTTTCTGTGTATAATTTGCATCCATATAGGCAACCTATTATGATTGGTCTGATCGATGTGAGTAGAGCAAATCTTAGGATAGCCTGGGATTTGAGATATGTAATAGTCTATGGGATATGATTTATTTTTGGAACGAATTAGAGTTAGCATGTAGAGCCTTGGGGAAGGTACAGGTAGGTGTGGAAGATAGTATTGGACCCATACTACTGAAAGCACAAGACCTATGCCCGAACCAATGTTAGATCTGTAAGCTCTAAGGAGGACCGGTGTGAGAGAATCCTCCAATTATGTATCTTGATTATTATGACTCATGATATTTCAGTTCAGCATGGTGGTGACACGATTTGGAGGACGGGGATCAGGATCGGGTTCTGGATCCGGGTCGGGCAGTGGTACTGAGCCCATTGATGAGAGGCTACACGAGCTCGTTATAGCCGAAGTGACGAAGGGCATCCTTGACGCTACCCCAGTGATCTTTGGGACATTAAAGGAGGGTATGATGGAGATTATGGAGGAGAGGATCAGGTCATTCAGAGTCGAGATTGCTGCGCGCCAGGTCGGGGCCCGAACTCCCTCGTTCCGGGAGTTCAGGGTATGCGGGGCGCCAGAGTCTTTAGGGGACAGGGACCCGCTTGTTAGCTGACGCTGGGTGGCGGATATTGAGAACACCCAGCGCACGAGTTCTTGCCCTGATGCGGAAACGGTGGGTTTTGCTTCATGTATGCTGAGAGACAGAGCCCGAGATTGGTGGGGAGAGGTGACCAGCCAGGTAGGAGCAGCCGGTGCGGCTGAGATGGCATGGGCCGAGTTTGTTCGGAGATTCGATGCTGAGTTTGCACCACCTATTGAGGTGCAACGGCTTGTGAGGGAGTTTCATGACCTTCAGCAGACCACCGAGACTGTGGCGTAGATCACCGCCAATTTTCGGGAATGAGCCTTGTTGATCCCACAGTACGCTATGGATGAGGATATGAGGCGGACGAGATATCATTCCATGCTGAGGGATGCTATCCGGGAGTTTGTTAGCTTTACAGGGTGCAAAACCCTGAACGAGATGGTGGAGAAGGTCTGTGAGCGGGAAATGGAGTTGGACTTCCGCACCATGCGGAAGTCTGAGCAGGAACAGACAGCAGTGGGTCAGGCTAAAAATCCTAAGACCTCAGATCCTTCTAGCAGGGGCCAGCAGGGCCGTGGCTAGTATGCCAAGTGCGGTAAGCCGCACAGTGGGGCTTTTCGGACGGCAGGCTCGGGATGCTATGCATGTGGCCAGTCGGGCCACGTGATCAGGGATTGCCCCAAGAAGGGCTTGATTTGTTTTCACTGCAACTAGACCGGCCACAAGCGTGCCGATTGTACGAGGTTGTAGGGAGGGGGTGGAGCAGTGGTGGTGCCAATGCCCGCCACACTGAGGATCACAGATGGCCGCCTGCTAAGGCGGATGCTCCAGCGGTAAGAGCCGCGCCTTTCAGTTGACTATCGAGGAGGCTCGGGCAGAGCCAGACGTCGTGGCTGGTATGTATTTATTCTTCTCTACTTTATATTTATTTTCACTGCTTATCTGTACATTGGGCTTATGTATAGGGACCTTTTTGGTCAATGGTATGTAGGCTCATGTTTTGTTCGATTCGAGGGTTTGAACCCCAAGTGGGGGAGAACTAGTTATACATGGTGAGAGGGCCTCGCAAGGGCCAACCCTCTGTTCCGATGTGAGGACTAGGAGATTTCTGCAGCAAGGATGTATGGTATTTCTGGCTTATATCTCGGATATGAGGATTGAGACCACGACAGATGTGGGCAATGTGCCAGTGGTACAGGAGTTTCGAGATGTTTTTCCTGAGGAGTTACCAGGCGTGCCTCCGGAGAGGCAAGTGGAGTTTCGCATTGATTGAGTGTCGGGTGTCGCACCAATAGCAAAGGCACCATACAAACTAGCACTGCCCGAGATGCAGGAGCTATCTACACAGCTTCAGGAGCTGCTAGATGGAGGGTTTATCCGACCGAGCAGTTCCCCGTGGGGAGCTCCAATCCTGTTCGTGAAAAATAAGGATGGATCACAAAGGATGTGCATTGATTATCGAGAGCTGAACAAACTAACGGTGAAGAACCGTTATTTGTTACCGAGGATCGATGATTTGTTCGATCAGCTGCAGGACGCATATTGGTTTTCCTAGATTGATCTTCGGTCGGGATACCATCGGATAAGGATTCGGGATGAGGATATATCAAAGACAGCTTTCACGACTCGGTATGGGCACTATTAGTTTGTGGTGATGCCATTTGGGCTCACCAATGGCCCAGAAGCATTCATGGATCTCATGAACAGGGTGTGTAGTCCGATGCTGGATCGGTCGGTGATTGTTTTATTGATGATATCCTGGTCTATTCTAAGACCAGGGAGCAGTATGAGCAACATCTGCGGGAAGTATTGGAGACCCTGAGGGCGGAGAGGTTGTATGCCAAGTTCTCCAAGTGTAATTTCTGGCTGCGGGAGTTACGGTTTTTGGGGCACATCATCTGCCAAGAAGGAATTTCGGTTGATCCAACCAAGGTTGAGGCAGTGATGCGGTGGGAAGTACTGAAGAATGCATCCAAGATCCGTAGCTTCTTGGGTTTAGCGGGCTATTATCAAAGATTTATCCAGGATTTCTCCAAGATTATTGTGTCGCTGACCCACTTGACCAAGAAGAATGTGACATTTCGATGCGGCACGGATCAACAGTTGGCTTTTGAGACCTTGAGACGGAGGTTATGTGAGGCTCCGATTCTAGTACTACCTGAGGGGTTGGATGATTTGGTGGTATACTGTGATGCGTCGATCTCAGGGTTAGGTGCGGTACTGATGCAAAGGGGGCATGTCATAGCTTACACCTCGAGGCAGTTGAAGCCTCATGAGGCGAATTACCCCACTCACGACCTGGAATTGGGGGCAGTGGTCTTTTCCCTCAAGATTTGGAGGTACTATCTGTATGGGGTACGGTGCACTATTTATACTGATCATAAGAGTTTGAAGTATTTGATGGATCAACAGAACCTCAACATGCGGCAGAGGAGGTAGTTGGATGTGCTAAAAGATTATGACTGTGAGATCTGTTGGATTAATGTCTAAGTCCATAACTATAATTGGTAAGACTTGACCCGACCCGGCATGGTCCATTTGGCTTGCATGGCATCAGGACAATTGGATAGACAAGATGAGGAAAAAGGATACTATTGATTTATATTAATATATTATAAGTTCTAATATATTAATATATAATCATATTATTTAATTAGTATTGATCAAGAATTAATTTATAATTAATTAAGTGATCAAAAGGAACTAATTAAATATGGACTCTAAGATATATGTGTGTGATTGGCCAAGTTCATTTAGGTTGGGCTAAGCTTTCATGGATAGTCCATGGAGTGTTTAACCCATGGATCATATGAAATGAAAGGTCATGGGTATTAGGGTTTAACCCTAATCTCCACACTATATAAAGATGTCCTTGGTTGGTGAAATTGGGACTAGTGTGTGTACACAAAAGGGCAAGGCTGATTTCACTAGAGAGAACCAAAGTATCCTTATTCTCAAGGTTATTCCAAGTGTTCATGGTGTTGTGTGAACCATTTGAGGTGTCACACTTGGGGCACTAGGCACTCAAGCTTCATGAAGACAAGTTACATAAAAAAAAGGTATGTATTCTATCTATTTTATTACCCAAGTATACGATATTTGTATGCTAGTATAGGGTAATACCTTGGAAACTTCATATTTGCATGTATAATAGAGAAAACATAGATCCAAGGTATTTAGGATTGTATGTGCACCATAGGATGTTGTAGTATACTAAAACCCAACAGTGGTATCAGAGCCATGGGTTGTTTTCTTTTATATTCATGCAAATGTTTTATTTTCAAAGTTGAAAAAAAAAGAAAAAAAACATGAAGTTTGTCAAATTTTAAAGTCAATAAGTTTGACTCTACATCAGGTAGAGCCCATTATCTAACTCTGTTAAGTTCTATTCTGAGATCCTCATTACATGATGTGACTGGGTCACATGTTGATGTTTTAAGAATCAAAGAATAGAGAGAAATCTTAAAGGAAGTATATGCTGATTCTGATCGCGAAGGTGGATTTCGATCGCATTAGAATTTTGAGCAGTTGCTTAAGAAGTTATGATATATTGCTAAGGAATAGATAACAACAATTTTCCATGTGGATTGTAAGGATAAGTTTTTCCGCAAAGTTTTAAAATAAAAGAAAATTGTTTAATTTTATTTATTTGAAGTATCCTTACAATGGCATTTGTGGAAAATTGCTGCTTATATGATTCCACTGACGGCAATATTGGAAAATGGATTTGATTCTATCATTTGTGGTAGTGTCTAAATTTACCAAATCAGGAAAGTTCCTCATCATCCAAGTTTCAATTGGACCGAAACTTGGAATCATGCAAGTTGAATAGTATGATGAATGAGAACTTTCAAGCATTGGTAAATCAAGACTAATTACTTGTTCACATGGATGTGTGAGTCAAGTGAAGGACTAAAGGGATCGAGTACACATTCTTGTGCACTGGTTATGTCCACCACAAAGCTCGTTAAGACTATTTGATTTACTAAATTTTAGTAAATATGGTTATACTTACAAGTTTAAGTATAATTCTGAAACATTGGAAAAGTCTCAATGTATGGCAGAACGAATGGGAAGAATCAAATTAGGCAGAAAGATAAAAGTTTCTCAAATCTGAAAATATGGGAGAGTACTTTAGTATCATGTTTGTGATCATCTTAATGATTTAGAAATCATATCACAATTAGTCCTCTAAAGGTCATCTTAGTACATTCTTATGACTAAGAAGAGGAGTCATGAATTGTTGAAATGGTTAGATCAGGAAGATGAGTCATACTTCGTTCCAAAACAATTCTTAGAGTCATACTCCAAGATTGTAACTTGAGTGACATATCTTAAAGAATGGTTTAAAACACTTGTCAAATGTAAGAGTAGAAGTGTCCTACTCTTGTACATTTGAAATTGGTAAGTTGTGATGTTTTGGATAAAACAAAGACCAACTAAGGCCAATTGTGTGAAGTGTTTGTCTTGATAAAGAATCCGCACTATCTCTTGAATATTTGGCAAGATAGTCTTATATGTCAAGAGGACAGTGGGAGTCTTAAAGATCCTAAAAAGAATTTCAAGAACTAATCAAGAATAAAACCTGAGGTTCTTCACTAGCACACGACTTGAGGTTTATAACCTATCGTGTTGACATATTCTGTGCCCATTCCAGTTAAAGTTGGCTTTTCATAGGAGTTCTGAAAGTTCTCAATTGGTTGCATAACAACTTGGAAGCAATGGCAGGCCCTGTACTGCCAGGTGGCAAGAAGTTATGATTGCATAAGTTCAGTCCATATGAGTTTGGATTTGTCATTATCCTTGTCTTGTGACTATGGTTTTGACGATTCACATGGATAAGAACACATACACCATAAAATCTAAGGGTCATAAGGTTTCTCTCCGATCCATGAAAATGATGGTGAGGAAACACTTCCACCAAGTAGATTTGAAGCAGATGGCAAAAGGTCTAAACAATTGAGACTATGATTATGGCATCCCTTTTCATAGTTCTGAAATTGTTTAGACACACATGCATGCTATCTAAGGAAAGGTGTATGATTTTGATAAAGTTTTATCAAAGCATCTCGTATCAGAAATCTGAACTTTGGTAAGAAAGTCAATAAAGTATTGATTTCTAGAAGTCCAGCTAGATTCTGAGTACATGTCAAAGCTAGTGGGAGCATAAGTGTTATGCTAATAATCATCATGTTAGTGGGAGCATGATAATTATTGTTAGTGTTGCAAGTTAGCAATGTTAATTATAGAAAACAAAAGTTTCAATTCGTGAGGCTGCAGGAATTGAAAAAATTGTTTTGCTATAATTAAGGGAGAGGATATACTTCATTTCAGTTCTAAAGGCTTAGATTGAGACCTTAATCATCTTTAGTCAAGAATATATATATATATATATATATATATATATATATATATATATATATATATATATATATATATATATATGAATTTCATGTTGGATTGGTTCAACTTAAGGAAATTCTATATATTGCGTTCTCAAAATTCGATTATGATTACGACATCCCTCTTCATAGTCAAATTTTGAAAACATGGCAAATAAAATATTGTAGCAAAAGACTGGTCTAGAATCATGTCTTTATGTGAGACATCATGAATCGTGTACCATTTGCTTTGGGTACAGGATCGACTGCACGTGCTATAATATTTGTCACTTCTAAATTTTTCCAAATGCCCAGAGGCATTAAGAAGGGAAAAGGTCTACAATTGGATATGACTAAAATGATTAAGCAATTGTCGAGGACAATATGAGGTTTACCAAAGATTGGTTGCTCAGGGACAGTTGGAAGTATAGTGCTAATTTTGGAAGGGCCATATTGACATATTCTGAAAAGAGGCATCTCTTGTTCAGAAGTGATAGTCAAAATGAGAATATGGAGTTATCTCCATAGGTGGAAGTTATCTGTGTAAGATTAGAAAACTTAATGCAAGAAGCATGTCCAAAGCAATGTACTTTGAATATGAGACTTAGTTTCCATGGAGTTGATCTCCATTGGAATACCTTATAATGACTGTTGACAAGTCTTTGTGACTTTGTACATATTCATTACAGGAGGGTCAGTGCATATAAGTTTAAAATCTAAACAGATTTCGATAAATGATAGGAATTTGAAATTCTCACATTTTTCGATAAGGATTTGGGAGTGTGAAATTAGAATCATTGAAATTATGTTCAATTGGTTTATTTCACAAAGTAAGGATCATAGACAAACGTAGAGTGCATACTTGGTGTATGGCAAAGCTATTGTTTAGAAAAACATAATGTACATGCTTGGAGCATGGGACAACTAGTGTTTTTAATTTAGGTATAAAGTTGATAAAACCGAAACAATGAAATAATGAGTAATCATTATGGTGATAAATAAAAGTGGTCTATTTATATTCATAGGGTTTGATACCATATTTGATTCATTTATTCTTGTGTTTCATTTTGCATGTTTTGACTTCCAGAATAAACTAGGTCATTCTTCCTGAATGACTAAGTTATTCAAACTATCCACAGTCGGTCATATGTTGGAAGTAGATATGAATCAAGACTGTCATGGGTTGGCTTCTAGAGGTCTAAGATGTTGGACAAAGCGGTGCTACAACACTCATGAGTGCTCATAAGTTCTGAGTATTGGATTCAACCCACGCTCATTTGAATCACTTCATGGATTTTATCACGAGTGATCATGAGACGATAATATCTTATATTCTTAAAACCTAGAGATTAGAGTTGTTACTATGAGTTGGTTATACATTCATTGCACGAAAACGCATTGGTAACTCGATGTTATAAAACGTGCCTTTGTGTATGATTCAACAAGTAGTAGAACAAGCCATATGAGTCGAAGTTTATCCATTCCTTTTACCTTCGGGATAAAAGCGATATATGTGGGCCCCTCGATGATTTAGCGATGACACATGTGAGTGCTTGGCCAAGCCAGGACTGATTTGATTTGTTCAATCAGTCAGTCATCAAAAATCGAAAATCGGGAAACAACAAATGGACAGAGAGAATGATTGATAATCCATGTCTCAGTCCATATGATATCTAGAATGGAGGAATATATGATCCCTTATCTAATGGACAAGTCATTGACAAAGGTCAGAGTTCATCGGCAAGGTCAGAGTTCGACAGAAGCTTTTGAGAGCTACGATTGCTAGTCGGGGTTTGAAGTCATACTCAATAATAGTTTTAGACTTATCCAAGTAGGAGACTGTTGGATTAATGTCTAAGTCCATAACTATAATTGGTAAGACTTGACCCGACCCGACATGGTCCATTTGGGTTGCATGGCATCGGGACAATTGGATAGACAAGATGAGGAAAAAGGATACTATTGATTTATATTAATATATTATAAGTTCTAATATATTAATATATAATCATATTATTTAATTAGTATTGATCAAGAATTAATTTATAATTAATTAAGTGATCAAAAGGAACTAATTAAATATGGACTCTAAGATATATGTGTGTGATGGGCCAAGTTCATTTAAGTTGGGCTAAGCTTTCATGGATAGTCCATGAAGTGTTTAACCCATGGATCATGTGAAATGAAAGGTCATGGGTATTAGGGTTTAACCCTAATCTCCACACTATATAAAGATGTCCTTCGTTGGTGAAATTGGGACTAGTGTGTGTACACAAAAGGGCAAGGCTGATTTCACTAGAGAGAACCAAAGTATCCTTATTCTCAAGGTTATTCCAAGTGTTCATGGTGTTGTGTGAACCATTTGAGGTGTCACACTTGGGGCACTAGGCACTCAAGCTTCATGAAGACAAGTTACATAAAAAAAAGTATGTATTCTATCTATTTTATTACCCAAGTATACGATATTTGTATGCTAGTATAGGGTAATATCTTCGAAACTTCATATTTGCATGTATAATAGAGAAAACATAGATCCAAGGTATTTAGGGTTGTATGTGCACCATAGGATGTTGTAGTATACTAAAACCCAACAAGATCTTGTACCATCCAGGGAAGGCCAACGTGGTGGCCAATGCTTTGAGCTGCAAGGCGGCAGGTTCCTCAATTGGGAACGTTTGTTTGAGGATGACAGTGATCTCTCCATTGTTGGATATGATCAAGGAGGCCTAAGTCGAGGGTGTGAAGAAGGAAAATTGGAAGAATTGAGCAGATCCGGGGACAATATCCTTTGTTTGTTAAGGACAGTCGAGGTCTTCTGAAATAGTGTGGCCGGGTATGGGTACCGGTGACTGGAGGAGTAAGACAGAAGATATTGGAGGAGGCACACAAGTCCAAGTTCTCTATACATGCGGGGATACAAAAATGTATAGAGATTTGAGACTGAGTTACTGGTGGCCCTGCATGAAACGGGAGATTGCCTGGTTTGTGGAGCGGTGCTTGACCTGTAGGAAGGTCAAGGCCGAGCATCAGCGGCCTCATGGCAAGGTTCAGCCGCTACCTATTCCCATGTGGAAGTGGGAGGAGGTCACCATGGACTTCATCACAAAGTTACCGAGGACAACGAGGGGTGTGGGCGCCATATGGGTGATTGTGGACAGGTTGACGAAGAGTGCCCACTTTATTCCGATATCTGAGAGCATATCCGCTAAAAAGTTGGCAGATATTTATGTACGAGAGGTGGTGGTTAGACACGGGGTACTAGCGTCGGTAGTCTCTGACAGGGATGTTTGGTTTACATCTAGGTTCTGGAAGAAGTTCCACAAGGAACTAGGCACTCAACTGCATTTTAGTACAGCGTACCACCCCCGGAAAGATGGCCAGAGTGAGAGGACGATCCAAACACTTGAGGATATGTTACGGGCATGTGTGTTGGATTTTGGATGGAGTTGGGATACGTACCTTCCACTGGTAGAGTTTTCATACAATAACAGTTACCACACCAGTATCAACCGACCTCCATTCGAAATGTTGTATGGTAAGAGATGTAGGACCTCAATTTGTTAGGGCGAGGTTGGACACTGGGTCATGGGGAGCACTAAGCTCGTGCTCAAGACTACCAGGCTGACACAACAGGTGCGCGACCAGTTGCGGGTCGCGCAGAGCCGTTAGAAAAGTTATGCTGAACGGATCTTGAGTTCCAGGTGGGGGACTTTGTGTTACTGAATGTGTCACCATGGAAGGGGTTATCAGGTTTCAAAAGAGGGGTAAGCTAGGACCCCGATATATAGGCCCATTCAGGATTACGGCCCGGGTGGGCAAGGTGGCATATCGCTTGGATATGTTGGATGAGATTAGCCAGATTCACAACACCTTCCATGTGTCACAGCTTCGGAAGTGTATCACTGACGAGGCCACAGTCGTTTCTCTGGACGACATTCAAGTGGATGAGAGCCTGAACTACATTGAGAGGTAGGTTGCGATATTAGATAGGAAGACCAAGGTTCTTCGGAATAAGGAAGTGAAGTTGGTAAAGGTGCAGTGGCAGCACCGCAGGGGCTCCGAGTGGACTTGGGATCCGGAGGACGAGATGCGAGACCACTATCCGGATTTGTTTGGGCCTTCACACTTCGAGGACAAAGTCTAGTTCAAGTGGGGCAGACTTGTAACACCTATTCCAGGTAATGATTAATTTAGATGATTTTTAGGGTTTTGTGCATGGATTCGGTGAGTTAGGGTGCTCCAACTCGTCGAGTAGAGACTATTATGAGGACGCGGGATTCGGGTTCTACTCGACGAGTTGAAGGCCCCGACTCTACGAGTAGGAGCTGTATAGAGAAACCCTAATTTTTAGGGTTTGCACCCTATTTAAAGAATATAATCTGCCACTTGTGGCCTCCCTTATCACCCTATTAGCCATAGAAAACCCTAATTCGACCTTGTACCTTATTGAGTGAGAGTAAGAACTTTTGTTAGCAATTTTGGGGTATTTGTGAAGGATTCTAGAGCTTGAAGAGGAAGGAACAATGAGAGAAGCAGTAGATCCTACATCTACTCTATATTCGCCATCATCTTGAGTTATAAATTCGTCACCTTGATCTCTAGTTGATTAGATCCCTTTTCTTGGAAGTAAATGACCATTTTTGGTGCAAAATGGAGTCAAAATCGGACCAGGACTTATCACAAAGATATGGTTCGAGATTTCTACCTCTCTAGGTCCCCAATGACATAAAGTTGCTCACTTTATATAGCTTACCTCCTTTCCATGCACAAAAACCGTGTGAGAAGCCTAGTTTCGATGTTATGGCCTTGAAGGGCCTTGCATGCACGTAAAGTTTGCGACTTTACATGGTATCTGGACTAGGAGAGTATGGATCTGGAGTTTGGGATCTTAGATCCCACTGAAAAGGGCTGAACTTGAAAGATACTGGAGGAACTTGTCGAGTGCCTTAGCTGACTCGACGAGTCGGGGTAGGGTTTGCCCGTTTTCGAGTTTCTGTATAGGTGCAGTGAAGGATTATGGTTTTGGTCTGAACGGAATTTAGTTTTCTGGACATTTGATGAACTCAATGAGTCACTAGGGTGACTCGGCAAGTTGATGCGGGATTCAATGGAATGAAATCGGGAGGAACTCGACGAGTTTCTAGGATGCACTCGACGAGTTGAGGTCAACATGGAATGTTGACCTTGACTGTTGACCAGGGTTGACTTTGAGGGTAATCATGGGATTCTGACAAGTCAATCACATTTTGGTTATAGGCAGCGATGAGGAGCAGTGTGTGGGATACATATGATCTTAGCTATTCAGCTCATCATTCGAGAGGTGAGTCTCCTCACCATACCAATGGGTCTAAGGCACCAAGGCTGGCCCATTTTATGATATGTGGTATCTTAGCAGAAGTTGTATTATATAGCATGTTAGTTTGTTTGAGCTAGGAAGTATGCTAGTGGTATATGTCGTATGTTGTATGGAAGACCATGGGAGAGCCCATGGCACATGGATGTAAGACCATGTGGAGAGCCCATGAATTTCCTATTGAAGACCATAGGAGAGCCCATGACACTTAGGTGTAAGACCATGTGGGGAGCCCATGGCATCCTGGAGTAAGACCCTGGGGATGAGCCCATGGCATCCCTATTTGTTGTATGCATGGCTTATGTGATATATATGTAGCTTCTATAGCAAATATGATATGTGTTATGTGGATTGTGTGTGGGGTATGCTCTGGGGAACTCACTAAGCGTTAGCTTACAGTTTGCGTATTTGTTTCAGGTACATCTGACCCCAAGGGCAAGGTCAAGGCTTGATGGCGCGACGTGCACTCTCTCTCTCAGTCGTTAGGGACACTCTGATGTTTAAAAAAAAATTGTTGTTGTTATGAAACTGAAAACAATTGTATTGTGATTACATGATTGATGGAACATGTTTTGGTTAATTAAAAATGAAAATTTTGTTTTGAAAAAAATTGGCTCGTTACATTTGGCACTTTTTCTCTACGCGAACTATGAATCTCGACGTGAATTTGTAACATATACCATCTTTATTTTGCAGAACAATGTTGGGGAGGCTTGTGTTGATCAGGAACTGGACTCCTTTCTCTTGTAGGTACTTTAAAATAACTCGTCAATTCCTTCTTTATACGGGTAATTGACCCCACACTTAGATAATGCAACACATTTAAAATATATTCATCACAAAACTGCACTTGATCCTAATAGTTGAACTCAATGTAGCTTGTGATGGCTAATATGTCTGCAAATATCTAAACATCCAAGAGAATTATTGTGCAAAGTAAATATAAAAACACACAAAAATACTAAATAAGTTCAAATACTAAACAAATGATAAAAAAAGATAAGCATCCTCATCAGAAAAATAAGTTTTGTTGTTGTTGTCGTCTTTCGAGGTCTTAGGACCCGTTAAGCTATTTCATCTGGTTTCTTCACACCATTAACTAATAAGCAAAACAAATATAACCAAACTAGTCAAGAGTAGCAAGAGCTTGATCTTCAGTTTAACCACCACGATATGCCTCATTATAATATGTCTCATGGATTGAATTAGAAAAGTCAGCAAATTAGTAAAGTAATCATGGCAAGAATTCTCTAATAGCTTAAAATCGGAAAACCTATGCAAGAAGACAAATCTAGCATTTTGTTGCTTCTGTTTGACATCCACGGCACGATTGAGAGATCACGTCATGACTTGCAATTAAAAAGCTTAATTCGCATCGTTATTAATGTAGTTCTGGCATGAATTTTGTCGAAAAAAATTTCTTTCACTTTTTTTTATTGGATTTCTTCGATTATAACCCCACACTTGAATTACTTTAATCCCTGCACATCAAAACAACAGAATACCCTTATAAAAAGAGACATGTTCTCAACGAAAAAAATAAAATCACATGAAAAATAATAACTTTCTTTTCAGAAAGGATCGTTTGATCGATAATTAGATATAACAATGTTAGTTGAAATTCATTACCTGACAACGGCGCCGAAATCCTAATGTGTAAATGATAGTCTGTAAAATATACTTGAAAATCATTCCATTTGGTAATAGAATCTGGAAATATCCCCGATAATGGTGCCAAAAACTTGATGACATAAAAGATATTGACTTGAAAATAAAAATCTAGATTTACATTTATAATTCCTAACAAACCAAACGGATTATCTACACCACACAGCGTACCCGATCAATAATAGTATAGCTTAGGTAAGTCAGGGTGTGGAACACATGGGTAACAGAAATATACTAACATATCAGTATCTTCTTATTACTCAATCTCAAAATAAAGCAATTAAAGGGGAATAACTGTCACTTAAGTAAACTAGGAAACAAATAAGCTAATAAATAATTAAATAACAATTACAACCATGGCTAATTGCATAAATAACATAATCTGAAGGTAATCATATTTGTATCCAATCTGTTCTAGTTTAATTAATTAAAGTCCTTTAAATGATGTTGGTATGTTGTCCACTAATTCCTAAATTGATTAACTTCATGCTAATTTCATTAATCCTATGATTCTAGGTTCTCTACTATCAAGGATAGCTCTCCTAAACTCAGTACCTTATGTTGTATTATGATAAACTCAATTGGTATGACCGATCCGAGGATTAGTGGCAACCTCTCAAATTGCCCATGTTATTGGATCAATCACAAATATTAATCTTAACTTTATTATGTTTAACCTATGGATATAGCCATCCACTTGTCACCATTACATATGCCCTTAACTCACTTTTCCAGCTTAGACAAGTTAATAGACAATGTTATTCAACTTCGTCAATTGGAGTTCCGAATTGGAAGATATGGCTGAAATACGAAATAAGGGTCCATTAGCGAATTTATAATTTAGCAAGCATTTTCTTGTTTTGCTCCAACTCATCAATTTAGCTCCATTTTAGCTTGATTTATGTCTTTTTTATCAAGATAGACATTTTACCTACAAAATATAAATATAAAGGAATTAAGCATCTTTTTTCCTATTTTAAATATAAAAATACCGATAAAATGTCTATAAAACATGTATGATTTAGAATATATCAGAGCTGCCGGACCTCCATAGCTGGAACAAACTCCTTCTTGAACAACGTCATAACCTCATCTCATGTCATAACTGCAACCTCAGTAGGAGAACGAGTGATACCAACAAGTTTCCACTAGTCCTTGGCTGCTTATCTTAGAAGGCTCATGGCGTAGCGAACCTTGGCCTCCCTGGGACAGTAACTACGGAGGAAGGCATCCTCGACATCCAAAATCCACCTCATACTAGTAATGGGGTCCTTCTTCCACTTAAACTATAGTGGAAGACATGAGAAGAAATCTCTACAACTCGCTCCCCAAGCATTCCCTATGCCTAGTCCCTGCGTAGCCTTAGCAATCCTCTATGTTAAAGTCTCCAATGACTCGGTCTTCATTTCCGCTAACAATTCTGGGAGTAGCTATTGAACGGAATCTCTAACCTCGCTAGCGATCAGCTCCCTAAAATCTGGATTCTCAGCATCCTCAGGTCTCCCAAATCCAGATCTAGATCCTCCTCTATTGGTAACCATAACTGAAATACTTTATTCATTTAACATTAAAGATGACTACCTTTTACTATTTTTCTTTAGATATTATTTTGTTGCTTATACCATCCAGTAGATCTTCAGGCTTCTTCTCTATTCTTCCAGATCCAACCACCCATCTCGTGCTTCCGATGATATGGGAACATACCTTCTTCCACACTTATGCATGGTTTCTCTTCGAGATCACCCAATGTTTCCCTACATACTAGGTGTTTTGTAATTATTACTTATATGCATATTCATAAACTATACACCCTTTCCCTATCGGAATCTACCATCCAACCCTACAACTTATAATTCATATATACAACTACACATAAGCATAACTGCTAAATACGCATTTGAAATATTGATTCTACCCTAAGACCACAACCAAACAAGGAACAAGAAGTAAGGACAAATAAATATTTATGATCCTATATAATTATACTCATGCAGTAGTTGCGACATACGGATCACAAATTCTCTAGATGGACAGTTATATCATAACTCACATAAGCAAGTAATTCAGTTTCATAACATTTCATATCACTAAAACCTACTGACTAACCGTGGATCTCGGATGATTGGACGATCTACATTCTCTTCTTTGTGGCATATGCAATTTCCCTTAACTATATTTTCAAAACGGGTGTTTTTACTTAATTTTTACTTATAAAAGCAACCCTTTTTTGAAAATCAGCAGTGGCTTGAGTCTAAACACACTAGGAAGTATGTTTAATTCTCTCAAATCATTTCTCTGATACAAACTTGTAACATCTCAAAACTCACCTTTCAAATTTTCAAAATCAAAGTATGGCATTACCAAAAACAGGGGTTCCATCCATAACAACATAAAACGTAGTATCAAAAACACACTGTCAACCGCAAAAACTAAGTTCTTGTTTGAAATAAAAACATAAATGGATGTGATGGCTCAGAGAATGTCCAGATATCTCAATCAAGCTAGTGACGGGTTTTGAATATTACAACATTCCTATGGTGCACATACAACCCTAATTGCTTTGGATCAAGGTTTTTCTCAAGTTATACATGCAATTCAAGTTATCTAAAGCAAGAACCTTAATCTATCATACAATTTTCAGATTTAATGAATAAACATAAGTTAGAAGAATACCTTTCTTGTTAACTAGTAATAACAAGTAATCCTTTCCTTGATATTGACCTTTAAGAGCTTAGTGCGTCAATTGTTGCACCTCTAATGGAATCCAAAAGACCACTAGCAATTGGATGAACACAAGAGAGATAGAGAGAGAGAGAGAGAGGCTTGGATTTTTGGCTAGGGTTTCCTCTAGGGATCAAGTGGTCGAAATCCTCATGCGAAGGGGTCTATTTATACTTATGGTTGCTAGGGTTTTAGGTGAAACCCTAATTTGACTGCTTAGGCCTTAAGCAATCTATGGAACCCTTCTAAAAGGCCCTATGGACGAATTCTCCTATGGGCTTCCCATAGAATTCTTCGACCTCCTTCTATTAGGAGCCCACAACCCAACTTGCAACTAACAGTTAATTGCAATATCAATTCCCGTACATTTAATCAGTCTCTTTTGATCACCAAATTAATTCCAAATTAATTTATCATCAACACTAATTAAATAATATGATTTCTCAATTAATATATTATTCTTATAATATACTAATAAATCAATATTCAACCTCTTTCTCATAATTCATCCTATCAAGTTGCTATGGTGAAGGCAACCCAAAAGGACCATGCTACTATCGGGTCAAGTACATACCAATTATAGTTATGGGCTTAGACACCTAATCCAACATTCTCCCACTTGGATAAGTCTAATAACTATAACTGCAAGTATGACTTCAAAATCCAATTAGCAATCGTATGTCTCAAAAGCCATTGTCGAACTCCGACCTAGTCAAATGACACGTCCTTTAGATAAGGGATCACATAATCCTCCGTTCTGCAAGATATCGTGTGGACAATGACATCCAACATAATCATTCTCAATGTCCAACAGTTTGTTTCTCGACTTCTGATTTCTTTGACATAGAACTTAATTGAACACATCAATTCAGTCCTGACCAGGCCCGACACATAAGTCAACACAAAATCATCGAGGGGCCCAAGGTATCGCTTTTACCCTCCTAGGATAAAAGGAACATATAAACTTTGACTTATATGCTTGTACTATTTACTTGTTAAATCGCACAAAACAACACATTTTATAACATCAAGTTACTAATGCGTTTACGCATTATCAATGCATAACGAACTTCCAAACAACAACTCATATATCTCGGTTTAAAGATTATACGGTATTATCGTTTCACAATCACTCGTGATAAATTCCATGAAGTGATTCATATGAGCGTGGGTTTAATCCAATACTCAAATCTTATTTCAATAGGACTCATGAACGTTGCAGCAAACCTTTGTTATGTCTAAACACTAAGAGAATCTACAAACCAATTCATGACAGTCTAACCTCATAACTTACTCCCAAAGTATGATTGACTGTGGATAATTTGAATAATCTAATTATCTTGGAAGTAAAACATGCAAAAGCGAAACAATAGTAAACAATCGACACATGATAGTAACTTTACTCATAAATAAAACTCCTTTATTTAATCATGAAATGTCAATTACATTTTATCTATTACAAGTGTCTAAACAACTATCTAATCACTAAAACTAATATCATCCTTCGACCAATGCTCCTCGCATGCTGTAAGTGCTTAGCCCTACTCAGACCCTTTGTGAGGGGATCTGTTGGGTTCTCCTCTAACGATACCCTCTTGACTACGAGGAGTCCCTCTTCTACCTGATGTCTGATGAAGTGGTATTTTCTATCAATGTGTCTAGATCTAGCATGATCCCTCGGTTCCTTGGTTAAGGCAACCGCTTCTTCGTTATCATAGAAAATCTCCATAGGCTCCTTTATGGTTGGTACAACTCCGACGTCTCCAATGAAGTTCTTCAACCATATTGCCTCCTTCGATGCTTCGCTCGCTGCTATGTACTCTGATTCGCACGTTGAATCAGCCACGATCTCCTGTTTTGAACTTTTCTAAGTAATCGCTCCTCCAATCAGGGTAAATACCCAGCCCGACTAAGAGCGGAAGTTATCTCTGTCGGTCTGAAATTTGGCGTCACTATACCCTGTCACTCTCAAGTCATCACTCCCACCAAGTGTAAGGACCCAGTCCTTAATCCTTTGCAGGTAGTTAAGAATGTTCTTAACTGCAATCTAATGAGCTTTACCCGGGTTACCTTGATATCGGCTAACAATGCTCAACGCAAAAGCCACATCAGGGTGAGTACATGTCATAGCGTACATGATCGAGCCAACAGCGTAAGCATATGGCACTCGACTCATTTCCACTATCTCGGCATCGGTACTGGGGCTCTGAGTCTTACTCAGCTTCGTATTGCTTTGGATTGCCAGTTCCCCGTTCTTGGAATTCTCCATGCTAAAATGTTTCATCACCTTGTCTAAGTAAGTACTTTGACTAAGTCCTATTAGTCTCTTACTTCTGTTTCTCAATATCCTTATCCCTAGTATATAAGCAGCTTCTCCTAGATCCTTCATAGCGAAACACTCCCCAAGCCAGGTCTTAACCTCCTGCAAGGTTGGAATGTCGTTTCCTATGAGTAGTATGTCATCAACATACAAAACTAGAAACATAAATATACTCCCACTAGCCTTCACATACACACATGACACATCCTCGCTTCTCGAAAATCCAAAATCTTTGACTTTCTCCTCGAAAAAAAGATTCCATCTGCGAGATGCTTGTTTCAATCCATAAACGGATTTATCAAGCTTGCACACTCTATTGGGGGATTTGGAATCCACAAAACCTTCTGGCTAACACATGTAAACATCTTCAACCAGCTTCCCGTAAAGGAAAGCGATTTTGACATCCATCTGCCAAATTTCATAATCATTAAACGCAGTGATATCCAACATAACCCTAATAGACTTGATCATGGCCACTCGTGAGAAGGTGTCATCATAGTCAACCCATGGGGTTTGAGTAAAGCCCTTAACAACCAGTCGTGCCTTGAATGTATGCACCTTCCCATCCATGTCGGTCTTCTCCTTGAAGATCCACTTGCACCCGACTGTCTTGCAAGCCGGTAAATTGTCAAGCAAGTTCCAAACTTGAAACTGAATCTTGTTGTCCATAGCCTCCTTCTACTTTGCAGACTCTGGGCCCGCCATGGCTTCCTTGTAGTTGTTAGGTTCATCCAAATTTATTAGTGTACTATCATTGATAAACGTACCACCTTCATCTGTTATATGGAAACCATACAAACACAGGTGGAACACTAACTCTACTGGAATGTCTTAGAGGTAAGGAATCATCAACTGGTTCAAGAGGAATATCTTCCTCAAGTTGAGCGCTAGTGTTAGAGGTTCCTTCCTCACTTGACTCTTGAAGCTCTTCAAGATCAATTTGCCTCCCACTGTCCTCTTGGCATATAAGTTCTCTCTCGTGGAAAACCCATCTTCTTGCAACGAAGACAACATTGTCACTCGGTCAGTAGAAGAGATATCCAAAATATTTTTGCAGGTAGCCGATGAAAATATACCGCTCACTGCAAGGTTCAAGTTTGTCGTGAGTCTGTCGTCTTACGAAAGCCTCGCAACCCCAAACCTTGATATGTGCCAACGAGGGAACCTTCCCTGTCCACATCCCCTGAGGTGTTTTGGAAACCTTCTTAGTTGGGACTAGATTAAGGATATGGGTGGTAGTCTCTAAGGCATACCGCCAAAATGAGATGGGTAACAAAGCTCGACTCATCATGGAACAAACAATGTCAAACAAAGTTCGATTGCGCCTCTCAGCCACACCATTGAGCTGCGGTATCCTAGGTGGCGTCAATTGTGAAACAATTCCACATTCCTTTAGATAGTCTTGGAACTCGATACTAAGATACTCACCACCCCTATCGGATCTGAGCATATTTATCTTCCTGCACAAATTGATTCTCCACTTCTTGTTTAAATTCTTTGAACTTTTCAAAGGTTTCCGACTTGTGCTTTATTAAGTAGATATACCCATATCTGCTATAATCATCGGTGAATGTGACATAGAAGTGGTTAGCATCCCTTGTGATGGATCTGAAGGGCCCACACACATCGGTGTGTATGAAATCCAACAATCCCTCACCTCTTTCACAAGTACCAGTGAAAGGTGATTTATTCATCTTTCCAGGCAAACAAGATCCGCACGTGTCATCCGACTTTCAGTCAAACGAGTCCAACACTCCACCCATTTGGAGTTTGGCTATGCGCTTCTTGTTTATATGTCCAAGACGACAATGCCACAAGCATGCCTTGTCTAAACCATTAGATGAATCGATATGCAACACATTATTTCCTAAGTTGTCTACAACCATCACAATTTCATCTACACCATTACAAGGCAATGCTTCAAAATATAAAGTACCATTATAGAAAGCATTAATAGAACCAATTTAATTATTGAATGAAAATCTAAAACCTTGTTTGTACAAACCATGAAAAGAAATAATATTCCTTGTCATCTATGACAAGTAGCAACAATCATTCAACTCTAAACCTAACCCACTACTAAGCACTAAAGAATAAATCCCGATCTTGGTGACAGGCGACGATTTCCAATTCTCCATTATCAGGTTCATCTTCCCATGCTCCACATCCCTACTTCTTCTTAGCCCCTACAAATCAGCACAAATGTATAAACCAAATCCTGTATCAAGGACCCAATAACTAGCATGTGATGAGTTAATAGAATGAATAGTATAAATGTTGGATTAGGTGTATAAGCCCATAACTATTTTGGTATGTACTTGACCCGATTATGAGCATGGTCCTTTTGGGTTGCCTTCACCATGGCAACTGATAGGATGAATTAAGGAGAAAGAGGATTAGTTATGATTTATTAATATATTATGTGAATAATATATTAAAAGAGAAATAATATTGTTTAATTAATATTAATCAAGAATTAATTTAGAATTAATTTTTGTGGTCAAAAGAGATTAATTAAATAAAGGGGACCGATACTGTAATTATAAGATAGTTACAAAGTTGGGCTTAGGATCCATAAGGAAGCAGCGGACGAATTCTACGTGAGAGTCCATATAGAAATCGTCCATGGGGCCTTCTGGGAGGATCTTTAGGCTGCTTAAGGACTAAGCAACTGGATTTGGGTTTCCAAGTTGATAACCCTAGAAGCCTAACTATAAAAGGAACCCTTTAGGCCACCAAAATCGTCCCTAACCTTTTGAGAGAACCCTAGTATGATTTTTGTGCCTTCTCCTCTATCTCTTGTTCATCCTTATTGCTAGTGGTGTTTGTGACTCCATTAGAGGTGCAACACTTGGGGCACTAGGCTTTCAGAATTCAAGATCAAGAAGGTTTGTGAATGTTATTGCTACATAACAATCAAGGTAATATTCCTAACCCTATTCATATATTAATTTCAATTATAGTATGATAGATCTAGGGTTTATGAGCTTTAGATGATTATTGCATGTACAACTAGACAAACTAGATCCAAAGCTTTAGGGTTTGCATGTGCACCATAGGATTGATTTAATGCTCAAAATCCATCAGTGGTATCAGAGCCTAGGTTGTTTATCTAATGTATTTGATGCTATGTTTGATCATTCAAAGCTGAAAATCGCGAAAAATTGGATTTGGAGGCTTGACTCGCCGAGTCCATATGTGAACTCGTCGAGTTCACTGACAACTCGACGAGTCCAAAGTTGGCTCGACGACTCGGAGGGTCAGATGGCAGATTTTTCGGGATTTTGACCTATTTTGGGTTGGGATAATTACCAAAACCGTTTTTAACAGATAAAATCCGATTTTTTCATTATGGTATTGATTATCCTAATCCAAATAGTAGATAATTGTCAAAATTAAGATAATTACTTGTTTGATAAGATAAAGATTAATTATTTGTAGTTTTGATTTGAATTATCTTGTAAGGAAATTGAATTAAGTCAAATTTAGATAATCAGTAATTATTTGATTAATTAAATTATTTGTAATTTGATCTAGAAGGTTTTGAAAAGTTTCAAAACTTGCCCTCAAGTTTTGGAATTTGAATATTTGATTAAAAGTTTAATTTTGAAATATTAAATTCTAAAACCCTAGTATTTTAAAAAAATTCAAATTACACCCTTATGGCTTTATTAAATTAATTAAGTGTATAATTAAAAGAGAGTTAATAAATCCATAATGATATGGTTTAAGTTTAATTAAATTAAAAGTATAATTTATTAAATTAGACCACCTTGTATTTTAAAAGTGTAAAATACATCCTTATATTATATAAAATTAAAAGTATAATATTATATATGTATGAGTAAAGAGTCAGTCTTACCGTTAGTAGGCCTAATTCACGAAACTGGTCTATAAGGGGTGCTTAAGGAAACGGCCTGTAAAATGACCGCCATTGGGTATCCACTCTTACCCACCGCACCCTTGACCAGTGGAGGGTCGTTAGCCAAACGGGTAGAATAGTACACAACCTTACATTATAAGTATAATGTAATGCAAGTAACTAAACGCCTTTATAAATTCCGAAAATCTTAGTTACTTAGGAAAAATGTGAATTTGGTGCTAATCCGTGAAATTTCACATTGCACCTTGTTGGTCATTAGTGGAGCGTGTGTGGTTAACCGCACACTAATATGGGACCAATGAAGGATGGTAATGGGTAGCTCGTAAATTATCGTAGATCAATGGAGCGTGTGTGGTTAACCGACACATTGATTAGGTGATAAACGTCTTCGGGAGTACCAAGCTAATTTGTATGGTTATTCACACCATGTTTGTGATCCTCGGTATCCCAGTCACAAACTTGAAGGGAATAATCGGGATTAAACATGCCATTGAAAAGTTCAATGAATCTCAAAAGATCTAGGAGTTTCAATTCATTTAAAACTTAAATTTCTTTTTCGTTTTTCATGGTGGAAATTGGTAAATCGTCATTTACCTACCTTCAAATGTTATGCAACTGGATTACGGCATCCCTCTTCTGAGTTGTAGAATATTGTGTTGGGTCCTAGCCTTAATATCTCATGTGGGGGTTTTAGTAAGGACTCAATCGACTAACTTGAATTTTCTCCCGTTTTGTAGATGTGTGATTCTAACTGTAGTCTTCCCAAATCCCATGGAAAAAGTTTTCCACATGAAGATGATATTCCACGATTTGATCGAGGAACACGAGATCATTCTTCAATTCCTCCACCTCCTCCTATTGTTCTCCCTAACCCACGTGTTCGAAGGATTGAAAAGTTCAAAGTCACTCAAACCCTATTGGCAAAAAGATACGAAGATGGAAAGTCTGTGTGTGCACACGTCTTAGAGATGAAGTCACATATTCTGACAACCCGAAAGGTCTATCTTATAAGTCAATCAAATCAATCAAGAGTTCAGACTTGTTTCTGTTATCTTTTACTGTGTTAATGGTTATATTATGAGTTTCTAAGCCTAGTACACTTTAGGGTTGTATGTTAAGAAGTGAACACTTGATATCAGAGAGCTGCATTCAATAACTTCATACCTATATGTATTAGTATATGTTATTTAGGACTCGTTTGTGCTTTGGGATTTCACTCGTGAAATCCATCATCTTATATCGAATCTTCAATTGAGTCACCCACATAAGGTGAGTTCATACCCCTATTATATATCTTTTTAATGATTTTAAATGCTTTTAAGGGGAGAATACAATTTGAACACAATTAATATTATGTTAATATTTACCTGTGATTACAATCACACAAAAGGTTTTCTTACGTTATAAATATTGTGTTAACAATAAAAGATTACCAAATACTTCCATAATGATTTAAAGTTATGCATGCTCTTTTTAATTACTGCTCAACTATTTAAAAACGTTTTATAAACTCTTTAAACTTATATTGTCCAAATCATGTTCATATATGTATAAGTATATAAATAAGACTTAAAGGGCTTAGGACTAATGATTTGCCTTATCTCCTTTTCCTTGTTTGGATGTAGGTTTAAGGTGGGGTTAT